>NC_088873.1:30504940-30810158 GCF_032884065.1 Artemia franciscana
TGTCAGTGTTGAATTGAAAAACAGTTGGTTTAAGTGAAATCCAAGAGTGACATTAAAATTCAGATCAAACGTAGTTTCTCTTGTATTTGAGGGGGGCTGCCACCTGTCTCAACCTTTCCCTAGTCTTTATGCTAAAGTTTAACTAGAGCTAAATGGAAAGCATTTTATCAGAGATTGCAGGACTGAGTAGGTCAGCAGATCACCTCATGTAAAGGATAATTCGGAATTTTGTTCAGTTTTGACGTCACTAACTACTTTCATTTGAACTAATTTCTTTTTCATGAATTAAATAAAAAAAACGAGTTTTTTTAACTGAAAGTAAGGAGCGACATTAAAACTTAAAACGCACAGAAATTACTTCGTATATGAAAGAGGCTGCTTCCTCATCAACGCCCCGCTCTTTACGCTAAAGTTTTTTACTGTTTTAGAAAGAAGAATTGAGAGAAAGAGTCAAACTTTAGCGTAAAGAGCGGGGCGTTGATGAGGAAGCAGCCTCTTTCATATACGAAGTAATTTCTGTGCGTTTTAAGTTTTAATGTCGCTCCTTACTTTCAGTTAAAAAAACTCGTTTTTTTTTATTTAATTTCTGAACGTTTTTGAATCAATGCATGTTTTGATTTTGGCTCTCCGCAGAGGAATAATCAAAACGAAATTTGCATTTTTTTTTGGGGGGGGGCTAAATGGCTTTCTCATAATTTTGATCGAATGATTTTGAGAAAAAAAAGAGGGGGGGCGAAGCCTAGTTGCCCTCTGATTTTTTGGTTAATTAAAAAGGCAACTAGAACTTTTAATTTTTTACGAATCTTTTTATTGGTAAAAGATTTACGTAACTTATAAATTAGCTTACGTAAAGAACTTTTGTATTCTCATGTTTTTATTACATATATGAGGGGATTCGCCCCATCGTCAGTACCTCGCTCTTTACACTAAAGCTTAAATTTTATCCCAATTCATTAAGAATGACCCCCTGAATCACAAAAGCCGTAGAATAAGTAGTTGAAATTACCGAAAATACTTTAGCGTAAAGAGCGAGGTATTAGAAGGAGGTGAGCCCCTCATATGGGTAATAATTTCTGTTTGTTTTAAGTTTTATTGCTGTTCCTTACTTCCAGCTGAAAAAGCTTTTTCACTTTTATTTTTTAATTGTTTTTTTTTTTAAATAATGCTAGTAAATCCTGCTCTCCCTTCATGGAAATTTTCTTCTCCCATTACAAATTCTCGAAGGAAAGTTCCCCCAGCATATCCCCCTCTTCTCAACCCCTCCCCCAAACCAAAAAAATCCTCCTGAAAACGCCTGTATACTTCCCAATAACCATTACTATATGTAAGCACAGGTCAAAGTTTGTAACTTGTTGCCCCTCCCACGGGGACTGTGGGGGAGTAAGTCGTCCCCAAAGACATAGTTATAAGGTTTTTCGACTACGCTGAATAAAATGGCTATCTCAGAATTTTGATCCGTTGACTTTGGGAAAATAATTAGCGTGGGAGGGGGCCTAGGTGCCCTCCAATTTTTTTGGTCACTTAAAAAGGGCACTAGAACTTTTCATTTCCGTTAGAATGAGCCCTCTTGCAACATTCTAGGACAACTGGGTCGATACGATCACCCCTGGGAAAAAAAAACAAAACAAAAAAACAAAAAAACAAAAAAACAAATAAACACGCATCCGTGATCTGCCTTCTGGCAAAAAATGCAAAATTCCACATTTTTGTAGATAGGAGCTCGAAACTTCTAGAATAGGGTTCTCTGATACGCTGAATCTGATGGCGTGATTTTTGTTAAGATTCTATGACTTTTAGGGGGCGTTTCCCCCTATTTTCTAAAATAACGCAAATTTTCTCAGGCTCGTAACTTTTGATGGGTAAGACTAAACTTGATGAAACTTATATATTTAAAACCAACATTGAAATGCGATTCTTTTGATATAGCTATTGGTATCAAAATTCCATTTTTTAGAGTTTTGGTTACTTTTGAGCCGGGTCGCTCCTTACTACAGTTCGTTACCACGAACTGTTTGATAAAATGATTAACAGAGTTCACATAACATCCTTGTTTTACAATGATAAAAATCAGAAGCCCAGTAGCAGGAGATGATATTTCGTTGTCAAAATGACAACCATAACAAACCGAGCAACAAACAAAAGGAAGAAAGCACACATAGACACGTATTTACATATATTAAATAAAAACACTAGTTTTTTTTTTATTTTGAGAAAAAGGGGTGGGGGAGGAGGCATAGTTGCCCTCCAATTTTTCGGTTACTTAAAAAGGCAACTAGAACTTTTAATTTTTAACGAATGTTTTTATTAGTAAAAAATATACGTAACTTAAGAATTAACTTACGTAACGAACTTCTATATTCGTACATTTGTATTATGTATATGAGGGGGTTTGCCCCCTCGTTAATATCTCGCTCTTTACACTAAAGCTTGAATTTTGTCCCAATTCTTTAAGAATGACCCCTGAATCAGAAAGGCCGTAGAATAAATAGTTGAAATTACTAAAAGTACTTTAGCGTAAAGAGCGAGGTATTTAGGAGGAGAAGAACCCGTCATATGCGTAATAATCTCTGTTCGTCTTAAGTTTTAATACTGGGAGGGGGCCTAAGGTGCCCTCCAATTTTTTTGGTCACTTAAAAAGGGCACTAGAACTTTTCATTTCCGTTAGAATAAGCCCTCTTGCCACATTCTAGGACCGCTTGGTCGATACGATGACCTCTGGAGAAAAAACAAATAAATAAATAAATACGCAGTAATCAGTCTTCTGGCAAAAAATACGAAGTTCCAGATTCTTGTAGATAGGAGCTTGAAACTTTTACGAAAGGGTTCTCTGATACGCTGAACACAGCGGTGTAATTTTGGTTAAGATTCTATGACTTTTAGTGGATGTTTCCCCCTATTTTCCAAAGGCAAATTTTCTCAGGCTGGTAACTTTTGATGAGTAAGACTAAATTTGATGAAACTTATATATTTAAAATTAGCATAAAAATCCGACTATTTTTATGAATCTTTTAGTATCAGAATTCCGTTTTTAGAGTTTCCTTTACTATTGAGCCGGGTCGCTCCTTACTACAGTTCGTTACCAAGAACTGTTTGAAATAGGAGCTGGCCTTTATACCCTTGTTCCCTCCAATAGACCTAGAAATTTACTAATTTTTTCTCCGTAAATCACTGTAATATTGACAAAAGTCGTCAGTTTTTTTAAAAGAATTCCTTTAAACCTGTGTTCCCCCACAAATAAAAGAAATTCTTGCGCACATTTATGATGAGACGCTAATGTATCTTTCATTAAGAGCAAAAAGAGCAAAAAATACATTATAGGGTGCTTACGTGTTATAGTGACCACACCAAAGAAGTGAAGTTAGGTTAATTCTAATGAAATATGCCAAAGTATTATAAAATACTTTAGTAACAAAATTATGGAAAATTCAACAGAGAATTATGGAAAGCAGGCCGCCCAGAACACCTTTTATTAAATACCTAACCACCACTGTATATTAAATATTTAACTGAAATATACCTGTATAGTATTTTATCTCACTCAGTCTAAGCTGATTATCTCCAGGTGGACATAGAAAACTGGTTTCATTACAGATCGCGAACAGAGTGTGGTCTTTATAACACCCAAGTACCCATTATAGAAATAGGATAAGATAATAGAGGAATAAGACAAAGCAAGGAATAAGAGAGGAACAAGAGAGTATTTGTGGAATAAGAGAGGGAGGGGAAAAACAAGGAAACGAATAACGCCAACATAACGGCTGTGGAAATACTAAAGACTTTGACATTTTCCAAAATGTTCAGGAGAAGCAAAAACTATTTCGGAAAATATTCCTCTGCATCTTTCACGAGCTCCGATCGTGCCTTTTTGGCCATGTCGTTGTCAGACATGACAGTCTTCACATATACATCACATAGCACCTTACAAGTTTCCACAGGTGATAATTTTAAAGGATTTTCCTTCTTGAAAATATGTAAAAAAAAAAAAAATCTGGTCCAAAATACGTTTTAAGTTTCGAACTTCCCATTTTCGACAAAGTTTGCCCAAAATGTAAGCACCTAAAGTACCTGTTTGCAATACGTACTTACCACAAATTATATCCAAAGTACAAAGTCCAGCCAAATGAAATATATCAATTGCTGCGCCATGTGCAGAATGCTTTTCGAGCATATCAACAAATATACTAGAATTTTCAAGAAATGTTGGAAGAAAGACATCAAGAGTTCGGAAGTGAAATGCAGGAGTCAGCAATCGCCTCCTAGATCTCCACTTGTTTCCTGAAAATGATGTTTATATTAGTCACTTTAGCAACCGAAACGCTTGATTTTTGAAAATACAAATACTTTTTGGGGGGAAATTATTATAAAACAGATATTACATTTAAAAGTCCAGCTTACCAAAATCCAAACGCATTAAAAAAAAAGTGTTTCTTTTTATCCAAAGCTTGTCTGAAATCTAATCTATGTTGCCTAAGAATCTAAGAAAAATCTAAAAATTTTCATAAAAATCCAAGGCTTGTTTTAAATCTGCTCTTGAATTTACGAGTGTTATTCGATTTTGCTTTCTTTGACTATATCAAACTGGTGAAAATTTTATCTAAAAGGGCTTAAATACAAAAGTCTTTAGTATCTCTAGTCCATATTTACAGACGTAGTATTTTGTTAACTTTTTTATTCTTTCCCTTTCTAGCCCAAAAGATTCGTGGGGGGGGGGGAAGGGCTAAAATCTAGACTTTAACTTTTTAATATTCATTTCCGGTGATTGAAACTTCTATGACCTTATATTTTGCTTGGCAAGTCTATAGCGGGGCTAGAACTTAATTTGAATTTTAAATTCTTATCTGTGAAATTATTGTAGTTTATGTTACTTTATTAGCTTTGTTCAACATACTCGTATAAGCTTGAATGAAAACTACAAGAAAATACATTGCACCTGCGACAAACGGGGCAGTCACTCTCCCAGCCCCATTCCCTGGACTTGCCCTTGCTTTACTAAAAACAGCACATTCTCAATTATTCCATTGAATGAAAATCTTTGATTCATAAATACTCATTTGTTCCAAGCAACGCTATAACACTACGTAGATAACTTCACGTAGATACCTTCTACGTAGATAAGGTTTCATCCCTATTTTGAACTGTTATATTTTATAACACTACGAGACACTATTTACTTTATAAGCTTTTTTCGTAAATTATTTTTCTTAACCAATACGGGGATGTCCTCCACGTTAAAGATCAAACCTGTCATCTTAACTGCATTGAAAAAAGAAAATAAATCAAAATTTTTTATGGTGTTTTTGTTTAGAAAGTACAAAAGGAGAAATAGATTTATGTATAAGAGTAGTCTACCTTCTTACACTCTGAATTTATTATCAAAATGTAAATATTTAAAAATGTAAAAAAATAAAGCTGCGAGAAAAATAAGATACTTCCTAAGCAAGGCTACCATCATCTATACAGAAGTTTTTACCTGTTTTACCTTGCTCCGTATATGAAATGGGCTTTTCCTCCTCAACGCCCCGCTCTTTACGCTAAAGTTTTTACCTGTTTTAAAATATAGAGTTAAGAGAAAGAGTCAAACTTTAGCGTAAAGAGCGGGGCGTTGAGGAGGAAAAGCCCCTTTCATATACGGAGTAATTTCTATTCGTTTTAAGTTTTAATGTCGCTCCTTACTTTCATTTAAAAAAACTTGTTTTTTTTAATAGCGTAAAAGTTAAGCTTCAGCTTGAAGAGTGTAGCTGTGAGGAGCGTGCAGCCTTCCTTACTCTCAGGAAACATTTTAATTTTATTGTGTAAAACACCTAAAACAGCCTTTTTCATTCTAGAAACATTTTTTATAGATATTAAGACTTTATCGTAAAAAGGCGGGTGATTCAGGAACGGCAGCTGCCCTCATACTCAAGATTACACTGTGTAATACGTTAAATTGAATAGAAATTAAATATAAAAAGTTTAAAGAAGAAAGGGTATCACAAAAAAAATAAGAGGTTAGAAACTATCCTATACGTAAGATAATAGCTTATTGCTACCCCTTTCATTCGCTATTCTGCATTCCAAACTTTTAGTAGTAATTTCGTGAAAGCATTTGAGTACGCTACAAATATAGCCAGTTAAAATTGCTATTATTGTAATTCCTTGCCTTGCGATTTATTTTATTCAGGCACTGAGACTAAGAGAGGAAAAATAGCCAAAATCTTTTGATTTCAGATTTAAGTCATTCCCTTTACGTTGGATAAAATCTAAAAGGGATTAGTTAAATACATTCACGATTATGAAAGAGACTGCTAATTAGGTGTCACACTGGGGATCGATATTACTATCTATGGTGATTAGTACAGCGTTACTATGGAAGCATGTCTGTGAGCAGTGTTTATATGATGGTCCAAAGAATATGAATAAGCATGGTTGTCACTTAATATTCATTATGGACAGTCGTTCGATTTGTTCGGAAACTCTTGTCTGCTAAATATTTAACAAATAAATGTACAGCTGATTAAGGTTTGCTTATCAGGTTGTCAACAAGAGTTACTTGTGGTGTGTGGAGACGCTTTTGTCAGCCGAAATTACCAATAATAACAATCTTGGGTACTTGTGTATTCAGAGGCGCCATTTGGACCAAATCTTGGGGTGGGCATAAACTCCATCTTGGGCCCCCCCGACTCACTTCGTCTCGCGTAACCATCTAGGAAATGGGCATTTAACAGAACTCAAGAATTTTATTATGTATCTTACCTACTTTCAAAGTTTACAATAATTAATAGCAAATAGCGTAATTACCCCAAGAGTCGTCAAGTAATTACGCTCTTTTGTTAATAGGCGTGCAGTAATTTCAAATCAATTGGACAGAATGGATTATGTTGGACATAATGGATTATTGTGGCCGGCAAAGGGCCCTTTGTGGTGGAAGCTTGGGCCCCCTGGAAAATCTTGGGTGGGCTATGCCCACCCCTGACCCCCCCCCCCCCAAATGGCGTCTCTGTGTGTATTATTGAGAACACACTCAATAAGTGAAGTTAGGTTCTTTCGTGAAAGAAAACTACGATACAGGTAGATTTTATGAGAAAAACTGGTTTCATAGCCGCCAAGACAAAACTCAATTTAGTTTACTATGTATAGGGATAGAAGATAGTGTCTGAACATTGATTTTGAAATGAAGATTTGGGATTTGCCAAAGACTGAAAAAGAGGCAATTATATTTTCCCATGATAAGGGGTTGTTGCCCATAACAAAAAGTGCGTCCATGGACACAAAATGACTTTATACTCTTAGGAGAAGGAACATTTTTGTTCCTTCTGTTCCTACGTTTAACCTAACCTAACCAGAACCACAAAAATAATTCTGTCGACTGTGTTCTGAATAATACACAAGTACCTAATCTCGGTTAGCTTCTAAATGATGGCTAAACAATTGTTGGCTAAAATAATATTGCTGGTATTCATTAATAATAATCGATCAATGCATTTCCTATCTCAAACTTGGTATAGCGACTTTCAGTGTCAAGAAGTCAAGGACATGTAGTTAGCAGAACCTAGGATAACTAATACTTGAAATAGAACTATTCTGGGCAAAGACGGAACACCGGTTGTTGAGTAACAGTTGTAGAACAGGATTCATAATTAAGAGTTCTCTTTGGCGAAAAACTGGTATCTAAATTGGCATTAAGAACTTCATCACATGCTAAGGAACGTGTAACATGACACATTTCCTTAAAAACTACTAGCCTATATAAGATCTTACAGAATAGAGAATTTAAAGAACATATTTTTAGAAATAATTTTCCATGAAAAGTAAAAGGGAAATCTAAAACTCTGTGCATGTAGAAATATGTTATTGGATACGTACGTTATGATTCGTGCAATTTCTACGAATGACGAATTTAAATCTAAAACGAATAGAAATTACAGCGAATATTGAAGCTGCACAGTAGCGTCAAATTGAGAGAAGCGGAGATACTTGTTCCCTCTAGATCCCCCCCCCCCTATATTTTGGAAAATGCCGTTTTTTGGATATTTTTCGTTAAATGTCTCTCTTTGGCAGTTACACTGAAAAATTGAAAATCAGCGATAAATTCGTTTCTCTCCAGATTTTGAAAGTGCAAATGTCTCCCCCCTTACTTCTCGATAATTGACACAACAGCAGCCTTAAACAAACAAAAATTACCCCAAATAAGTGTGGAGATACCATCCCATCTGACCTGCATAAGGCCAGAGTGTTAGTGAAGCATTACTAAATACTAAACAAATAATTTGAATTAATTCTATGTTTTAATTTATTCAAAATCATATCGAAAAATGATTTCGACACATCTGAAATCATTGCTAGTGTAAGAAAAAGAAATGAACAGTCTTAATTGCACATTCATTCATAAAAACAAGTTTTCACAAAAGAAAGTGAAAAGAGATTGAATTTAGAATGAAAAGAAATCAATATATGAGGGGAGATACCCCCCCACGGCCCCGCTGTTTATGCTAGAGTAACTTTAAAGTTAATACATTTTGCGTATTAAGATCAGGTACGAATAATAAATTTCATTGGATAAAAGCTTTGCTTTTTTAAAATTTTGGTTTCTAGTGAAAAGGGCCGATCTCTCCATACAGTTTGTTACTGCGAGCTGTTTAATCTAAAGCTTCTATATATGTGAAGTAGGGTTTACAATACCCTCCTTCAACCCCCTTTTTTGGTTAAACTTTACTACTGAAAACACAAAACAATATAGGAGTTTTTGTACAATAAAAGTAAACCGATTAAGGCCACTTTTTACAGTATACAAATAAAGTATTTCTTTTTAGCAATACTAAAGTGTATTTCTTACCATTTAAGATACTAATTTTATTACTCACTATTGGTATTATAGCTGGTGAAACCAAAATGTTACCTGATAAATCAATCCAATATTTCTGTATGCTCTTTAGTGACTTTGAAGTATTTAAAAAAGTATTTATTTTTGTGCTTACGTTTTTAAGATATTTTTAATTGTATACTGGAAGTTGCTGATATCACAGCTAGTGTAAGACTATGAAAAGCTTTATAGACTAGTTTGTTGTAGTCAGGCTACGCACTCACCTTTAACTAATAAATCAACATTCTTGTTTTTTTATGCTTGGTTTCTGTGTTTTGAGTAAAGCGCTAGTTTTCTATAAGCCTACAAACATAGGAAAATATGACTATTTGGTTTACTTGTACTAGCTTTATTGATATATGTTAGATAGACTGTATAGCAATAATTTTTGTTCGTTTTAAGTTTCAACTTCGCTCTTTAATTCCCACAAAAACTTCGGTTTTAAATTAACAATGACAAGAGGACAACAAAGATAATACTAATATAGCCTAAAGACGATGAACATAAAATATAAGTGACAATTAAATAAAACAAACAAGTTTTTTCTACTGAAAGTAAGGAACGACATTAAAACTTAAAACGAACAGAAATTACTCCGTATATGAAAGGGGCTGCCCCCTCCTCAACCCCTCTCTCTTTACGCTAAAGTTTTTTATTGTTGAAAAAATAGAGCTGTGAGAAAGAGTCCAAGTTTGCATCGTGCATCGATTTCTTTGAAATCCCGAAGAAAACTGTTTTTCTAGACAAGGTAGAATTTTTAATTTCGACGCGGATAGACAGTCTTAAGGTCTTAACACAGGTAAAAACAAAACAATTCTGAAAGCTGGACGATTACTTCGTAGACCCGGAGACCCTTTACTTCGTAGAAATTATTTAGGTAGATTCTTAATTACGCGTACAAATACGCGGTCTAATTCTCATTACAAAAATACTCACTTCGGTAAAATTCTAGTTAATTGACTTCTTGCTATCTCGGAAAGGGTATAGGTTAGGGAAATGAAACTTTCAGGGATGGGTCAACAGGCTAAAGTATGTCCCGGGAAGTGATTTTAAAATACCCACATCCACTCCTTCTCCCTCTAGAGGGCCATGAAAATTGCCTACATGACAGGTCTATACCTATTGAAATTTTGACAAAACAACATTTTACCTTAATTTTCAGTTACTAGTTGCTTTTTCTCTGCCTTTAGTTCTGAAAATGCAATTCCTGTTATTTGAGTAGAATTTTGAGCCATATCAATGTTTTTTTTTCCAAATTTAGGAAATGTATTTGTATATCTTTAAAACCTTATAAAATGGAATTAAGCAAAGTTATGAAGCTGAAAACAATTTTGTTGTACTTCAATTAAGCAGAAGATCTATTTTGCAAGGTTTCAATTTTATAACATACATATTTTTAAAGGTCATCAAAGGTCAAGGCACTCTAGAGGCAGAAGGAGTGGAGGTAGTTACTTCAAAATACCTTCCCAGGACATACTTTAGTCTGTAGATTCATCCCTGAAAGTTTTATTTTCCTAACCTAAACCCTTTCCGAGATAGCAAGAAGTCAATTAACTAGAATTTTACCTTCTAACAGGTAAAATATGGCAGCAGGTGTTGCTTCGCAGGTGTGACCCATGAGTCACGGTTGATGTAGCACTCCACAGGGGCTTGTACTGGAGACCTAGTTCACATGTACCGTGTTGTTATTTCTACTAGTAAGGACAATCAAGATAAATCATCGCAGTTTGTTACTGGTGATAACTCTGTAGAGGTACATCCATAATGTTGCTGTGAACTAGCATGTTTGGCACAAGTAGCAGAGTCAGAGGTAAAGATGAGTATCAAACACCGAATCAAATAAGTAGACGTAGTATTGGTGGTGGTGAAAGTTCCAAGTCAATTGCAGCGATTCAAACTTCTTAAGCATTTTTACAAGGCTCAAGTCACACGCTCCTGCTGTTCATTCAATCAACTTTGTCTCCAAAGCTCTGAAATTTCTAGTGAAGTTTGATAAGTTACTTCAAGCTATATCTGACTTTTATTCTCTCTTCGCTAAGATAAAGTTGCCTAGTTTGTACTTACATTAAGTTCTAAAACCGAAGTTCTGACCAGCGAGTGTACCGTTTTTTAAGTTTTACCACACACCCATTACTGGGAATCGTAGAGGTACTGACTCCCACTCTAGCTCTATTGGCCTCTATAGCCAACTGAGTTAGCAAATGGTACTAAATTGCCAGCCTTATTTTGTTTTGTGGTAGCAAAGCTAAACATTTAATAAGTTCTCGTGGTAGAGCATTTAATCATGAAGCGTTGGGATTAAGAAAGGAATAATTGCAGAAAATCTTGGGATTCTGAATCAAAGTCGTTTTACCAACATATTGGTAAGTATAAGAATTTGATAAATAGAAATTTAATAAACAACATCTACTGATTACAAAAGAGTCTGCTAGATAGGTGTCAACATTGAGGACTGATACTATTAGCTATTATTTTGTATATGTGTCTGGTAACATTGTTGTGGTGATGATAACAAGGAAGAACGAGAAAGCTATGGTATCAAGAACAAAAATTTTTGACAACCATGAACACTTGATATTGTGCAATAGTTGAATAACAGGATTTTCAATTCATAGTTTCAACGGTGAAAACCTGGTAGCTAAATTGGCAGTAAATGCTGAGATTCAATTCTATCCATAAACCAAAGAAGTTTATACAGATAACTGTAAGATAACTGTATAGTTTAACTCTAAACAAATGCTTTCTAAATCCTTTTCGAATATCCTCTGCTCCCTTTCTGGCTGCGAGGGAGTGCGTACGCCCTGGTTGGGAAGCCATGGACTAAAGTGTAATCGAAGACCTGGAAGAAAATAATTTGTTTTTCGTTTTGCATAAAGCTGGGCCATTTGTTACAATTATTACCCAGTCTATTCATTTATAATGTTGGACTTCTAGGCCATTTCATTTTTAAACTCTTTCATATAAGACAAGAAGAGAGAAAGAAAGAGAGAGAGACAGAGAGAGAGAGGAGAAAGCAAAGATGTGAAAGGAGAGACCGAGAAAGATAGAGGTTAGATCAACGTAGTTAATGAACCTACATTAAGAGGCATTATTCGTATCTGCACGCACATAAAGATAAAATAAGAAATTTCTCTGCTATCAGTCAGAAGTAGTACTGATTTCTTTTTATTTCCAGACCCCTTCCACTTAAACCCAAAGTTCATTCGAATTGTGCCTGCCGAAGTCAATTTTTTCAGTGTATTTTTATTGTTTTTCATTTTTATATTATTTGGTTTTTGTTATTCTCACCAGAACGCAGAAAGCTTTCTCTTATCGTGCAAACGGTTTTAAAGGTTTGAAAAGACGCTTATCGTTAAAGGTTTTACCTGTCGAACCTGCCGAAGTAATAACTACGCCTGCCGAAGTGCTAACCAAGCCTGCCGAAGTGCTAAAAGCACAAGATAGCCAGTCCCAAGCACGAAAAAGGAGGAGGGTTGAGCAGTGGGCCTGCAGCCCAAACTCAGGACCTTGAACGATTCCTCAGGGAAAAACAGTCGCAACTAAAATCTCAAGAGTGAACCTCAGATAGAAAATCTTAACGATGGCAATAACAGCACGCTGAAGGACATGATTTATAAAAGCGGGAGACGACATGAATTTTGGTTTTTGGAATGTATGAACTGTCTAAAATTGAGAAAGTACAGGAAAGATTGGACATTACTAACTATGTTTAATAGCATCATCGACAGGGCAGTAGACTGGTTCAGCAATAAAGGAGTTAGATGCTGACCTTACCATAATATACAGCGGACTAGTAAACAAGCAAAAAGCTGGAGTAGCCGTAATAACGCCAAAGCAGACCCATAAATCGCTCCAGAAATCTATATCTGTGTCCTCAAAAATATTAGCAGCAAGATTCCCGGGAACATGTAATAAACTATGAGTCGGTGTCTACTACGCCTCTATAAGTGAGTATTCAGCCGCTGCTGAAAAAAAAGACAAGTTCTACAGATAACTTCAAGCCATAGCCAAAGACATACCAATTTTTGACGTTGTGTGCTTCTGATAAATATTACTCTAACGAATGATGTTGCAATTGGTGGATCTTTGTTCCCCCACAGATATGTACACAAACACTCGTGGATTTTACCAGATTAAACAAACAAAAGTCAAATTGACCGCTGCCTCATAAGCAGAAAGCGATGACCAATGTTTTTTGGTCTGAAAAATTTTGTCTACAATAGAAGATGTGCAACAAAAGGACACTTCCCAATCCTGTTTTCGACTCTTAAAAATTCCAAGACGTGAAATTATAACAAACTTTTAAAATAGAGCAAAGCAACAGATTTAAATCCTTGATTCATACCAGATGAAGCTGAATGTGAAATAGTATGGGAAACCACGAAGGAATGCTGCCATAAAACAGCTGAATCAACATCACGCTCTCGTAGGAGCACAGAAGACCAGTGGCTGTCAGAACAAACGTGGAATTTAATAGATGAAAGAAAAAATAGAGCGTATGTCCTCTAGCAGCAAGTCCAAAATGAGTAGCATAGAGCACTTGACAAAGCTGTCAAGAAAAGCACCATAGATGATAAACGAAAGCTTCTAGAGCGTACAGCACTAAGGGCAGAATAAGCAGCAGAAAGAAGAGGCTCTAGAACCTTGTACAGTCACCAATGATATCATGGGGAACTGACGAAAAATAGAGACAGCTCTGCAAGAGATTTATCGGAGTGCTACTGACTGAACAGATTGCGGTCAGTGAAAAATGGGCAAATAATTTCAAAAGATTTACTGAATAGACCACTACCAGAAGCGCCCAAGGACGTTTGAGATATCCATATCCTCTCCAAACTTCAGCACGGATCCAGCTTCTACAAAGGAGATCAGAGAAGCAGAAAAGAATCCGAAAAACAGAAACTCATCGGGACCTGACCACATATCTATAAAGATAATTAAGATATCAGTATCCTCATTCATCTCCCTTTGGTCTTTGCTCTTCAATCCGGTTTTTAGCAAAGTTAAGAGAACTGGAAGCGTAGCACGCTCACCAGGATATTCAAAAAAGGAGACGCTACCATGACTGCAACTGATGGGGTACAAGTCTACTGTCAACACCTAAGAAGCTCTCTCACTTTATCCTACAGAGGAAGCCAACTTGATCAACACCTCAAAGATGAACAGTGAACTTCTGTCCAATCCTCTGTTGGATGGACCATATATTCACGCTTAGGCCTCTACCTGACGAAAGCAGGGAATGGTGTTCGAAGATGTGTATGATATTTATGGACTTCAAGAAGGCTTCAACTGTGTAGATCATAAAAGTCTATGGAGTATTTTCATCCATTATGAAACCCCTGAATAGTTACGATTATAATCTCCATGTTTGAGATATCGAATGTTGCGTCAAGACACCAGAGGGTCAAACTCATTTCTTCCGGGGTAAAGGTCAACCCTCTTGGCCTGCAGGTGAATGCAGTAGAAACCAAATGCATGGCAACAAGCGACTCTTCTTGGCCCACTGAACGCAGCAACTAAGAGGTTGGAGAAGTTGTTTAGTTCAAACTTCTGTGAACTATCATCGAGAACGCTTGCTCAACAGTGACGAAAGCGCTCACCAGAATAGGACAAGCAAACTGACAAGCTCAATAAACTATGTTAAGTAGGGAAAACTCAGAAATTTTGACTGCACCTAAAGCTAAGCCCTTTTACTACCATATTATGTCAATAATACTTTATGCCCCTGAAACATGGCCCCTAAATCAAGAACAAGACAGGAGATTCCCGGCTTTTGAAAACTCGTGCCTCCGAACAGGATTCAACACAGAAGGTCACACTGCACTGGTCACCAAATACGACATTGTCAGATTTCCAAGGTGGAGATATTTGGGACAGGTCTTCTCGTATGGGGGACCATAAACTCCAAAGGCCGGTTTACACTTGAAACAGCCAGGTAGTCGCAGCCAGGGAAGACACAGAAATACACTGCATAATATATTATTTGGCAATTAAATATGTTAGTTACCAGCAGTTAAATGTAACTATTTGCCAGTTACTAAAAAAAGAAAATAACGGGCACTATTCACATATATTAACAAAGGAGTTTCTTGTGCACAGCTTATTATTGCATGACAATTCTATAAAAGATTCATAATTGCAAAGAAGTGAAAACGAAATCTCAGAGTTGCAAAGAAGAGTCTTAACTAAAACCAAACAAAATCGTGAGTTATGATTTTGGTCACTTTACAAAAGGTCCTTGCAAGTGCGACTGTGGGAAAATCCCTTGACATATGGAGCATTGACCATTTTTACTTATAAGCAAAATCAAAACGAAATTTAAGGTCATCACCAACACAAAAATTGTAGATGAATAATGCTGCCAACACAGCTCATTTGCTTAAAAGATTACTGAAGGCATTCTGGGCTTGTACGTAGAAGAAAACTATAAATTATAAAAACGGTATTCTGACTCATAGTTGAAGTTTGTACCGAATTATTCCTAAGAAATTCCTTCCAGAATATTTTCTGGTGGCTCATTAACGTGTAAAATGGAATCGTGTGCTATGCATTATATGTAGGTATTTACGTGCTTTGGAACTATTGTATGGATTAATGGAGAGCAAAGTGTGCTAAGAACTTGAAACTGCAATATAAATTTTTATTTTATTTTTTTAATCATATTTGTCGTTAATAATTTGAATTCATGCATATTTGTCATGCTTTGGCACGGTCTCTTGGACGTGATCAATTTTTGAATGGCGTTAACTATATTTAAAATCGAAATGAAATCTAAAATCACCCACGGCACAAAAACTGATAACAGAGTAGCTATTTTACATTAAAAATTACGAAAAAGCTCCTACTTCTCCTGATTTTTTAAAATTAACTTGCTTATTTGGGTAACGGTAGAATATTCACAGCTTTCCTTTCGACTTCGAGTCATCCTAGATTTCAGGGTTGGCTAGAGCTGTAACAGAAGCAAGAATACGCATGGTTCTTGGACTGTCCTTCATCAAATATTATGATTCATGGGCGCCCATAAGCTGAATTTCAGGGGGGGGGGGGCTTGCCTGGTCTAATCGGCATTTCCAATGTTAGATACCTGTCTCGGCACCGCACCGGCGAATGCATCAAATGCCTCCAACGAGAGGCCCGGTCGACTGCCAACGAACTGTCATAACACTGCCGGCATGCCACCGCCAACCCAGGTGGTGGCGTTCTACTGACTTTGAATTAATTTGAGTCAATTCTTTATTGCGTCAACCGCAATGTTGGAGCTTTTCTTTTTACGTATTGTTAAGGATTTCGATTTTCTTGCTTAGAATCAAGTGTGGTTTTCAAAATTAAACAAATAAGTGCGCACACAAATGTCCTTGTGCTTCAAGGGTGAGTTTTTCTTCAGCACTAGTTCTTGTAGCACTTCTATTGAATAGACAATTGTCTTTCAAACAGACACCAGATTAAATTCCAGGTACTAACTTGATATTTAAACATTCATCTATTTCAAGACACCTTGATTAAGCAGAGAATCAATATTTTTTGAATCCCTGCAATAGGCAAGTGTTTACAAATATTGAGGTTTTGATTCCGTGATATAGCAGCGTTATTTGAAACGGTGGGCTATGAAAAGTCTCAAATTCCAAACTGTTAAACTCTGAATTTAACATCGAAGACCACTAATGTATTTCCTTATTTGTCGTTACACCACTGGAAGTGTAATAACTAGGAGCAGACTAGGAGGTGTCTAATGACAGGGCGGGGACCTATGTCAGACATCGATAGAAATGAATAGAAGGAAACTACAAATGCAAGTCTCCCTAATCAACATCTGAATAGTTATATCTATCATTCCACCTGGGAAATTAATTTTTCTCTACTAAATCTTTCTCTAAGTTTTCTTAATAAGTATTTCATTAGTTTTAATGTCTCAACCATATACTATGGTAACTATTTTAAATAAACAGACAGTTAATAGTAGATACCTAATTTCAATTGCAAATGTATAGCTTGACTCTAATCTTAGAAAATAAGCTACTGCCCAATCTTGAACAAAGGATCTAATTTGAATTATCTAGTCATGGATGGATTCGATCACTGCCATGTGTTTTGAAAAAGAGTAATCATATTTAAATAGGCTTGGCTATAAGACTGTGGTCAGCAAATCCTTTCTATCTGCATCAGGTCCAAACATTTGTCCAAGATCAAAAATTGTCCAAGCACTGGGTTTCAAACCTAAATCCTCTTTCATGTAGTAAATACGATCTAGCTGTTCTAGCAACTTTCACACGTTACCTCTCCCACCGCTCATAGTTGTCACATTGAGCTCTGCAGTAGGTTCTACCTTATCCCTAATGGCCCTCATAAATGACTTTTACAAAGCTGCCAACTGTAATCCAAATCAAAACTAAGTTCACATTCTTTTTTACTATATTGCCCAAGAGAACTGTCTGAGCTGTCATCAACAGTCACTGTCTGAATATTTTCAGTTTAATTTTCATCCTCAGTGCTGCCTTCTCACCAAATCTCTTCACAGCCTGCTTCTGTATTTTTCTTGCTTTTGTTTCTCCATTTTGTTCTTTTCCATCTCTTCTTTGCCTTCCTTGTAGCAAAGGCAGCTTCAGTCTTGGCTTCCACTGATGTATCAGTGAGCACGTTTGTTCTGCCCTCCTTTCTCCCTTGAAGCATTTTTTTTGTTGGTGCTGGGATGTCGTTGTTCTGGGATGACTTGTTCAGTTGTGACTATCCTATTTCAGATTGGCTGCAAAAACACAGAGCTTACTGAGAACATTTGGTGAGAGGATGACTGTACAGGTGAGGATGGGGTTGGAGTTAGAACCTCTGATAGGCTTGGAGTTAGAACCTCTGATAGGCTTGGTAATTTGTCACTAGTTTCATGCGCTAAAAAACATTTTGCTGGTCTGTATTTACTAGCAGAGATCTTCATTATCAAAATAATCTAGATTGAAAGGGGATACACCTTCCAAATCCCTTCTGGATGTTTGATGGCATGAAAGCCAAGGGGGAAGATTTTCCTATTAACCCAACTGTGATATAAATGGTTACAGTTCTTCTCGATGGTGACGGTTGTCAATGGAAAAAAAATGCTTCTAATTTTAAAATGACTTAATTCTGTTAGGTATACATAGCTGTTACATATTTCAACTATTATTCAAGAGTTTTGAATATCACAGCCATTTCGTTTCTAACAGATTTTTGCACTTCTTGATCAATCAAACAGTTCGTGGTAACGAACTGTAGTAAGGAGCGACCCGGCTCAATAGTAAACGAAACTCTAAAAAACGGAATTTTGATGCTAAAATATACATCAAAAGAATCAAATTTTCATGCTGATTTTAAATATATAAGTTTCATCAAATTTAGTCTTTGTCATCAAAAGTTACGAGCCTGGAAAAATTTGCCTTATTTTAGAAAATAGGGGAAAACACCCCCTAAAAGTCATAGAATCTTAACGAAAATCACACCATCGCATTCGGCGTATCAGAGAACCCTATAGCAACATTTTCAAGCTCCTATCTACAAAAATGTGGAATTTCGTATTTTTTGCCAGAAGACAAATCACGGGTGCGTGTTTATTTGTTTGTTTTTTTCCCAGGGGTCATCGTATCGACCAACTGGTCCTAGAATGTCGCAAGAGGGCTCATTATAACGGAAATGAAAAGTTCTAGTGCCCTTTTTAAGTGACCGAAAAAATTGGAGGGCACCTACGCCCCCTCCCACGCTCATTTTTTCTCCAAAGTCAACAGATCAAAATTTTGAGATAGACATTTTGTTCCGCATTGTCAAAAACCATAATAACTATGTCTTTGGGAATGACTTACTCCCCCACAGTCCCTGGGGGAGGGGCTGCAAGTTACAAACTTCGACCAGTGTTTACATATAATAATGGTTATTGGCAAGTGTACAGTCGTTTTCAGGGGATTTTTTTTTTGGTTTTGGGGGTGTGGTTGAGGGGAGGGGGCTATGTGGGAGGATCTTTCCTTGGAGAAATATGTCATGAGGGAACTGAAATTCAATGAAAAGGGCGTAGAATTTTCTAAAATTACTATAAAAAAAACCAATGAAAAAATAAACATGGAAAAGTTTTTTCAATTGAAAGTAAAGAGTAGCATTGAAACTTAAAACGAACAGAGATTATTACGCATATGAGGGGTTCTAAAAATACTTTAGCATAAAGAGTGAGGTATTTAGGAGGAGATAAATACCTCGCTCTTTATGCTATAGTATTTTCTAGTAATTTCAACTATTTATTCTACGGCCTTTCTGATTCAGGGGTGATTCTTAAAGAATTGGGACAAAACTTACGATTTAGTGTAAAGAACGAGGTATTAACGAGGGTACAAACCCTCTCATATACATAATAAAAATTAAAGAATATAAAAGTTTGTTACGTAAGTTAATTCTTAAGTTACGTATATTTTTTACTAATAAAAAAATTGGTTAAAAATTAAAATTTATAGTTGCCTTTTTATGTAATCGAAAAAATTGCATGGCAACTAGGCCTCTTTCCCCATCCCTTATTTCTCAAAATCGTCTGATCAAAACTAAGAGAAAGCCATTTAGCCAAAAAAGGAATTAATATGGCCAATTTCATTTTAATAATTTATGTGTGGAGAGCTAAAATCAAACATGCATTAATTCAAAAACGTTCAGAAATTACATAAACAAACTAGTTTTTTTAACTGAAAGTAAGGGGCGACATTAAAACTTAAAACGAACAGAAATTACTCCGTATATGAAATGGGTTGTCCCCTCCGCAATCCCTCGCTCTTTACGCTAAAGTTTGACTCTTTGCCACAATTCTGCTTTTTAAAACAATTAAAAGCTTTAGCGTAAAGAGCGAGGGATTGCGGAGGGGACAACCCATTTCATATACGGAGTAATTTCTGTTCGTTTTAAGTTTTAATGTCGCTCCTTACTTTCAGTTAAAAAAACAAGTTTTTTTTATGTAATAACGAAGAAGACCAGCGTCCAGCCAGCGACTCGCTAAGTTTCTAACTCATGAATAGGCCCAAATCTGATGTAAATTAAAGCTGGGATTTGAAAAAGAGTAATGAAAACAAAATGTTTGCGGTCAACAATGATCGTGCCAGCGGTGTGCCGCTGCTGCTATTCTTGCGAGCACTTATTTGTTTAATCTTTGAAAACCACACTTTATTTCTAAGTAGAAAATCGAAATCTCTAACCATACGTTTAAAGAAAAGCAACCTTGCAGTTGATTCAATGAAGAATTGACTCAAATTAATTCAAAGTCAGTGGAACGCCACCACCTGGGCTCATGGTGGTGTGCCGGCAATGTTACGAAACTTTGTTGGCAGTCGACTGGGCCTCTCGTTGAAGGCATTCGATGCAACCGCCGCTGCCAAGCCGAGGCCGATATCTAACATTGAAAGTGACGATTATATTCCCTTATCGGCACGGCGCCGGAGTTTATTTGTATAATAGAAATCTCAAAACAAAAATATAAAAATATGAGGCAGCGTCATTCAGCCAGGGGGGCTGGTGCCCCCTGCCCCACTTATGGGTGCCCCTGGAATCATCGTAGTTGTTCCTCGAACTACTTGAATGCCTTTTTTATAATTAAAACAATATTAAGGTCGAAAGCGCCAAGGACTCACCTGAAGACAGAAGCAAACCATCTCCAAGCCACGGTCTCAAAAGGTCGTAATCCTTACTTTTTTCCATATATTTCTGACTGCTGAATATGGTCTGAAAATAAAATTTTTTGGAACATTAACAAAGATACATTCTTTCACAAATCTAAGACAAAGAAGCTTGTATGGTATGGTGGTTGAAATTCTATTTTTTTTTTTTTTTTAAAGATATATTTTTCTTTTCTGCCGCTAAAGGCAGGACAAAATTACGACATTCTACTATGCTCTAGGTAGGTAGGGAAGCATACAAACCGTTGACGGTGGGTAAGGAAACTTGCATGTAACTGTTATAAAGCAACAAGCTTGCAGATATTACAAGATTAATTTATTCTCACACTACTTATAAATATTAATTTATGCAGCTAAGCCACACTAAGAGACTGCATGAAATTAGTTGAGCTACTTGAAGTTACTCATGATACATAAGTAGATTCATTATTAAAACTTGTTTTTTAACTTTGCCTGTCTAGAAACAAAGTATCAAATTTCCAAAGACCAAATCTTCAGAAAATTAAAAAACCAAAGACGCGTTTATAATATGGCATTCATGATGCAAGAAGTAGCTATGGCTATTGGCTTTTTTGGAGAGGTAGGCGGGGTCTCAAGTGCGTTCTTTCGATAAGAAGTACGGATCTAAATAATCAGAATTGGACTACCCTAGATTCCAAAAGTGCTACACCGCCCCACTCTTAAAGTTTTTTAATGCTTAATTAATTTGCAGGGGGGGAATTTGTAAGGTATTAGAATTGTGACTTTTAAGTGTGTGTTTACAAAATTATTTTGACACTTTTATAACTTTTTTTGGCTCGTCACCTTCGTATAAATGTAAGCGAAAATTGCCCGGATGCCAAATGCAGGCAGAGAATAGTCACTTCCTGAAAAACCTCTCCCAAAAAGATGGGAATTCTGATTTAAAATAGCACTACCTAAGACTTCAGGCACCAGTTCCTCTAGTTTAAATAGCTACTCCCCAGCTCTTACAATTAGTGTTTCACTACTGCATTGATGCGTACAAATGACTGAAGTCCCAAATGAACCGAACTAATCAATTGCCAAATGATCGCCTACAAAAGCATTTAATTATGTCTGGGATGCACAAACCATTTGACATGTGCTCAGAAAATGGTAAGTATGGCATACTGCTTTTCAACCATGTCCTGCTGATTGGGCATTTGAAAGTGGCACGATCGCTTTTTCCGCTTTAAAAAGGCAAAAGAGTTTCCAGTTTTCGTTTCGAGCACACATCCCTCTAATTTTCGTAATTTCTAAGACTACTGACTCAAAATATTACCCAGTGTGAAAAAACAAGAGCTAAGAGCTCATACGGCACTTGTGACGAGGCCGTAAGAGCAAAGAGCCAAGAGCTCATATGGTATGAGCTCTATCGAAATTCTAAGAATCAATGGATTGATTTCAAAAGAAAATCAGAGGCTTAATGCCTGTCGGGATTTAAAATGAGAACTCTGAGACACGAGGTCCTTCTAAATATCAAAATTCATCAAAATCCGATCAGCCACTCGTAAGTTAAAAATACCTCATTTTTTCTCATTTTCCCTCTTCCTTCAGCCCCCTCCCAGATTGTCGAATCGTGGAAAACGACTTTATCAAGTCAATTTGTGCAGGTCCCTGACACGCCTAAGAGAGGCCCTCCCCCAAAGAGATTGGATCCAGTCGGGTTACGTCAATCACGTATCTATGACATGTGCTTATTCTACCCACCAAGTTTCATCCCAATCTCTCCACACTAAGCGCTTTCCAAGATTTCCGGTTTCCCCCTCCAACTCCCCCCAATGTTACCAGACCTGGTCAGGATTTAAAAATAAGAGCTCTGAGAAATAAGTTCCTTCTAAATATCAAATTTCATTGAGATCTGGTCACCTGTTCTTCAGTTAAAAATTCCTCAATTTTTCTAATTTTTCAGAATTAATGCCTCCCCACAACTACCCCAAAGAGAGCAGATCCGTTCCAATCATGTAAATCACGTAACTAGAACTTGTGCTTATTCTTCCCATCAAGTTTCATCCCGATCTCTTTACTCTAAGCGTTTTCCAAGATTTCCCGTTTTCAAGATTTCTGTTTCCCCCTCTCCAACCCCTATGTCTCCGGATCCGATTCGAATTGAAAATAGAGCATCTGAGACATAAAATCTTTCTGTATGTCAAGTTTCATTAAGATCCGATCACCCATCCGTAAGATAAAGATACCTCAATTTTCACGTTTTCCAAAATTTTCCGGTTTCTCCTTCCAACTCCCCCCAATGTCACCGGATCTGGTCGGGATTTCTAATAACAGCTGTGAAGCACAAGATCCTTCTAAATATCACATTTCATTAAGATCTGATCACCCATTCGTAAGTTACAAACACCTCATTTTTTCTATTTTTTTCGAATCCCCCCCCCCAGCTCCCCTAAAGAGAGCGGATCCGGTCCGGTTATGTCAGTCGGATCTTGAACTTGTGCTTATTCTTCCCACCAAGTTTCATCCTGATCTCTCCGCTGTAAGCCTTTTCCAAAATTTCCGGTTCCATGGAAATTTTTCCCAGAAATCAAAACACGCTGAAAATTTCCCCTGTACAGTAGGTTTTTCTGATACTCTGGATCTGATGGTGTGATTTTCATCAGAATTCTTTGACTTTCAGGGAAAGTCAAAGGAAAGTCTTTCTGTTTCGCCCCTTTTTCGAAAATCAGGCAAATTTTCTCAAGCACTTTGTTTTGTATGGGTAGAATTAAGCTTAATGAATCCTATATATTTAAAATCGGCATAATAAGCCTATCCTTTGGATATTTCTATTGATATCGAGATCTCGTTTTTTAGAGTTTCGGTTACTATTAAGCCGTGTCGCTCCTTACAGTTCGTTGTCACGAACTGTTTTGAACTGGTTAAGTTTCCTTCGATGCGTTGGTAACACTGAGAGATTAATTATGATGGGACTAAACAATAATAAACATTGCCACACACAGTGGCGCATCCAGGGTTTATATTTGGAAAGGGGAGGGGGTCACAATGAGACTTCAAAAAACAAATGAAAAATTTGTTGATTTGTATTTTTATTACGTTTTTACGAGTCGGACAAAAACTTCAAGGGGAGGTTCAAACCCTGCACCCCCCCCCCTGGGTGTCTCGTGCTAGAGAAACACAATTCAGTTCTTACATTGATCTTAGATTAGCT
Organism: Artemia franciscana; assembly: GCF_032884065.1. Lineage (NCBI taxonomy): Eukaryota > Metazoa > Arthropoda > Branchiopoda > Anostraca > Artemiidae > Artemia > Artemia franciscana. Next base: position 30,528,603 of record NC_088873.1, read on the forward strand.
AATTAGAAAGAAGTTAATGTAATTCCAATGTATCCTATCCTAAGGCTATTCCAATCTAAGGCTATCTATCCCAATCCTAAGGCTTTTAAGATTTAAAAAAAATTAAGTTGAAAAAAATAGAATTAGCAGTAAAGTTGAAACTTAAAACGGACAAAAATTAATGTTTCACAGTTTATACAGCATATGTGTACAAAAAAAATTGCTCAAATAAACTGACTCCTAATATTCCCCTTTTTCAGCAGAATTCAAAAAAGTAGTGCTTTCCTAAAAACAAAAAATTCACCCCAAAAAAATATTCTCTTACAACTAGAAAGTTTTTGAGTAGCCTGAAGAGAACACGAGACTAAATAAAACGTTTTCATTAAGTTTTCACCGGCCATGATATTGGTAAATTTACTAATATAATTTTAGTTCTTAGAAAAAATCCAGCAATCCCAGTTTTCTGGCTAGTCAGCTTTTAAGAAAATGCTTATAGTGGGAAGACGGCTATTTTGTTGAAAGATTTCTTGAACAAAAGCTTCAGAAAGCCAATATTGACAGCTAATTCTTCTTACCAATAATACACAGACGTTTTGCACAGTGGGCAGTACATCTGGACTTACGTCATATTTTCTCTCCATTTCTCTTTCGCAAATTTACTTGCTTACCAAACAAGCTCTCAAGAATATTAAAAAGGAGTGCCTATACTACAATAAATCATGCTCAAAGTCCAGCGACCATAAGGAAAGTGGAAAATGTCCATGCTTAATTAAGACTGTTTGTTCAATTGAAACTTGAAGGTCGTTCCAGTTGCGTGTAAGATTGGAATCAATTTTTTGTGCAGCCAGGGACTTCATGAAGAGCAAAGAAAGGAAGCACGTCCTCGAGATGGGACAAAAACCTTACATAGGAAATACAAGCCCTAAAAGCGCCAGCTTGTAAATGCTTATTTGAGCTCATATTGTCAATGAAAATTCTCAGCAATTAAAGATTTTCCGTTCGGTTTCACTAGATTATCTAAGGGTCATAGCGTTTCTGAATCAGCGTTGAAATGAACGAATATTAGAAAAATGAATTTCGATGAATTAAGACTTAATTTTAGAATAATTTAACTGAATAACTGAATAATTTAACTGAATAACGACTTCATTAACTGAGTGAATGACGAATCAGCACACGGAATGGACGATGTCTTATTAAAAATTAGTACATAGTGCAGGCTATTAATTTTTAAATGTTGGTACGTCTTGTTTGTATGTATTTCAGGCTTGAACAGTGAGACTATAAGCCTAAGCCTTGATATTTTTACAGCATTCAGATATATTTAACCACAACATATGTATGTGTATTACAAGTGTTATGCAAAAGTTTGTATTTCTTTGTCCTTGAAAATCCCGATTTTATTAATAGGTAGTTGTACTGGCCTACACCGCAATAATTAATCCATAATTATCTTTAGACGTAAGTCGTCAAGACTTTCTCTTGTAGGTGAAGCAATCTCGTTAGTTGGGCTCCAATTCAAATTCGTAAATACCTAAGATGTTTTTGGTAGAATATTGTGTGCAAAGAAATAAAACAGCATATAACAAAAGAAAGATGCTAAAAGTAAATTGTGAGACAAAGCATAAATAACGTATTTTTTAGTGGTTTAAACTTAAGATATAACATTTGATTCACACAAAAATTAACTAGAATCTGAAAATTTGGGGCTTTCTTTTTGAATAGGTTTCAAAATACATGTAATTAAGGTACTTATATGGTAAACCCCCAACCGCTCAAGTTGTTCGTTCATTGAAGCATTGCAGAATCGGTTTTTTCGCTAGTTTCTTTTAGCTTAGCGTGAGACTACAAGACATAGAAAAGTGACAGAATAGATATAGGAAAATATATAATGTGGGCTTTATATTTACACATGAAGGGGGGGGGGGTAGTAAAGTATTTGGACAGTTTGAAATTAGAAAACAATTAGTACTGCATAATATGCAAAATAATTGTACCTAACACGTCATGCATGCAGACCCGCTATACTCTACTCCCAGCCCATCCCCCTTAATGTGCACATATATAGCCCAAATGTGTTCCTAAAGTATTATATTTTTTATCATACTTAGGTATATTTCATTAGGATTGAGCGTCAGAGAAACATACCAGATTAATATTAGGTTGGGAGTATATCATACAAGTACCATAATTAATTCTTTAGTTGGTATAATATTCAGTTTTAAAGAGTGAGGATTAATCACCCACCATAAGGGTAACCAAGCCTTTATGTTTCAAGCAAAAATCCTGCCACAAAATTCAAATGTTTGAGAATTCCTGTTGTATCTTGTAATCATTTCCTGATTTAATCTTTATTTTATTTTATCAACTGTCAATTTAAAAAAAGGCTCAGCCTTCTGAAGGCTCAGCAACCAAATCTGTCTGAGTAAGCAATCAAAAGTCAAGTTTGATTAGTCTTGTCATTAAGCATGCTAGCTAACTTTGAACATACAAGGACTCTCGAAAAAATGTGAAACCTGAGGAACAAAGTTGTCACTAGAACATTTTTGCAGCCTAAATAATTTCAGCATAGGAGTCATTTTCGAATCAATCAAACAGTTCGTGGTAACGAACTGTAGTAAGGAGCGACCCGGCTCAATAGAAACCAAAACTCTAAAAAATGGAATTTTGATACCAATAGCTACATCAAAAGAATCGCATTTTAATGCTGATTTTAAATATATAAGTTTCATCACGTTTAGTCTTACGCACCAAAAGTTACGAGCCTGAGAAAATTTGTGTTATTTTAGAAAATAGGGGGAAACACCCCCTAAAAGTCATAGAATCTTAACGAAAATTACACCATCAGATTCAGCGTATCAGAGAACCCTACTGTAGAGGTTTAAAGCTCCTATCTACAAAAATGTGGAATTTTATATTTTTTGCCAGAAGGCAGATCACGGATGCGTTTTTATTTGTTTGTTTTTTTTTGTTTTTTTTTTTCCCAGGGGTGATCGTATCGACCCAGTTGTCCTAGAATGTTGCGAGAGGGCTCATTCTAACGGAAATGAAAAGTTCTAGTGCCCTTTTTAAGTGACCAAAAAAATTGGAGGGCACCTAGGCCCCCTCCCACGCTAATTATTTTCCCAAAGTCAACGGATCAAAATTCTGAGATAGCCATTTTATTCAGCATAGTCGAAAAACCTTATAACTATGTCTTTGGGGACGACTTCCTCCACCACCCCCGTGGGAGGGGCTACAAGTTACAAACTTTGACCAGCGCTTACATATAATAATGGTTATTGGGAAGTGTACAGGTGTTTTCAGGAGGATTTTTTGGTTGGGGGGAGGGGTTGAAAAGAGAGGGATATACTGGGGGAACTTTCCATCGAGGAATTTGTCATGGGGAAAGAAAATTTCCATGAAGGGAGCGCAGGATTTACTAGCATTATTTAAAAAAAAACAATGAAAAAATAAATATGAAAAAGTTTTTTCAGCCGGAAGTAAGGGGCAGCATTAAAACTTAAAACGAACAGAAATTATTACCCATATGAGGGGCTCACCTCCTCTTAATACCTCGCTCTTTACGCTAAAGTATTTTTAGTAATGTCAACTATTTATTCTACGGCTTTTGTATTCAGGGGTCATTCTTAATGAATTGGGCCAAAATTTAAGATTTAGTGTAAAGAGAGAGGTACTGACGAGGAGGCGAACCCTCTCATATGTGTAATAAAAACATGAGAATAAAAAATTCTTTACGTAAGCTAGTTTATAAGTTACGTATATCTTTTACTAATAAAAAGATTCGTAAAAAATTAAAAGTTCTAGTTGCCTTTTTATTAACCAAAAAATTGGAGGGCAACTAGGCTTCCTCCCCCGCTCTTTTTTCTCAAAATCATTCGATCAAAATTATGAGAAAGCCATTTAGCCAAAAAAAGAAAAAAATATATGCAAATTTCGTTTTAATTATTTATGTGCGGAAAGCCAAAATCAAAACATGCATTTATTCAAAAACGTTCAGAAATTAAATAAAAAAACAAGTTTTTTCAACTGAAAGTAAGGAGCGACATTAAAACTTAAAACGAACAGAAATTACTTCGTATATAAAAGGGGCCGCTTCCTCATCAACGCCCCGCTCTTTAAGCTAAAGTTTTTACTGTTTTGAAAAGAAGAGTTGAGAGAAAGAGTCAAACTTTAGCGTAAAGAGCGGGGCGTTGATCAGGAAGCAGCCCCTTTTATATACGAAGTAATTTCTGTTCGTTTTAAGTTTTAATGTCGCTCCTTACTTTCAGTTGAAAAAACTTGTTTTTTTATTGAATTCCTAAAAAAAGGCAGTGGCGCAGCAAGGGGGCAAAGGGATACACTTATCCCCGAGTACTGCATCGATTTGAGCTCAATTCAAAAAATACATATGCCCTATATTTTATGAAAGATTTGCCACTTACACTGTTAATGGCTCTGATTGCATTCTAGGGCATATGAAGAGGATGGCCCCCAGGGCTGTTCCTAGAGCTACTGGAAAATGGGGCGAAGATACCCTCAGCTCATCCTGCCCAGATCGTCCTCGTCCCCTTTGAACGGCATTAACAACCGTCCCGTGTGAATGATGTTACACAGGGTATTATTTGTTCACTCAAATTGTTGAAATTGCCCTTTATTATAATGACAAACTTGTTTTTACGATCTTGTAGTGAATAAAGGAGTGCCTACTAGAAAGCTCCTAGGTTGTTTTAAAACTAGCTAACATATCTTTTTTCTTGACAGGAAGGTATGCAGCATCTGGAATAATATAATGGTTACAAGTCCGGCTAGACTAGTTTTCAATTCAGGAAAAAAAAAGAAAAAAAAAAAAAACCTATCCAATGACCAGCTTATTTGGCACATTAAATTATTTGCAATTGCAAGGGATTTTACCTTGTACTCTTAGTGAGAACTTGGTGTTGTTTCTCAAACAGTTCGTCGTAATGAACTGTAGTAAGGAGCGACCCGGCTCAATAGTAACCGAAACTCTAAAAAACGGAATTTTGATACCAATAGTTTTTGATACCAATACACTCCCTAAAAGTAATCGAATCTTAACAAAAATCACATCATAAGATTCAACGTATCAGAGAACCCTTCTATGGAAGTTTCAAGCTCTCATCTACAAATTTGTGAAATTTTGTATTTTTTTCGAGAAGACCGATCACGGATGTGTGTTGATAGCTATAGTTTTTTTATATCAATAATTTTTTTATATCAAAAAATAGAATTTTGATACCAATAGCTTTTGATACCAATACACCCCCTAAAAGTAATTGAATCTTTAAAAAATCACACCATAAGATTCAGCGCATCAGAGAACCATACTGAGGAAGTTTCAAGCTCTCATCTACAAAAATGTGGAATTTTGTATTTTTTGCGAGAAGACCGATAACGGATGTGTGTTTTTTCTTTTTTCTTTTTTTTCCAGGGGTGATCGTATCGACCTTGTGGTCCTAAACTGTTGCGAGAGGGTTCATTCTAACGAAAATTAAGAGTTATAATGCCCTTTTTAAGTGACCGAAAAATTGGAGTGCACCTGGGCCCCCTCCCACGCTCATTTTTTCCCAAAGTCACCAGATTAAAATTTTGAGATAACCAATTCATTCAACATAGTCGAAAAACCTAATAACTATGTATTTGGGGACGACATAATCCCCCACAGCCCCCGGGGGAGGGGTTGCAAGTTACAAACTTTGGCAATTGTTTACATATAGTAATGGTTATTGGGAAGTGTACAGACGTTTTCAGGGGGACTTTTTCGCGGTGGGGGGTCGGGGGATGGGGTTGCGTGGGAGGATCTTTCCATGGATGAATCTATCACGAGGGAAGAGAATTTCCATGAAGAGGGCGCAGGATTTTCTAGCATTATTTAAAAAAAAAGAGAAAATAAAAAAAAGTTTTTGTAACTGCAAGTAAGGAACAGCATTAAAACTTAAAACGAACAGAATTTATTACGTATATAAGGGGTTCTACTCCTCAATACTTCACTCTTTACGCTAAAGTATTTTTAGCAATTTCAACTATTTATTCTACGACCTTATTCAGGGGTCATTGTTAAAAAAAAATTGGAACAAAACTTAAGCCTTAGTGTAAAGAGCGAGGTATTGACGAGGGAACGAACCCCCTCATATACATAATAAAAATACACAACTATAGAATTTCATTACATAATTTAATTCGTAAGTTATGTATATTTTTACTTATAAAAACGTTCGTAAAAAAATTAAAAGTTCTAGTTACCTTTTTAAATAACCGAAAACTGGAGGGCAACTAGACCTCCTCCTCCACCCCTTCTTTTTATCAAAATCGTCCGATCCAAACTATGAGAAAGCCATTTAGCCAAAAAAAAGTAATACACAATTTTGTTTTAATTATTCATTTACGACGAACCAAAATCAAAACATGCATTAATTCAAAAACGTTCAGAAATTAAATAAAAAAACAAGTTTCTTCAACTGAAAGTAAGGAGCGTCATTAAAACTTAAAAAAACAGAAATTATTCCATATATGAAAAGGAATGTCCCCTTCTCGATACCTCGCTCTTTACGCTAAAGTTTTTTATTGTTTTAAAAAGTAGAGTTGTGAGAAAGAGTAAAACTTTACGTAAAGAGGGGGCATAGAGAATGGGGCAACCCCTTTCATATACGGAATAACCAAATCACAACTCTACTTTTTAAAACAATAAAAAATATTAGCGTAAATAGCGAGGCGTCGAGGAGGGGATAACCCCTTTCATATACGGAATAATTTCTGTTCGGTTTAAGATTTTTTGACGCTCCTTACTTTCAGTTGAAAATACTTTTTTATTTTTATTTAATCATACATAGCAGAGGGTAAATTGTGTCTTAGAATCAAATGAACCCAGTTTAGACCTAGCTGCATACGGAGCACGGATCTCCAAGTGACTCACAATTTGTTGACGAGCCCAAAACCTAACAAGGAAGATAAATTATTCCGGAAGAAAACATTTCGCTTCCCTTTATTTTAGCTTTAAGTAGAATTTCCCGTACTGCAAGGATAAATTTTAGGCTCACTGAATTTTTTTTTATCTAATAGGACACTGAAGAGAGCATTTTGTTGCTATTCTCATCAAAGTCTCTGGATTAGTGTTGGGAGATAATTTGATTAAATGATATATCAATACATCTATATTTTTACTTCGATATTTGATAATCAATATATCGATTTCGATGTTTTTTATTCTTTTTTTTTACTCAGATTACCTTTAGGGCTTGGCAAAATTCAATAACAAAGGAATTCAGTAACAAAATGAGAATTTTGCACAATATTTTTCCAACTTTTGAACAAAATACAGAAGAACTTCTATTACATGAACAAATATTACAAAAACCTTGATTTGGAATTCCTAGGACTCAGGACAAAGAAAATAAGCTACTGGCTATTTTTGGTTATTCAAATCAGTAACTTGTCAATATTTTCTTCTGAAAATTGGTTCAGGCTTTCAATGATTAAATAAATGAAAATTTTTCAACTGAAAGTAAGGAGCAACACTAAAACTTACAATAACAGAAATTGTTGCAGACAGTTCCATCAGAAAAGTAATTTTTAGCCTAATTTCGTTTGAAAAAAGACTTGTTTTTCTTCTAATTTCTAACCGTTTTTCAAAATATGCCAGAAATAATTCCTTTGTAAAAAATTTTCCCTGGAAATTTTCTTCTCCTAATTTCTTCAATGGAAAATTTGTCCCCGTGAAATTCCCCCACGGAGAATCTCTCCCGAAGAATATCTCACCTCCCCACGAAAAAATCCCCCAGACAATCGCAACTCCTTTGAAAATTTTCTCGAGGCAATATTCCTGGAATATCCCCACATTTGAAATTAAATTTGCAAAAAAGAAAGTAAATCAAATGAATTTTGTATAAAATAGAATTTTGTATAAGAATTCTGATAAATTCCCCCGTGTATAGTTTCCCTTTGAAAGTTGTCCCTCGGAAACTTCCCTCCCTATGGAAAATTCTCCCCTTGGAAAATCCCCCCACAGGAAATTCCCCACATAAAATTCACTCTCCCCAAAAATGTCTGTTCACTTTTCAATAACAAAACCATATGTAAACACTAGACAAATTTCATAGCTTATAACCATTTTCTCCACGGACTTGCAGGGTCGTGTCATACCCAAGGCATGATACTAGACTTTTCAACTATGCTGATCAAAATGGCTATCTCGAAATATTGATCCGATGACTTGGGTAAAAAAGCACCATAGGAGGGAGGGGAATCTAGTTGCCCACCAATCAGTTTGTTCGTGAATTGGGAAACTAGAACTGTAATTTCCTTTCGAGCGAGCCCTCTCCCGATTTTAGTTGACTATTAGTTCGGTACAATCTGCCTGGCAAAAAAAAAAAAATAATAAAACAGAACAATTAAATACTCGTCCGTGATCTTTCTTCAAAACTTACAAAAATTTCACATATCCTCAGATGGAAAATCTTTCCTTTGGAAATATTTTCTTTGGTTCCCATTGATGCGATTGTTTTTAATGAAAAACGGCTTGCGGACAGCGGATGTCAGAAAATCGCAAAAAATGTTCACACGGAAACAGTTAACTGCGGCCGTTGAACGGCAAACAATATTACAAGATATTTAAAAGGTAAATGCTCGTCCTGGCCGAGTGGGTTGGTGCACAGGATTCAAAATCCATTGTCTGAGAGGACGCGGGTTCGAGTCCCAGTGTACCCAATTCTTCAGTTTGGGACGGGGGTCAGTGGCGTGACTCTGTAAGCTTAGCCAGAGTCGACCCAGCTCTAAACGGGTACCTGGAGAAATCTGGGGAAGGTAAACAGGAAGGGTGTGTGAAAGCACAGGATGGCTGGCCCCCAACCCCCCATTGCACTTCCTGGCTGAATGGCCAAGAAACGGAGATCAGCACCGCCGGTACGGACTGTAAAGTCTAATACCGTATCCTTTACCTTTTTACCTTTTAAATGCACAGTAATATGCTAAATCAAGGTCTAGAAACCAAGAAGAACATTCAAAGGGCTAAACTGTGAAGGGCTAAATGTTTTGTCAAATATTAACGGAAAACTTCAGATAAATTTGATTAGTTTCTCCGTTACTTGCAATTTTTGGGTATACAAAGCTATCATCAATTCAGAATAACGGATGCGATTTTCAACGGCTCAGTAGAAATATTTAAATGCAGCCATTGAACCGTTGTGGCTTATAAACTTGCAGTAGAAACGGAAGAAATTTGACGGGTCACGCATTAATGGGAACCCAGGGTTATAGTATGGTTCTCTGATAAGCCGAATCTGTAATTTTTTTTTAAGACAAATTGAATTTTTAAGGGTAACCCGCCCTTTCTCAAAAATCATACAAGCTTTCTCAGGCTTTTACCTTTTGATGGGCAACATAAAACTTCATGAATTTTATATATTTGGAGTCGGCATAAAAAAATCAAACTCAGTTGATATATCTAGTGTTATAAAAATTTTGTGTTTTACAGTTTCTGAGTTGCTCTTTACTTACAGTATGTTGGCATGAACTATTTGATTAGCTAATCAGGCTTGGGATTCACACTCAGAAAGGACATTGGTGGCGGACATGGACAATAATTTTATGAAAACTTTGCACAAGTATTTCTGAGCCCCCTATTACAAGACTTCTACGACCTGAGTGGATCAGTTTTTCTTGAAACTAAAGACTTCCTACTGACAATCTAGAGACCCGTGACAGATGCAGCTGCTGACGAAGTTTGCCTTGCATTGAATAATGAAATTTCATCATGTGATCCCCACAAACTGTCTTGATTCTTAATTCTGCATTTGTATCCACTGATACAGATTCCCAACTGTACATATTCCCAATCCATATATTTTGCTATTTTATTCTCAACTTGGAGAAGATCGTCAGGGGTAATATGCAATTTATAGAGAGTGTGATTTGAACAAGGCCTATATGCTTAGAAGGTATTTTATCTAGCCTAGCCTTTTGGAGATTCTCAGCAACATCTGAGAGCCCACCCTCACTTAACGTAGTTTGAGAACAGGCAATGCCATCTTATGGATATAGTTGTGCATGCTGTGCATCTTCTTATATGAGTCAGTATACTGAATGGATTAATCTTCTCTCGGCTCTTTGCGAAACAAATTTCTATGTTAGATCTTTTCTGCTAGACATCCACTGGTAGATACCGGGAAAAGCCGAAATTATATCGTTTCCGATATCGATATTTATGTTTCGATATTCGACATCGATATTCGGTTCGATATATCGACATATTGATATCCGATATCGCCCAAAACTACCCTGGATCGCTTATCTGAGCCGAATGAATTTTTATTTTCTGAGAAAATAAAAACGGCCTGAAAATTAATATCATAGTCCTCAGCTTTTCTTAAGAACATCGTTTTCTGTCACACTGTGTGACATCTTTGCAGACTGATAAGCAGAAAAACGGGCCTATTTAGTTGCACAAAGTCATTTAAATCTTCAAATCCGTTGAATAGATAACTCTACTAACTATATTAATCGGGTCTAATTAAACAACTATATTAACTGATCAATTGTATTCTGAAAATCCTATATTGATTACCATTAAGTTATATTCATATTTCAGCGCCTTTTAGATAAGTTTAGGACATTTTAACCCGAAAAGCCATTTTGTTCGAAGCTACCCTTGAACGCAGGCATGGCGGCAGTTTTTTCGCTGGAGGGGGGAGGGAAACTTAAAAAAGTACCAAACATAGACAAATTAAACGGACAAATTAAAAGAATCCAGTTTAGAAGAGGTTTACCAAAAACTATGTATTTGAACAAGAAACGGTGGCTATAGGCCTATGTATTTTGTTCCATACTATACTGAGTCTCAAGACCCCACAAGCCCCTTCCACTTTTTCAAACTTGCTCGTTTTGAAGCCATGAGTAAAAAATTGACTTAAAAGACTTCTACCTAAATGTGTATATTTATGCCAAAAAATGATGGCTATGTGTATTTTGCTTGAATCTATACAAAGTTTTCTTTGAAAATACAGTTTAAGAACGAGTTCTACAGTGGGCAGCGTCCCCCCCCCCACGAAAAATGCCCCCGCGGAAAATATTCCCCCGGTGGAAAGTACTCCCCAAGAAAATATCCTGTGGAAAATATCCCCCTTACCCCGTGAAAAATGAGCTTTTCGAAATTTGAGAATCTTATTTGAGTTTAATTTTTTTTTTTCATAGAGGGAAGGAATTTTGGTACTTGTGTACAATTTGAAATCAGAAAATAATTCTTACTTTATAATCAGACCCGTTAAACTTTAACCCCACCCCCTAATGTGCAAATATATAGCCTAAATCTGTTTCTAAAGTAACGAAGAAACTAACGAAGAAACTGGTTTGTTCTCGACTTTTATACAGCGTAAACTTGAGTGAGTGGCGTATAATGCACAAGTACTGGAATTCTTCATGGAGAGAGAGCCGTATTTCCCGGTATTATTTACCAAAAATGATCAAAAATTAGTTTTAAAAAACAAGTTTTTTCAACTGAAAGTATGGAGCAAACTCAAACATAAAACAAACAGAAATTATTACGTATACGAAATGAGTTTCCCTTCCACAAGACCATGCTCTTTTGAATTATTAAATAAAAAAAAACAAGTTTTTTAAACTGAAAGTAAGGAGTTTGACTTTCTCTCAATTCTTCTTTTTAAAACAGTAATAAACTTTAGCGTAAAGAGTGAGGAAACAGCCCCTTTCATATACGAAGTAATTTCTACACGTTTTAAGTTTTAGCGTCGCTCCTTACTTTCAGTTAAAATTAAAATTAAATTTAATTTCTGAACGTTTGTAAACTAATGCATGTTTTGATTTTGGCTCTCCACAGAGGAATAATTAAAACGAAATTTGCATATTTTTTTTTTCGACTAAATGGCTTTCTCATAATTTTGATCGAATGATTTTGAGAAAAAAGAGCGGGGAAGGAAGCCTAGTTGCCCTCCGATTTTTTGGTTAATTAAAAAGGCAACTAGAACTTTTAATTTTTTACGAATCTTTTTATTAGTAAAAGATTTACGTAACTTATAAATTAGCTTACGTAAAGAACTTTTGTATTCTCATGTTTTTATTACATATATGAGGGGGTTCGCCCCCTCGTCAGTACCTCGCTCTTTACACTAAAGCTTAAATTTTGTCCCAATTCATTAAGAATGACCCCTGAATCTCAAAAGCCGTAGAATAAATAGTTGCAATTACTAAAAATACTTTAGCGTAAAGAGCGAGGTAATTGGAGGACATGAGCCCCTCATATGGGTAATAATCTCTGTTCGTTTTAAGTTTTAATGCTGCTCCTTAATTCCAGCTTAAAAAAACTTTTTCATATTTATTTTTTCATTGTTTTTTTTTAAATAATGCTAGTAAATCCTGCGCTCCCTTCATGGAATTTTCTTCCCCCATGACAAATTCTTGATGGAAAGTTCCCCCAGCATATCCCGCTCTTCTCAACCCCTCCCCCAACCAAAAAAATCCTCATGAAAATGCCTCTACACTTCCCAATAACCATTACTATATGTAAGCACTGGTCAAAGTTTGTAACTTGTTGCCCCTCCCACGGGGACTCTGGGGGAGTAAGCCGTCCTAAAAGACATAGTTATAAGGCTGTTCAACTACGCTGAATAAAATGGCTATCTCAGAATTTTGATCCGTTGACTCTGGGAAAATAATTAGCGTGGGAGGGGGCCTAGGTGCCCACCAATTTTTTTGGTCACTTAAAAAAGAGCACTAGAACTTTTCATTTCCGTTAGAATGAACCCTCTCGCAACATTCTAGGGCAACTGGGTCTATACGATCACCCCTGGGAAAAAAAACAAAACAAACAAACAAATAAACACACATCCGTGATCTGCCTTCTGGCAAAAAATACAAAATTCCACATTTTTGTAGATAGGAGCTTGAAACTTCTACAGTAGGGTTCTCTGATACGCTGAAACTGCTGGTGTGATTTTCGTTAAGATTCTATGACTTTTATGGGGTGTTTTCCCCTATTTTCTAAAAAACGCAAATTTTCTCAGGCTCGTAACTTTTGATGGGTAAGACTAAACTTGATAAAACTTATATATTTAAAATCAGCATTAAAATGCAATTCCTTTGATGTAGCTATTGGTATCAAAATTTGATTTTTTAGAGTTTTGGTTACCATTGAGCCGGGTCGCTCCTTACTACAGTTCGTTACCACTAACTGTTTGAAAATCGAATAGTTGTGGGCATCAAGCCATGACTAATCGCAGAAAAAGCTAAGACAAATAGTCCGATTGAGTGCGAGGCAAATCTGGCATTAGCCCCCCTTATTAGGATTGTGTAAAAATGATGTTAGTTCATTTGATAATAGATAGGTATATCTATTATCCGTCCATTTGTCATTCCTAGGGCACAAGAACTAAGGTAGATAGTTATAGAACTAAGATAGTAATAAGCTTTGTTTTAAAATTCTCTAAAAAACACTTTAGCGTAAAGAGCGAGGTCTTGAGAAGGAGGCAACCCCTTTCATATACGTAGTAATTTCTGTTCGTTTAAGGTTTGATGTTGCGACTTACTTTCAGTTGAAAAACAAGTTTTTTATTTATATATTTATAGATAGTATTTGCTAATGGGAAACGCACGAAACAAGTTTTTTTTTAAGTAAAATGCCTCATTAAACCAAAAGTGAGCAGAAATAAGGTCAAATAACCTTCGAAGTAAAAAGTATGGAGTCTAATAGAAAAAAAAGATGTAAATTTCTATGAGAGAGAATATGTCAATAAAAAATGAACAGAAAATAATTTAAAACATTTTTTCCACAAAGCAAGTTTATCAAAGAACAGTAAAGAACCATATTAAGCCAAAAATGAGTAGAAATAAATTAAAATAATTTTCCAAGAGTAAAACTACCACAAATCACTATCAATAAATGAATTAAATCCAAAACGAACAGGAATTACAGTAAATAACCGATTCAAACTCAAAACGAGCAAAAATTAACATGAGAAGGGCTGAAGAAACCCGCCCGTTCCCAAGACCCATAATTTGCACTTGATTGAAAACGAAATACATTTTAAATGTTTTCACTTTTTTGACTTTAATAGATAAAGAAATATTACGACTATAAGGAATAAATATCAGAATATGAATATTAAACTGACAACACACTTTTTTTTAGTAAAGTGCAAATTATGTTCTGGTCTTGAGAAGACATTGGTGTTGTCAGCCCCACTCCTCTTTATTTTAGCTCATTTTGAGTTTGACTAGGTCATCTATTGTAATTTCTGTTTGTTGTGAGTTTCATTTATTTTTTAATGGTGATTTGTGGTAGTTTTACACTTGGAAGAAAAGAAAAGCAAACTTGTAGAATTTGGAAACGCTTTCGTCCATGAAAACTTAAACAATAAGACTGTTGGTTTCCAAAGCCAGCAATCCTTTCAAAGGAGAGCTAAACCTTCTTAAAGTTTGTGGTGACATATTTTTTTAGCTTAATTTTAATGATTGTTCGCCATCATTTTTTCTTCTTCATTTTTTTTTTTTAATTTGGCGCCCGCTACTGCCAGAGATTGCAGAAGTTCACACGGAAGTCTTTTCAAGTTTTTAAGATACTTACGGTGTGTAGCCTAAATTGCTCTTTTTCCCGTTCCTTAGCACTTTTCAACAAAACTTAAAACAAAAAAAAATCAAGTGAAATTCTCAAATTCTTTTAGTTTCCACGGGGGTAGAGACGGGGATATTTTTCGGGGGGTATTTTCCGCGGGGGTATTTTCTGCATTGGTATTTTCGAAGTGAGGGTATTTTCCGCAGGAGGGTATTTCCCGAGGGTATATTTTCCGGGGGATATTTTCTTAGGGAGTATTTTCTGGGGTAGTCTTCTCCGGGGGTACTTTCTGGGGGGAGACTTTTTCGGGGGTATTTTCTCGGGGGAGGGGGGGTAAACGCCTAGAATCGAGTTCTATATATTAGATGCGCTTAATTTATATAGATACCACATGAAGCTTTCGCACAGCCTTGAAGGTCTTGCTGTTTCCAATAGTTAAAACTAAAACTATTGAATTTTTCTTCTTTGTGTGGAGTTCTGAACTTAGAATTATTCAAAACACACCCACGAAAGTTCCTAGCCCGCGGAATGAAAGGTACCAAGATACTTGTTCTCTAGGATATGAAATGCACTCAGTACCTCCTAGAAGATTCTGAATACCTCCTTTTTTAATTCCATTTTACTGAAGATGGATGTGCAAAATCTATTTTATGTTTATTTTTTATATTTTTGAATACGCGTTATGTGAAATTAGCTCGATTGGAACCTTCTTATGGGCAAACTGTAGAAATTTTCAATTGTGTAGAGGGAGAGGGGGGTGTATGTTAAATTTACTGTTTACATTTTGCCGAAAGCTACCATATTTAACGATTTTCTTATAACAATTTACCTTACAAGCAGGGAAATCTCCCTCCACCTCTTGTTAGCACTCATGTTAGTAGACAAAATCAAATAGCTGTTATCTTGGAGATGAAGGTCTATTTTACATGGTCTCAGAATATTTGCAGTGTTTTACCCCAAACCTCAAATGTACCTCAACTAAGTCATATTAAGGTATATGTCAAAACCCTCTTAATTGTCCAAGATTGTTCAATTTTACATACTAGAATATATATGTCTAATTTATAGGTGTCGGAATATAAATCAGGCTTCCCCCTCGACTTTCCACTTCTTCACAATTTTCCCCAAAATTTCCTGTGTTTCCCAGGCTTAGCCGTTTTGACTATAGAAGGGTTGGGGCCAGCGTAACACTTCTACTTCAAGGCTTCAGACTTCCCCCGAGTAAAAATTTGTGCGCACCTGCCTGTTACAATTTCAATGATTTGACTGTGGTAATATGCTATTAATGCGTCACCAGCATTCAGTAGTAGTGTACGCAGGCACCAGAATGATATAAATTGCCATTTGTCTTAAAAAAAAGCATTCAAATTTTGAAGTGATAACTTTTTTTGTAGTCCTTTGAAAATTCGATAACCCAGAGAGTTAAAAGTTTGATTACAGGAGAGTACAGTGAAAAACTGCTTGTCATTGTAAATGTCTCATTAAAGAAATTTGAGAAGACCATCCTGAGGTCATTTCAACCCAAATTCAATGGTAGAGAAATTAAATACTTTCACGTAAATGTGTCCACAGATTAAGTTTCGTCAAACAAGTAAATTAAGAAGAGGCAAAAAAATGATTATCATCATTTAGGATTGGCTTATGTTTGTTCGATGAAAACTACAAAAAAGTTAAATTAAGAACTGACTAAGGAAAATTTTTAATCCTAAATTTCCATACTTTATCTAGCAAATGTTGATTAAGGGTGGACTGAAAACGACTAAAAAGCTTTTCTCTACTAAGAGAAATTGCTAAATGATGCTAAACTCGGGTACATATCCCCTGAATATTAGGCAGTGCAATAGCGCTGCCTAAGTAAAGAGCGATTTGGGCACAATGTATTATTTATTATAATTTTTTTTAGTTGTCGTAGAAACTTCAAAAAGATACCATTCAATTGAAAGTTGAAGGGGCTAGTGCCATTTTTAATAGTTGAAAGTGATTGGAGGGCAACTAATCCCCTCCTAAGCCCATCATTTCACTAAACACATTTCAATCAAAGTTTTGAGATAGCCTTTTTGTTCAACGTAGCAGAAAGATCCGGAAATTATGTATTGGAGGATAACAACCCCTGCGCAGCCCTCAAGGCAAAAATTGTAAATAATGCCCTGGGGGCATACAAGGTGTTTATAGAAAGAGTGATCGTATAAAATTTGAAGGGGGCTCATTGGATTGATAATTATAAGTTCTAGTACCCTTTTTAAGAGTCGGAGTGATCAGAGAGTGGATCCGCCCCCTCACACCTCATATTTTCTCGAAATACAACTGAGAGAAATTTTGAGATGGCCATTTGTTTTCTTAGAAACTGTAAAAAGAGCTCATTAGATTGGGGATGAAAAGGACCAGTGCCCTTTTTAATAGTCGAAAGTGATTGGAGGGCAACTAACCCCCTTCCCACGCCCATCATTTCCCCGAACACATCCAATCACAATTTTGAGATAGCCATTTTGTTCAACGTAGTAACAATATCCAGAAATTATGTATTTAAGGATGACAACCCCCGCGCAGTCCTCAAGGCAAAGGTGGTAAGTTATGCCCTGGGGGCATACAAGGTATTTATAGAAAGAGTGATCGTATAAAATTTGAAGGGGGCTCATTGGATTGGTAATCAGAAGTTGTAGTACCCTTTTTAAGAATCAGAGGTATCAGAGGTTGGATCCCCCCCCTCACATCTCACATTTTCTCGAAATGCAACTGACAGAAATTTTGAGATGGCAATTTTTTTCTTAGAAACAGTAAAAAGAGCTCATTAGATTAGAGATTGAAAGGACTAGTGCCCTTTTCAATAGTCGAAAGTGATTGGAGGGCAACTAACTCCCCTCCCATGCCCACCATTTACTCAAACACATTCAATAATAATTTTGGGATAGCCATTCTGTTCAATGTAATTGAAAGGTCCAGAAATTATTTCTTTGAGGAGGATAACCCCTCCACACAGTTCTCAGGGCAAAGATTGTAAGTTATGTCGTCTTATAGGATGACACCCTCCCCCTTCCTAAGCCCTCAGCGCTAGGGTTGCAGGATATGCCCCGACGGTATAAGGTTTACATAGAAAGGATGATCGTATAATATTCGGAGGGGGCTCATTATATTGGTTATTTTTCACAGTCATTTCTCACATTGACTCTTTCTCACAACTCTACTTTTTAAAACAATAAACAAATTAGCGTAAAGAGCGGGGCGTTGAGGAGCGGACATCCTCTTTCATATACGGAATAATTTCTGTTCGTTGTAAGTTTTAATGTCGCTCCTTACTTTCAGTTAAAAAACTTGTTTTTTTTTATCTAATACTGAAAAAAATGGCTGTGGACTGTCAGTTTAGTATACATATACTGATGTAGGCCTATATTCCTTAAATTTTAATAACTTTTTATTTATTAAAGTTAAAACATTAAAACATAAACAATTAAAACATTTAAAACGTTAAGACAAAATGCCTTCTCAAGACCAGAACATAATTTGAACTTTTCTGAAACCAAAATGGATTTTAAATGTTTTCACTTTATTTTACTTGTTTAAAATGTTTTTACTGGATATGTGAAAGGAGAAGTCCTCCTCTTGCACTCCAATTACAGCGTGAGTGTTTAGTATCCTTTTTAAGGGTAACAAGAGATTGGAGGGCATGCAGCCCATCCCTCAAGTCCATTCATTTTCCAAACACATACAGTAAAAATTTCGTGACAGCCATTTTGTCCAGTATAGTAGAACGGTCCAACAACTATGTCTTTAGAGACAATAGGCATGTTAACCCTCAAAAATTATACAATTGGTCGATTATGCTTTAAAACTAAATTTCGCTTTAAAATAAACCAAAGGCATTGTGTTAATGGTTGCCAGTAAGGCATCCCAGCAATATATCGAGAACGACTAGGGTATTATGTTGAAACTTTTGGGGATACAACTACTACTACTTCTGCTCTAACAATTGAAATAAATAAAAGAGTTTAAGTGTATCCAGGTTGTCAAAGAGCATAGATAGAATGTTTTGGGAATGATATTGAGTTTTATTTTTTCAGGTCAACGTCAGAAGCTAAAAAAAGTAAATAAAAAAAAAATTGTTTTTGTCAGGATAAAAATTGTTGAAAAATTTTCTCCAACATACAAATAGCAACCTACAATAGATTGTTATAGAAAAAACTGAAATAATATACAATATTACTTTTTCCAAGAAGAACCCTATGTCAATAATGAACGAACAGAAACTAATTAAAAAAGACTTTCTCCAAAAGAAAGGTTTTTCAAAGAAAAGTAAAGAGCTCCATTAAGCCAAGAATGAGCAAGGACAAAGTCAAATAATCTTCCAGTCGTAAAATTACCACAAATCACTATCAATTAATAAATGAAACTCCAAACAAACAGAAATTACAATAAATAGCCGAGTCAGACTCAAAAGGAGCAAAAATTAACATGAGTAGGGCTGATAGCTCCCATGTCTTCTCAAGACCAGAATACAATTTGTGCTTTACTGAGAATTAAATAAAAAAAACAAGTTTTTTCAACTGAAAGTAAGGAGCGACATTAAAACTTAAAACGAACAGAAATTACTTCGTATATGAAAGGGGCTGCTTCCTCGTCAACGCCCCGCTCTTTACGCTAAAGTTTGACTCTTTCTCTCAACTCTTCTTTTTAAAACAGTAAAAAACTTTAGCGTAAAGAGCGGGGCGTTGATGAGAAAGCAGCCCCTTTCATATACGAAGTAATTTCTGTTCGTTTTAAGTTTTAATGTCGCTCCTTACTTTCAGTTGAAAAAACTTGTTTTTTTTATTTAATTTCTGAACGTTTTTGAATCAATGCATGTTTTGATTTTGGCTCTCTGCAGAGAAATAATTAAAACGAAATTTGCATATTTTTTTTTGGCTAAATGGCTTTCTCATAATTTTGATCGAATGATTTTGAGAAAAAAGAGCGGGGGAGGAAGCCTAGTTGCCCTCCAATTTTTTGGTTAATAAAAAGGCAACTAGAACCTTTAATTTTTTACGAATCTTTTTATTAGTAAAAGATATACGTAACTTATAAACTAGCTTACGAAAAGAATTTTTTATTCTCATGTTTTTATTACACATATGAGAGGGTTCGCCCCCCTCGTCAGTACCTCTCTCTTTACACTAATTCTTAAATTTTGTCCCAATTCATTAAGAATGACCCCTGAATCACAAAAGCCGTAGAATAAATAGTTGACATTACTAAAAATGCTTTAGCGTAAAGAGCGAGGTATTAGGAGGAGGTGAGCCCCTCATATGGGTAATAATTTCTGTTCGTTTTAAGTTTTAATGCTGCTCCTTACTTCCAGCTGAAATAAACTTTTTCATATTTATTTTTTCATTGTTTTTTTTTAAATAATGCTAGTAAATCCTGCGCTCCCTTCATGGAAATTTTCTTCCCCCATGACAAATTCCTCGATGGAAAGTTCCCCCAGAATATCCCCCTATTCTCAACCCCTCCCCCCAACCAAAAAAAATCCTCCTGAAAACACCTGTACACTTCCCAATAACCATTACTATATGGAAGCACTGGTCAAAGTTTGTAAATTGTAGCCCCTCCCACGGGGACTGTGGAGGAGTAAGTCGTTTCCAAAAACATAGTTATAAGGTTTTTTGACTACGCTGAATATGGATATCTCAAAATTTTGATCCGTTGACTTTGGGAAAATAATTAGCGTGGGAGGGGGCCTAGGTGCCCTCCAATTTTTTTGGTCACTTAAAAAGGGCACTAGAACTTTTCATTTCCGTTAGAATGAGCCCTCTCGCAACATTCTAGGACAACTGGGTCGATATGATCAATCCTGGGAAAAAGAAAAAAGAAAAAAAAAACAAACAAACAAACAAACAAATAAACACGCATCCGTGTTCTGCTTTCTGGCAAAAAATACAAAATTCCACAGTTTTGTAGATAGGAGCTTGAAACTTCTATAGTAGGGTTCTCTGATACGCTGAATCTGATGGTGTAATTTTGTTAAGATTCTATTACTTTTAGGGGGGTGTTTCCCCCTATTTTCTAAAATAACAGAAATTTTCTCAGGCTCGTAACTTTTGGTGCGTAAGACTAAACTTGATGAAACTATATATTTAAAATCAGCATTAAAATGCGATTCTTTTGATGTAGCTATTGGTATCAAAATTCCATTTTTAGAGTTTTGGTTTCTATTGAGCCGGGTCGCTCCTTATTACAGTTCGTTACCACGAACTGTTTGACAAAATACGTTTGAAATGTTTTCACCTTCCTTAGTTTCATAAATAAAAGAATATCAAAACCTTAAGTAAGAAATGTCAGTATGTGTCAATTAAACTGACAATCCACGGTCATTTTTTTTTTCATTGGAAACCAGCTTCAGTTCAAGAACCTGCCTCAACAAACCTGAAATACTCTTACTAAAACGGGAAGACGACATATTCGAACTCTTTGGTTCTAGTGCCCTTTTAGGTGGCAAAAATTACACGACAATGAACAGCCGTTTTCCATTTTTCTGTCCCAAATAGGGCCAAAAAGAAAACAAACCAAAAAAAAATCGGTCCAAAACAAACAAAAGCCTTAAAAGAATAAAGTAGTTTTCAAGGTGACACTGCGTCTCGTTCTTAAGCAGGTGATTATGCAGGTTAAATTTTACTTGTCATTGTGAACATGACAGCGTTAACTTGGTAGAGAGGAATTTATCTCCCATACATTTTTTGCGGGGATATAATATTCTAGTCGGGTCAAGATTATATTGGAAATAGTCGCTTCCCCGATTTGACCGTCTGGGGGGAGGGGGTGGAAGGACGGTTAATACGGAAAAATTAGAAGAAATTAGGTATTTTTAACTTACGAACGGGTTATCAGACCTTAATGAAATTTGATATTTAGAAGGACCTCGTGTCTCAGAACCCTTATTCTAAATCCCGACTGGATCTGGTGACATTGGGGGGGATTTTGAGGGGAAAACTGGAAATCTTGGAAAAAGCTTAGAATGGAGAGATCCTAAGGAAACTTGGTGGAAAGAAGCTCTTAGCTCTTGGCTCTTCCACCCTCATCATAAGTATCGTATGAGCTCTTGGCTCTTGTTTTTTTCCAAGTGTGGTCATATAAACCACTAAACTCTGATTATTGAAAGTGTTCATTCGAATGGTATGCCGCACATCATTTTGGTCTCCGAGATTTTGAAGCTATATAAATGCAGTAACAATAGTTCTCAGAATTTTCGGTCCATATCTTTTTGCCCCGTTTAGACCAAAATTTATGTTTACTAGTGAAAAATACTAGAATGTGGCAGTTTACTTTGGTGCGATCTCTTTTGTTACTGAAAAACGGCACTAGACCTTTAAATATCCATTCGAATGAAAACTTTCAGTAAACAGCATTTAGTGGTTTATAGATAGATAGATAGATAGATAAGTGTATTTCAAAAACCCGTGGGCCATATACACAAAAATATAAATAAATAACAAATAAGCAAGGAAATTAACAACAGTACGAACACGCACAAAAAAACAGAATTCAACGCAAAAAGTACCTAATCTAACTACAAAAGAAATTAATCATATAAAACTTTTTCTTCTTATTAAAGATTTATCTATATATACTCCCACTCGAAATATTGTGGTTGGGTTACTATTTTGTAGAATACCCGGAAGCATCAAATTAACCCCATGCAAATAAATTTCCCGTAAATCCAAGAGCACCGGGCATTTCCGGAGAAAATGATCCAAGTCTTCATCATCATCTTTACTAAGGGGACAAACATACCGCCTATCAGGACCAACTATCATTTTATTTTTGTCGAACGTTTTTTGCCTGTTCTGGATTGGAAGACAATTTGCCCTAAGCTGAATCCAACGACGTAGAATCATAGCCGGTAAGTTAAATTTAAAATAAACTTCCTCCCCAAAACTAGGTTTTGCCTGATTATAATGTTGCAGGGTTGTAGAACCAAAAACCAGCCCTTGCCAATGCTGAATTTCCTGACTCTCTAAATATAAATCGTACCTGGCTTTCTAAATTTGTTGGTACATCACGAGAGCAAAGACCATTATTCCATAAATAAGGCATTCCTACTTTTTCTAGTAATGATTTAATTTGGGATGGCCACGAGGTTTTTAAACCACATTTCAACATCTCTTCATATGCCGCTCTTACTAGTCTATCTTCATTACTCTTAGTTAACTTCAACCAGAACCTAAGCATTAAAATATACCTACGTAGCTTTAAAGAAAACAGGCCCATATCACCTTTCAGAATCTGTGAATGAGTTGTCTGATGTAGACCAAACACTCTTTTATAATACTGGAGCTGAAGGGACTCCAGTTGCTGCACCGTTTCTCCACCCCATATCTCTGCTCCATATTCTATCACGGGTAAAATTTTTGTGTTAAATATTCTTTTATGCATTTTTAGGTTTTTGATCCCCATTATCGTCGGGTTTCTAAATAATGCTGACATGGCCACCCTACCTCTCTTAATTATTTCATCAACATGACTCCTTAGGCTTCCATTTTCCGATAAGATAAAGCCTAAATATTTTATTCTTTTACTTATAAATAGTTCCTTATTATTAAATTTAAATGTATATTTTTCATCGTTCTTCCTTTTTTTTAAATAACAACTTCGCTCTTTTCAGTATTCAGCCTTAACTTTTTTATATGCAAATATTCTTCTATGAGATTCAAAAGAGTCTGTAGATCTTGCGGTTTATTAGCCACCAAAGCAATATCATCTGCAAATAATAAGAGAGATAGTTTTTGAGTCCCTAGGCTAACTTTCGGAGCCCATCTATTCTCTAGAAAATTAACAACATCATTAATAAAAATATTAAACAACTTAGGTGAAAGGGTGCTGCCCTGTTTTACTCCCCGCTTAATATCAAAAAGCTTCGAAAACCTATTACCAACTTGAATGATTCCACTCACACAAGTATACATGCTCACTATCAATCTAACAAATGAATGGGGAAGGCCAATATTTAGCATGGCATCCTTCAATAACTCTCTGTCGACACTATCAAAAGCCTTATGGAGATCCAGAAATCCCACATAAAGACAAGTTTTACCCTTTCCATATTTATCTATTAATGCCTTTAAAATAAACACACTATCTGTCGTCCCATACCCTGTCCTGAAACCTTCTTGTTCCTCATGTATTAAATTATTTTTATTTAACCAATTGGAAAGCCTGGTATCTAATATTTTCTCAAAACCTTACTTAAAGCAGGGACAAGTGCTATTAAGCGATAATTTTCATTGACGACACTTGGAAAAAAAAAACAATTGGAAAAATATATGACCACACTTGAAAAAAAAAACAAGAGCCAAGAGTTCATATGGCACATGTGATGAGGGCGGAAAAGCCAAGAGTTAAGAATTTCTTCCCACCAAGTTTCATTACGATCTCTCCACTCTAAGCGTTTTCCAAGATTTCCAGTTTCCCCCTAAATTTTCCTAATATTTAAACCCTTTTAGAGGGAGTTTTAATCCCTATATCTTAGTTTATACAGATTTTTATCTACCTGTAGCTTTTGATGGCCAGCTTAAACTAATAAATTTGTGCATACGTAGAAAAAGCATGAATTTCAGATTTTGTTGTTGCACAATCAAAACTTCGTTTTTAAAAGTTTTGGTTTCTGTTGACAAGGGTCGCTATTTATATACTGTTTGCTATTTGAAATGTTTGATTTAGGGATTTCTTAAGCTAAAGGGAGATTACCACTCCCTCCTTTAATCCCTTTCTGTGCATTCAAGTTTATTATTGGTGTAGCAATGCGCTGAGAATGATAATCATACATAAGAAAAATTGCGCCTGTTTGTACATTTCTTAGGATAAGGGGTCTGACCTATTAAAAATGATTTCCGTTTTCACAGTTGCCCCATGGATGCCGGCAGGGGGGTCAATGGGTAATGCTTCCCTACCTTGGGAAATAAGCAGACCCTAAAATGGTTAAAGATAATAAAATATGAAATGTTCCCATTTAAATCTTTGCTCCTGATGGCACTTAACACCCCCCCCCCACAAAATTTTCCCAGTGCGGCTCAAAATGTGCCCACCTCTCCTCCTTTTGTACGGGGAGGAAATTTTTCAGAGAAGGTGAGCCAAATTTACCGGAATTATTTGGAAAAGAATCAGAAATTAATTTTTAAGAAATAAATTTTTTCAACTGAAAGAGAGAAGCGACATTAAAACTCAAAACGAAAAGAAGCTATTCTGTATATGGAGGGATTGCCCCTCCTCAATACCTTGCTCTTTACGCTAAAGTATGACTGTTTGTCGTAATTGCTCGAGAACGACTCCTGAAGAACAAGGGTTATTTAATTAGAATAGGAGGCTTTTTATTAAATTGATGAAAACTTTAGCGTAAAGAATTAGGTATTGGGGAGGGGGACAACCTCTTCATATACCGAATAATTTCTGTTCGTTTTGAGTTTTAATGTTGATTCGTACTTCCAGTTCATAAAATCTTTTTTTTTTACTTAATATTAGAAAGGGAAGACAAATTATCTTACCTCTGCATATTTTGCACCACATATGGCGATCCTCGCCTGAGGCCCAAGCCACATTCTGTACAACCTTCCATATTTTTTTGGATACTCAATGAAAAACGGAGGAATGGTATCTAAAAAAGAAGAAAAAAACAGAGTAAATATTAAGGTCGTGATTAAGTGAACTTAAAAACATCGATGTTCAAAATTCAAGTTAGGGTAGCCTTCTGTCTCTCAATTCTCTAGTAGTGGAGGAAAGATACGGATAAAAATGGTCAAACCTCGGGGAAATTGCAACAGAATTTTTTTTTTACACCAAAATGCTCAGAAAAATCAGTTTAATCACACAAAAAAAAATCCTCCCGAATCCCCCTTGCACAAGTATCCCAAATCTGCCCTTGAAGGGGAAAAATAAGGGGAAGAATCGGACTTTTGTGTTTATAAATATTTTTGAGTATAAATAGTCGTTTCCTATCAAATCAAGTATGCCGACTCCAAATCTGAATTCAGATTTTCCTTTTTCCATACCCTAATGCCCATTTCCACCCTTAAAGAGCGGAGGGGGGGCACAACTCCAAATCAAGAGGTTGTTGCATTATTTGGCCGTTTCTTTTGGAATCAATGACAGTGAATTCGAAAATGAAGCTAAAAACTTGATTTTACGTGATCAAGTACCTAAATCAAGTTACCTAAATCCGCTGTGAAAGTTGACCTACGTGAACTAGTTATTTTAATCATTTGTCGGTTGATTCACCATTTCCTATCAAGCTAGGAATGGCGCCTTAGAATATGAGTCTCGAACAGTCTAATTTCAAACCAGCATTCCAAACTCCCCTTCCAGTTTGCGGTTTCCATTCCTTAGTGTCATTCTTTAGTTGATCTAATCAGTAGATCCATCTACCATAGTACTTGCTAGATGATCGGCGTGTTCATGGCTATATACAAGGTGTTTGCCGTTTTATTTACTTCCGCAAAGAAAAGACAAAATAATAAACTGGGATCCGCAAGCGTTGATTATAAATATTTAGTGAGATAGTGTTTAAGATTATGCTTCTGATTTTGGAAAAGAGTGGATATTCATTTCTACTTTTCAACTTCATTTGTGCAATGCCATCTACTGTGTATCATTCAAGCTGAATTTGTTCTTCTAGTTGGCGATGGGTTGAATTCCGATTGGATTGTGCCTGGATTTACTGAACAAACAAGTTGCATGAAATAATCAGTCTCTTTTTCTTCTAGAAGCGTCAATGAAGAGAACATGGTCTGCCCGATATGCCAAAGCAGCATCAAACCCGGTGAAAACACTGCCGCATTATCCGGGAAAGGAGCCGATGCCGTGAATAACGCAAGCAAAGAAAGAGGTAGTAGCATAGCTTTGACGACTGGAAATGAAGTCCACACCGTGTGTCGTCGTAACTTCTGTGACAGACGTCGGATCGACAGAGAAAAGAACGCTCAAAGGAAACTTGAGCGGAAAGAACCGGTTGCAGCCTCCGCCCCCCGAACAGATCTTCAGTTCCACGCTTTGATTTTTCGAAGAACTGCCTATTCTGTGGTCAAGCAGTGAAATTATGCAAGATCACAAGTCGTGAATTCGCTGAAGCTTTGCAGTACGAACTCATAGCTTCGACTACTTGATTAGTGAAATGTGTAAGAGCTTGGACGATCAGTGGGCCATGACAGTGCTTGGTCGGATAAATTCAAAGACTTCTGACCCTCATGCAGAGGATGTCGTTTATCATCAAATATGCTCAGTGAACTTCAGGACAGGAAAAGAGATTCCACAAAAATTCTATGGTCAAGAAGAAGTGAGTGACATGCCTCCACCAAAGGAACGGAAGGGAAGACCCTGCGATAGTGCAAGGAAAGCCCCTCTTGAAGAAGCGCTTCGGTGCTATGCCAACAGTGAAGAATATGTACCTCTGACAATCATTTTAAGGAAAAAGGCTCATATTCTCTCTGAAACTGACTGTGATAGTTTGGCCTACAGCTTTCGTCAAGCCAAGATTGGCTAGTCAGTGAGTATGGCGGACAAGTGGTTGTGTCCGATTCAAATGGGAAAGAGACACTCGTAATATTTAGAGACACGGTTGACAGGGTATTACGAGAATTTCACCAAGAGAAAAAAACAGGTAGTGAAAACGGAGAAAGGGATCAGCTCATCAAAGTCGTTGGAAAGATAAGAAGTGAAAATCAAATCCATTACGACAAGGAAGGATTCCTACAAATTTCTTAACAAGATATCGTCAGTAAAGAACTGTTTGAACTTCGTGTACCCATCTCTTTGTCTACTGCTTTCATCGATAGGGGTCGACACGCCTCGTCTAATATCTTCTATCGGACAGGTTATAATGCAGGCATGCAGACCACGTGGTTTAATGTCTCCTGTACAAATAGGACTGGCTTCGCAGCTGCATCACCATTTCTCATCCCTATTTTTAATTGACACACTGCACAATCTTGGCTTCTGCTCTTCGTACTCAGAGGTAAAAAAAAATTTGAGAAATGTGCAGCAGTAAATCTAACGCTGTTGGGAGAGTCCGAAGAGAAAGCACAATTTTTTCAGTATGTAGGAGACAACGTCGATCATGATATTGCTACTATCGACGGCGTGAATAGCTTTCATGGAATGGGACTTATTGAAGAATCTACACCTGAGTTACCGGCAACGGAGCTTTCAGTGCCAAGAAAAGAAGTAAGTGGGGATGAGATGAAGTCACTCGGTACCGTGCCGTTCTACACCTACCAAAAACCCGCCAGGTCGTAACCAATGACTTTTGTTTGCTTGACAAACAGTGGTGACACTCATGACAATGAATGGAAAGGTGAAACGCTCAGGCGCACCTTTGGCGTTTTCAAAAGCTCATTCATGAGCTGGTCGGCCTTTATGTGGTCAGTACACCAAAAGCTACCTCATCCGGGAAAGTCGAATATTCGTTTTTTGCCAATTTATGATAGTCGTAAGTTTTAACTTATTTTTCACAGAAATGTCAGTTCATTTAAAATCACCCTCTCATTCTTAGTGATTTCTGCTCTTTTGAGGTTTGACATACTCTATAATCAAATTCCTTTCTACCATAATTTCTGTTTAGTTTTAGATTTACTCATGACTTTTCATAGAAATTTTTTTAAAATATTTCTTTGTTTGAGGTATTCTTTAAAGACTATTAGCATAAATACATTTGACAAATTTAAGAAAAAGTAAAGAACGCACCTCCTCTCCCGCCCAAGAATAATATGCTCTTCGTAAAAATCAAACCGCCATATTTTGTCTGCTAAAGAACTGTTTAACGGAATTTTCAATTCTATAGCTATGAATTTGCAAATTTTGTTTTTTAACGTGTTGTAGGTGCGTTTTATTGCTGTTTTTCCTTTTTTGACTGTAACAAGCCGTTGGTCGTAGAAATTTCTTACAGGGCTTCTTTCAAACAGAGACTGCGGGTCCTAGCACCTTTTTCACGAGTTAAAAGGGATAGGAGGGCAACGATGTCCCCACAAACGCCAGGTTTTGTCCCCGTAGTCCTTCGCAGCCAAAACCATATTTTATCCAAATTTTAAGGTAGGCACGTTAATCATAAATATCACAGTATATAAAAAATCTATGCGAAGATAGTACATCTTATGCAGCCCCTGGGGTAAGGGCCGGAAGTTATTGAGAAATGTTCATTTTGTATTGGAGAGGTTCCTTGATAAATCTCTGAACAAAAATTTATTTTTATTTTAATGACCTGAAAATAGCTCTTTCAATGTTCAGAAACTATGAATTGGCCCTATACGACTTTTTGACCTTTCTATTTTAAATTTGGTAATTATATAAACTATTTTCGCATAGTCATATCACTGTTGTTGGCCATTTCTAGAGCCAAATCTTGGTTACACCTGCTGAAAGCAAGCCAGTTACATAATTAGTTCTGTTTCGGTTTGAAGACGAATTGACTATTCTTTTGACTCAAAGGATATTTGAGTCAATATACTTTTGTTTAGCAGCTTAATGTCACTATTACTAAAATTTGATATATTATGAGGTCTGCAGGATGACTCCCTGCAGAATACATCGATTCTTTTGGGAGAGACGCCTTTGTAAATAGTCAAGGGTTGCGCCTTTAAGAATTTCACAATGCCGTTTTTTCTACAAAATTCAAGTATCAAACTTTTCTTTTTTTGCCCATACAACCTATCTTTTTTTGAAGGTCTTGAAAAAAAAAACAAGTCATACAATAATTAGGGAGCAGAAAAGAGAAAGTATACAAAAGTACAAGTTTTTGTAAATGCGAGTAAAAAAGGATGTACCGTCAATTGAGCATTTGCTGAGCCGTACTTTATTTTCAGCATAAAGAAATGGTCATTACAAATATTGCTGCATTTGGTCATGGTTTATAATACAATTGTCATCGAACCATGAATCCAGATCTTTTAATCATGTTGCGAAGAGCGGTATACCCTGCGCTTAATCACGAGACTTCCAAATGAAAAAGAAATTTAAAGACCAAAAAAAGAACCCGTACTTGGCAATGAATTTAAAATGATGTTGGCCGAGAGCTTATACTGAATTTTACCTTGATTATTATCAATTTTTTTCGACCCAATAAAATTAGACTCAGCAAAGCTTTGTTGTACATATCCTGACTTACTGAATGCATATACGAAACAATTTAGGGGAGAACCTCAAATTCTATAAAAAACTTCATATTCTCTGAGAATCGGATTAACCCCCAAGTATGTGAATATTTCTTCGTTAGACACATACAATATCAAAAGGAAAGAAGAAAGCGGAAAAGGGTTTGGATAAGGATAATTACGTGTCCTAAAACGGTTTTTTCAACGACAAGGATCAGCTTTAAAGCGTGTATACGTACTAAATGCATAAATTTTAATGATAATTATACTATCTCAAATGTAACCTGTTATTACAATTTGGATCTCATTCCAATAAATCTAGTATAAATTCAGTAAGATATCCAGTATTTGGATATCTGTCTATAAAAAAGGGATGAAAGCAGAAATAACCGTGCGAAAAATCCAATAGAAAAAAAAATATTTGGCATAATACAGCTAAACTGCTTCGAGGAGGCAAGGAAAACGAAGAACCCAGGATAACTAAGCTGGTTTCTGCTAGGTGGGGGCTATCCTGGCAAAAACCTTGCACTTTGGCTCATCAATCTGCAATTTGAAAGGTACTTTTTTCATAGTTTAACATTATTGACTTGACTGAATTACTCGTCAGAAACTGTGGATAGTTCTAGATAATGACGAAATGCTAGTTTACTTTCTCCAGCTCATTAAGGCATTTCACGACCAATAACTCAGCCAAGTGTGGGTCTAAGACGAATAGCGAAAATAATTTTTGGTTACGTTTGGAGTAAAACTAGGCCGCGTTCTCTCTTCCAACTCTATTCAACTAATGTGTAAATTCGGTCCTTGAGAAGCCCAAGCTAGGCTTCAGGATTTGGTGGCAGAAACAGATCTCGTCAGTTTCATAGATCAAACAGTTAGTGGTCGTAAGGAGCGATCCAGCTCAATAGTAACCGAAACTCTAAAAAACGGAATTTTATACCAATAGACATACCAAAACTATTTGAGGTTTATTCTGATTTCAAATATATAAGTTTTACTAAGTTTAATCTTATCCATCAAGGTTACGAGCCTGATAAAATTTGCCTGATTTTTGAAAAAAGGGGAAACACCCCCTAAAAGTCATAGAATCTTAATGAAAATCACAACATCAGGATCAGCATGTCAGCGAGCCCTACTGTAGAGGTTTCAAAAAAAAAAATGTGGAATTTTGTAGATTTTGCCAGGATAAGTGTTTTTTCCCAAGGGTGATTTTATCGACCTAGTGATCCTAGAATATCGTGATAAGGTTCATTCGAACGGAAATTAAAAGTTCTAGTAGCTGTTTTAAGTAACCAAAAAAGTTGGAGGGCAACTAGGCCCCCTCCCACGCTCATTTTTGTCGAAATCGTCCGATCAAAATTTTGAGGTAGTCATTTTGTTCAGCATAGTTGAAAGGCCGGATGACTATATATTTGGGCATATCATGAACCTCCCACAGCCCCTGGGAAAAGAACTTTAAGTTACAAAATTTACCCATTGTTTACATATAGTATTTGTTATTGAGAAGTATGCATACATTTTACGAGGGGGAGGAATTTTCTGCTTGTAGCATTTTCCAAGTTGATAATTTTCCATGGGGAGGGAGGTTTTCATGGGTTGAATTTTTCAGGGGAAATTTTATACCTGGGGAATTTGCCGGAATTCCTATACGAAATTCTTCTTTCGTCTTGCTTTTTCCTTGGCGACTCAATTTTACGCGTCGAGATATTAAGAGTATTTGTCCGGGGTAAATTTTCACTAGGATTGAATTGTCTAGAGAATAAGTTTTTGGGGACGAGGGATTTTTCCCTGGAGGAGTGGCCAGATTTCCTGGAATTATTTAAAAACGATCAGAAATCACATTTAAAAAAACAAGTTTCTTCAACTGAAAGTAAGGAGCAATGTTAAAACTTGAAACGAACAGAAATTATTACGCATATGATGGGATTGCTCTTCCAAAATACCCACCTATTACGCTAAGGTTTAAATTCAGTCCCAATACTTTAAGAACGACTCCTGAAACACTAAGTGCGTTTGATTAGAACAATAAGAAGCTTTTTTAAAAGTATTAAAAAACTTTAGCGTAATGAGTTAGGTGTTTTGGAGGAGTAACCCCCTCCTCATCCTGATGAAACTACTCCTGATCTTTCCTCAATTTATTACGGATTGAAGTCATTGAATCTAAGACATAGTTTTTCGTTTAAGCTTCACTATGGAAAACATCTTTTGATAATATTGCAGTATGGCCTATGGACCCAGGTGCATGCACAAGAAGATCTTGGGACCGGAAACTACTCCCCTACAAAAGATCTGAGATTTCTAATGTTTTTCATACACCTCGCCTGTTTGAACAGAACGGTATTTACCTTAGACATGATTGTGGTATTTTACCCTCTTTAATGGTATTGATATAATGATGTGCCATATTTATCATTCTCCTAGTGGTGCGTTTCGTTGTTTCTTCGGAATCTTGAGGATATACTTGACATAATATTGAAACGTCCGTGTCAGTTAGTCATAAGGGGTCACTTTGATATAAATTTTATAGATTCAAATTCTTCGGCTTCAGTTGATTTTCTTTCAACCATGCTTACCGCAGGAACTCTACCAACTACATCCATCCACACACAAGTAACTAATGTTACAGCTTCTTTGATTGACAATATCTTCTCTACGCTTAGCTTGAAGGGAAACTCAATTTTAGATACTGATATCTCCGATCATTTTTCCATATATTCTTGGTTTAGTTTTAATCGGGGAAAGAATAACCAGGCTCAAGTGTTTGATTCCTATTCTATTAGGTTTGGTGAGAATGAGTTATCTCTTCTTGGTTCTAAATTAGCGAAAATTTCATGGAGCCTATTTGATATTGATAAGAATTTTTCTTGTTTATTTGAGTCGTTTTTTGGAAACATAAAAGAGGCTATTCTTAGAATTTGTAAAGTACCACCTTCTAATCGCAGGTCTAAAAAGAGTGTTCCTCTAAACCCATGGATGACATCCGGACTTCTCAAAAGCTGGAGAAGGAAAAATAATCTCTGGAGGTCTTATAAATGCGCTACACTTTCAGCGATGCTATTCGTCATTGTCAATTCAAGATTTACCGGAATATATATAATTTCTTGTGTAGGAAAGCCAAATCTCTCTATTATCTAAATAATTTTGCTGCGTGTGACAAGAATATTCATAAAACTTAAAGGTAATAAATTCTGTCCTTAAACCTGGTTCTCAATCTAGCTCTTTACCTAAGAGTCTGGTCATTGGTGATGAAACTGTAGAGGGTGAGCTTAATGTCCAAGAAGCATTCACTTCATTCTTCGCTAGTATTGGTAAAAATATTGCTTCCACAGCTACTTTATCTCGGTCTATTTCGGACTTTAGATCTTACCTCGGACAGTCATTTGTTAAGTCTATGTTTCTAGAGTCAGTAAGAGAAAGTGAAATTACTAAAATTGTTAATGGCCTGAAAAACTCGTCCTCATCTGGGTCAGATTCTATTCCTACTAAGGTAGTTAAATCTATTCTCCCTTCAATAGGTGTGCCTCTAACAAAACTTGTTAATCTTTCATTTAAATATGGCATTTTTCCGGATGCTCTCAAGCGTGCTCGGATTATTGTTCTGTATGAAGGTGGACCAAGAAATGATCCAGCAAATTATCGACCGATTTCAATTTTATCAGTATTTAGTAAAATCTTCGAAAAGGCTATGCTTTCTCGTCTCCTTAAATTTCTAAAATCTAAAAAGTTTCTTCATGATTTTCAATTTGGTTTCCGAATGAAGCACTCCACTGAGCATGCCTGTATGACCCTTTTGAATTTTATACATTCTGCATTGGATTCGGGACTAATTCCGGCTGCTATATTTCTGGATATTCGCAAGGCATTCGATTCCTTAACCAATGAAATTCTTCTATCGAAGATGTCTCATTTTGGAATTAGGGGTAATGTATTTTCTTGGTTTTAATCTTATTTGAATGATAGGTTAATTTCTGTCGATCCACTTTTCCGTTCACCCTCACAAGTGAATTTTGGTGTTCCTCAGGGATCAGTTTTAGGGCCAGTGCTATTTTTAATTTATGTAATGATCTTTTTTACGCAGTAAAACAGCAGAAACTTATTAATTGTTGTAGACTCTGTCATCCTAAACCTTCCCTTGCCCATAGTGCCAGCTATAGTTCGCCATCTTCTGATGTCCTTGTTTGTTTTGCTGATAATAGCACACTTGGCACATCGGGAAACTGTGAATCCGAGCTTCGATTAAATTTGGAATACTTGTTTGAGAGAGTAATTTTATGGATTGATGACAATTATTTTACCCTAAATTATTCCAAGTCCAGTTTTTTGATATTTTCGCATGTTTCTCAGATTTATCCCAAGTTATCAGACATTTATCAGCCAAATAGGATAATTCATAGATCTAAAGATCGATATGTTCGTTTTTTGGACATTCTTGTTGATGAAAACTTGTCTTTCAAGCGTCACGTTGATTTGATTAAAATGAAGATATGCAGGAGTCCTGGTATTTTAAGGAAACTTAAACATATTTTCCCTGGATCAATTTTGGAAATCATTTTTCACTCCTTGATCCAATCTTACGTTTCCTACTGTCCAATAGTATGGATGTCAACCTTTCCTTCACTGTTAAAACCACTTCCTAAGGTTTATAATAAAGCTAGAAACCTCGTTAAGGAAACTAACCGTTTAAGAGTTATCCCATTACTTGATCTCGAGTCACTGTATATTCTTTCGTGTGCATGTTTTACTTTTTCTCAACTTCATTGTGACCTTCCCCATCCCCTAAGTGTTCCGCCGTCTTTCACCTCTGATCGGATTAATTATAATCTTCGCAATACCGAAAATCATATTCAAGTTCCTTTTACTCATCGTGGAAGGTCAGACTTTAATCCTTTAATTGCGAGTCATATTGTAATGAACAAGTTGCCCGGCTTCTTAGAAATTATTTATCTATTTTTATACGTGTATATGCGTGTATGTATGTATATGTATATGTATTTCCTTATTATTTCTACATAATTAATTTAGTCTATTCAATCTATTAGTCTATTTAGTTTTGTTTTCTATAGTGTTTATTTTATTCGTATTTTCTTTTCTTCTCCTTTTTGCTCTTCTCTCTGTGAGTAAGTGATTATTTAAATTTTTTTTCTTCTTCTCTGAGTAAGTGACTTGTTTATTTCCCTTCTGTTTTACAGGCCAAATAGTATTTAGGGGAATAGTAAAATGTAATATTGTATGTGTGTATCGTGACGAATAAATCTTATCTTATCTAAGGAGATTAATCCATTAAATGTAGAGAAATGAAACCTGTGAATTAAAGTGTGTCTTGTAGCTGGTTCAAAATTAGCCTTGAAATATCCCTAGATAAAGAATCAGAAAAAAAATATATAATTAAATTTTCTGTAAATTGCAATACCCTACCTACTAAGACACTTTGTTTGCCCTTGACACACTTTTTCAGATCAGCCTCGGGGACCATGGCTACTTAATTTCTTGTTTTTCTAGCTTTATCCAAGTTCCGCAAACGTTTTTTTCTATCTCGATTGCGGGTCAACGTTCGGGTTTTCATTGACAACTAGAAGAAAGTTGTACCTGTTGTATTACGGCAACCTCTTCCTTACTTTTATATAGTTTTTGTTTTATCAAGAAGCACATACATCCCTGAATGTAAGGTATGAAAACGGGGCCAAAGTGGGTGGGAAAGATGCTAGAGTAGAAACTCCCGCGAGTATAGAAAAGGAAAATCACCATCTACCGTTTAGCGACTATGCTTCTCTTTTAGTCTACCCTTTAAATATCAAACACTTGTCTTCCCAGGTACTTTGAAATGTAGGGGAGGGTGATGAAAGCAGAATTTTATGACCAGTAGAACCACTAGTTAGTTTAAGCTCAATTATTGTACTTGAATTGTAAATTTTTTTTCAAGCTAACATGTAGACTGGATTTTGACCTAATATAATTCACTAAAAAATCAGGTCAATTATCATTTATAGAGAATGCATGTTTAATCCTTTAAATTGAAAATAAACCATATAAATTATATAATTTTCTTTAAAATTTTCTACTTTTATAATGAAATCGTCAGACACCGCACTGTGTCTGTTGCTGGAAGTTATTAATTTCTATCTTTTCACGTTAATTCTCCGAAAATTCCAACCTTTGTAAGTTTTTCATTTTCTACCAGAACATAAGGTTAGACCATCACATCTAGCAGGCATTCATACTCTAGCACAGATACCTTGGCCCACCTGTCCCTGAAAGTTGCAACCTTTTCTTTTAATTGCTGTATGATTTGCTTTTTATGCTGTATTTGTGAATTCCCCCCCTAAAAAATAAACACCCTATCCCCCCAGAAAAACTACTGTGTATGTCTCGTAAGAAGTCTGATTGAAGCAGGAAGTAACACCCATGTTAAAAGATATTGTGAAAACAAACATTAAAATTGTAATGTTTTTTTTTATTATCGTTATTATAATGTCAATGTTTAATTAATGTTTTAATAAATTATTTATTATTTAATAAATTAATAAATTTTAATGTTTTTTTAATGTTTTTTTATTATCGCTATTTTAAAACTTCAGTGTAAGACGGTAAGCGTTGAGAAAAACTGGACGGTCTTAGTTCTCCTAAAAACCAAAAAAAAGCTTTTCCATAGTCTGAGCTTGGTATGTTTTGTTATAAAATGCTTGATTGTGAGGGTACGTGCGATATCCGGTGCGGTAAGTTAAGATAGTTTTCTGTCTTTTGGACATCTTAACTGGATGGTCTTCGTTCTCCTAAAAACCAAAAAAAAACTTTTCCATGCTCTGAGCTTGATCTGTTTTGTTATAAGAAGCTTGATTATGAGGGTACGTGTGACACCCGGTGCGGTATGTCTGTACGCGCGACACCCGGTGGGGTACACTTTCCTGTCTTTTGTCAATTGAGTGCATGTTGACATGGTATCTAAGCCTCGTTTGATTTAGTATCTCTGTCAACACGATAAGGAAATTTGAATCTGACAAGTGGTTAATTCATTATTCAATAGCAGTAAACTTTTTAATTGAAATTACCGCCGAAAGAAATCGGCTATATAAAGATAGCTACACATCCAACGCCAAAGAAGAAAAGGTCGACATGATGTCAATTGTCACTTGATCTGTTTTAGTCTAAAGCAGCTTTATGAAAATGTTACATTAGATTGTAACGTTTTAAAGCAACAATAAAATACCGAGTCATTATGGTTATTATCTCAGTAGGCTGGAGTCGCACATTACAGTAATTGCGTTTAAACGCGTTAAGTGTTGAGCTATCTGAGCTCAAGTTAGGATCATTTCATGCTTCAACTAAAGTGTTATTTCGTGAAAGGAGCCTTAGGGGCAAAAGAAATGCCTAACAATCGCACTAAGATACAGTAATTCAACCCCCCTGGCTTTGGTATTATCTAAAACATACCATAAAACTATTCATATTTTGTTTTGAGGTAAGGCATGATTTCCTGAAAGAGTAATTAAGAATAGAAGAATCACACGGCGAACACGAAACCAGCAAAAATTGCTATCTTGAGGTGAAGAATTGCCGACAACAACATCTTGCAGTGGTCTCACCTCTTTTCTTTTTAAAGCCCTGGTACTAGAATTTTCGTTCAAATTAGCCTTGGGTTCTGCTAGTGGCTTTTTGGTAAGCAGCTTTGCAGCTAGTAAAATCAGCCCAAAAAATAGAATTCTTTTTTCAAGTCCACTGTTTTAACAGTTTGCTTTTTAGAATTGCACTTTTTATTGCCAGGGTGTATTCTTTACTTTCCGTTTATTACCATAAGCAGTTTGACTGACTGAAATCTTTCACATTTGGGTAATTCCGCTTCAAAAGACGCTTTCAATGCTGTAATAATATCTGTTTTTTGTTGTTGTTTGCCCGCAAAAATATGAGTTTGCTAGCTTCTAACCACTGTCATTACAGCTCAATAGTAAAAACTATATATAGCATAAAATGTTGCGTATCTGTTGCCAAGTTCAATCAAATTTTATTGGGACATAAATGTTTATCTGGTGGTCTATGCATAAACTAATTTCTTTCTTTGAGAAACAAATAAATCATATTATGAAATGGATTTTTTTGTAAGCAAGTTTCGTTGCAAATTGGTATTTCATGCGGCGAACGTTGAATTTACACATGCAAAAGAGGTGTCTCATTATGCTATCAGCATAGGGAGTATCGTGTAAGACGATCCTTGCAGACATCTTGAACGATAAGTCTTCATTTGCGTGCTCGAAATGTATCACAGACATGCAAATGTGGCAGCTGAAATGTTCTTTGGGAAAAGATGTCCACAATAAACATAGACGTAATACACGCTTTATTAATATGGCCTCTAAAGATATTTGTATTTACGTAGATGTTTTTACGGTGTTGCAACATTAGTTTAATAAATAGCATAAATGCAATAAATTAATTTCGCGGTTAACAACTGTAGAAGAATTGGCTTAGACGCCTAATACACTTAGCTGTGCCATCGGATTAAGAAATGACCAAATTTGGAAAAATCTTAACGCGAAAAATCTTGAAAAATTTCTGTTACTACGGAGTCGACAAAATTATGCCGCTAAAAAGTAAATTTTCTCTCAATGGTAGCTTGAAAATTGATTATAGCAAGAAAGGGAGTAATAGGCCTATGCCATGAGGAAACACAATTTTTGGAATCTGATGATAAAATCATTATACTGTTCATTATTTTTTTTTTCTAAATTTACATTACTCCCAAAAAGTACTCTATTACGATATATTTACCTTCTTGTCTGAGAAAATGTATAATATTTGTATCGGGTCGCTACTGGGCCGTATCCAGGCTTTTTTTTCAGGGGTGGAGGGGGGGGATACTAAAAGAGCCCATCTTGTTTGTCTGCATTTTTGTTACGTTTTTCGAGTCGGACAAAGATTTCGGGCGAGAACTCAAACCCCCTAACATCACCCCTAAATACGGGCTTGGGTCACATGGACAAGATACAGAGTATTACGACACAATAGACTTTAGTAAATGATAATCTATGATGGTTATGCTGTTACACGGGTTAGCCATGCGCTTTTTTTATTCAGTTGTATCTAGCATAAAGTAATTCTACCATACACACTAACCACAGCTGCAGTACAATTGAGAACCACAATTAATACAAATTTTTATGAGCTTGTCGAGCTATTAAGGATTTTCGGTGTGACAAAGATCTTACAAGCAAGCATTCTTACTTAAGCCAAAAGGATCAAGGGTACTCGCAT
Source organism: Artemia franciscana (assembly GCF_032884065.1). Taxonomy (NCBI): domain Eukaryota; kingdom Metazoa; phylum Arthropoda; class Branchiopoda; order Anostraca; family Artemiidae; genus Artemia; species Artemia franciscana. The sequence goes on from NC_088873.1 coordinate 30,567,477, forward strand.
CTTATAGTCACCACACTCAAGAAGTGAAGTTGGGTTAATCATAATGAACTATGCCAAAATATGATGAAAACATAATAGTTTAGTAGCAAAAATTATGGAAACTACAACAAAGAATTACGGAGTGGGGGGCGCCCTGACGGCATTATATTAAATACGACCTAAACTAATCTTACCTAACCTAACCAAAATACCAACTAAATATTTAATTAAAACATAGCTACAATGTAGTTTCCCACCGAGTCAAAACTAGTATTGTTTGGTATAAGGACCAAGAAAACCGGTTATTGTCTCTTGTTCGCGATACAATATCTCGAGAGAACTTTAGTGTGGTGGCTTTAAGACACAAGTACCGGATCAAATCAGGAGGTGCAATATTTTTGGTTAAAAATATAAATTCTAACCAAAATCTGTCGCGAATTAGCATAGAAATTAAAATCTCCAAAAACAAATATTTGTCACGATAGTGCATCATGGATTTGTCAGATCTTAGCCAGTTATTTACAACCCAGGTTCTTGCATTTTAGTAAAGATGGTATGGGTCTACTGCATGACTGCTTCTGAAAACTATTTTAAACATTCTAAAATACTTACTTATATAATTCATAAATGTCACTTTCCTCACTTTATACCCCCGCTCCCATAACAACAAAATATACAGCCCAAAATATATATACTCATTGTATTTTCAATAATGCGAGTATGCGACTCTTCTTCCGCCACTGGTTTATCATTTGCCGCTAAATAGTTAAGAAGCAATGATTCGCGCTTATGTAGATACGAATAGTATATTCAGTTCTGGCCATATAATTGTCCGTTAGGGGGGAGGGACAGAAGCAAAGCCACCTTTAGGAGGGATATAAGTATTTAAGAATGTTTGACAGTAGTTTTCAGAATTTTTTAATGTTTCTTTTAGAATTGGTCATTCTCCAAAGTCTAGATTGGTACTATAATAAGACACGTAAACTGGGATTTCAAAATTGCTTCGTTGACATAATGATATCAGACTATTTTACCAGTAGGAGGAATGTTTTTAAGGGTGCATTATAATAAAAAAAGGAAGAAAATTGTGCAAAATTCAACAAAAGATTATGCAAAAAAACGCAAGGTAAATATATTTTGGTTGGCGACTGCTGAAGGAAATATGCTAAACAAATAAAAGAAGAAGCTTTTTTTAGCTTCTTATAAATTCCTAGGGCTACATCTAGAACCATCGGGGAGAGGGGTGGGTGGGATGCAATGTCAGAAAAGGAACCAAAATATTGGAAATACTATAAAAAAAAGTCATCTAATGGTACTATTTTTATTTGTTTACAATGCTCTACTATATGTTTACCAAACGCAAAAACCAGGATAAGGAACAAAGCCTAGAAGCCCCAAGCTTGAATCCTGTAGAAGTTAAAACTCCATAAGAGAATAAAAAGTCCACTCCTCTCCAGTGGAGGTTCAAGACCTGGGCAGGGAGGCAGCTGTCCCCAGTTTTTCTGACATTAATTTCATTTCATTTTATATTTTTAATGGTATACCTTTCCCCCACCCAGATTATGAGGCCTAAAATGGCTACTGCTTTGCTCAATGCTGTTTAAGTAAAATAATAAAACAAAATAATTCAAACAAGATAAAAGAGTAAAAACTAACCTCTTAGATTGGCAATAACGTCTAATAAATTGCCAATAATTGGATAAGCTTTTGGTCCGGGTATCCGTTTCACCTTATGGTACACCTTTATCAACTGCACTACATACTTAATACACTCAACACCTGCCGCACAGGCAATAAATGCGATAAAGACACGACGGATCATCGTGAGCGATTAAACTATGTCGAAACAGTATGTGAGTCGAAAACTTCAAACGAATTTTCACCAAGGTCAAGTAAAAAAGGAGGATTTCTCTTATACTCCCTTGTATCTAGCTAATTCGTATCTCAAGAGTTCTTGATTCCTCACGGAGTAGAACAGATACGAGTTCGTCACCATCAGACTCGAGTAAAAATTCCTGCTACGTCACAAATAGGAAAGGTCATTTTCCGTAAGGTATGTGGCTTGCGGTCCGACCTAAAAGACAGCAAATTTTAAACACAACTTGTATCAAGTCAATGACTTTTGAATAAAAAATCCTAGTTCATTCAAAAAATATTAAGCCTTTAAATGCTTACTCAAGGTGTTTTGGGCCTGTATATCGTGGGAGACCACAGGTAGTGAAAGTTGTTTTTCGACACGTAGTTGAAGTTTCGCTCTTTATATAATGAATCTTTATAAATTCCCAACAGTAAATTTTCACTAGGGTCCCTAGTAACTCATTAACCTGGAATATGGTGGTGTGTACTGCATAGTATAAGCAACTATTTACGGACACTGGACTTATAGAAGCGGATTTCTGGCGGATTATAAACACATTACGAACTTGGAATAGTAATTCTAGTTTTTTGTTAGGTTTTGATATGATTTAAAATTTTAATATTATAATTAGGTTTTAAAGGATTTTGTTTCTTAATCATGCCCATTTTACTATTTTGATATTATCATAATATTTATATATTGATAATAAAGGTCAATTCTAGAACGTGACTGTACCCACGGAGAGAGACATTCCTGCCTTTAAAGTTTCGCTTGTTTATTGCTTTCGGACCTATTTCATTTGTAACCCTTCAGTGGCTTCCTGTTTTAATCGTCCAGCTTGTTGAACTATGAGTAGAAATATGATGTTTTTATCCAAAAGATTGAAAAAAGGCAAAAATTGGACCATAGTTTATAAATCTATTGATCGATTAATCCATTGATTCGAGCAAAATAAAAGTTTGCTATGTCATGCCTTCCCAAGGCTACAGTAGATACATGGTTTCTAGTGTCAAACAGTTCGTGGTAACAAACTGTAAGTAAGGAGCGACACGGCTGAATGGCGACTGATACTCTTAAAAAACAGAATTTTGGTATCAATAAATGAATCATAAGAGTCTGATTATTCTGATTCCAAATATACACGATTTATTAAGTTTAGTGTCACTGATCAATGGTTACGAGCCTGAAAAAATTTGTTCGATTTTTGGAAAAGGGGGAAAATACCCCCCAATAGTCAAACACTCCTTGTAAAGATTACACCACCAGATTTAGCGTATCAGAAAACCCTACTGTAGAGGTTTCAAGCTCCTATCGGCAAAAAATGTAGAGTTTCGTATTTTTTGCCAGAAGAAAGATCACGGATGCGTGTTTATTATTATTTTTTCCCAAAAAGTGATAATGTCGAACTGATAGTCCTAGTACATTATGAAAGGGTTCATTCGAACGAGAACTAATATTTTTAGTGCCCTTTTTAAGTGACCAAATTGGAGGGCAACTAACCCCCCTCCCTCGCTCCTTTTCCCAAAATCGTCCAACCAAAATTTTGAGATAGAAATTTTGTTCAGGATAGATAAAGGTCCAGAAACTATGCCATTGAAGATAACTTGACCCCCATAGGAGATATGTGTTTAAGTTATAAAATTTGTCCATTGTTTAGTATGCAGAATATTAGTGGGAATGTTAATAATGCCCATTGTATGTTATTGGAAAGTATGCAGTCATTTTTTTTTGGGGGGGGTTGTCTTTGCTTGGGATCCATGTGGAGTTTTCTTTGGGGAGGGGGGGGGGGGAATTTCCGATGGTGAACCCTCCACAGGAAATCTTTACTGTGGGGATTTGACAGAATTTCTATACAAATTCTTTTTATTTGTCTTACTTTGCCGTTGCCGACTCAATTTTGCACTTGGAAATGTTCCGAGGGAATTGTCCAGAGAAAATTTTCAGCGGGTTTGGATTTCCGAGAAAAAATACCCACGGAAGGGGACATTTCCGAAGTGATCGGAAAAACGATTAGCAATTAAATTATTTTTCAAATGAAAGCATGCTAGGAGAAATTTTCAGGCTGAATTGTCCGCAGATATTTTACGGGGAGGGGGAGACTTTACAGTGAGGATGGGATTGCCCGGAGAAAATTCAAGGGGGATATATTTTACGTGCGAGCAACTTTCCACGGAGAGGTTTCTCACGAGAGGAGGGACAATATCATGGAGGGTGAGCCAGATTTACCGGATTTATTTGAAGTACGATCAGTAATTGAACAAAAACCGAAGTTTTTTTTTTTTTAACTGAAACTAAGGAGTAACATTAAAATTCAAAATGAACAGAAGTTATTCAGCATAAGAAGGGGTTGCCCCCTCCTCAATACCTTGCTCTGTAAGCAAAAGTTTGAATGTTTGTCCCAATTTTTTAAGAATGACTCTTGAAACACATGGGCCGTTTAATTAGAATAGGAAGCTTTTTTAAGAGTGCTATAAACTTCAGCGTGAAGAACAAGGTATTGAGGAGAATTTCATATACGGAAAATTTTCTGTTCGTTTTCATTTTTGGTGTTGCTCCTTTCTTTCAGTTGAAAAAACTTGTTTTTCTTATTTACTACCTTACAGGACTACCTAGACCTAGCTGGTGCCATGATTGCAGCAGTTCATTCACACCAAACATGTGCAGCTCTTTGTCGTAGGTTCATTCAGTTTGGGTTAGCATATCCTCTGCAAAGGAAACTATTAAACTATTCATATAAAATAAAAGAAGTAAGCGTTGATGCGTTACAAATTGCAAACGTAGGTTAGGAAAGTCAAGAGTATATCTTTAATTTTTAGTAGCTGGAACAACTTCCCCAGATGTGTTTTTTACCAATTTTACTGACTGGGGCTCTAAATCAAGGTTCCGATTATAATAGCAATTTTCGCTCGTCAGAGCTTTTTCTTTGCAATGACAGTCAATTTCAGCTGCATTTTATACAATTCATCTATGTTATAAGAATCTGCATTTATCGGAGACTAGGGATTTTCCAGCCACTTTTGATGCACAAAAAACATGTAAATTATTGCTCAGATTTTTTTTAACAAAACCAATGGCCGACAATGCTATTTACTTCTCTAATTATCTAATTTCTAATAAGTTCTACGGAAGAAAAAATTGGTTTTGAACATAACGACAATCGACACTTGCCCACATTCAAGCCTTTGAAAATATAATGATTTTTATGACTTTCCACACGTACTTCCTGCCTTTTTGCTTAATTTAACAGTGTTTTTCTTTTGAAGAGTTTCCCCCTTCCCAAATGTGATCTCCAAACAAGTCCTTGTTCGTGTACTTTTTTTTGTAATCTCTATATTCTTCAAGTTTTTTATGTAATCACTATATTCTTCGAGTTTTCATTAAACATCTTTTTTTAGCTTTTCAGGGAACAGAAAAGACACCCCTTTCAGGAAATGAAAAAGGTTCCAAATATTATCTGAATTCTCCCTTAAGGAATTAGCTGTGGTGGCAATAAAGATCAATTTACCAATATCGACTCGATAAGACACAAAATCGAAGATATAATTCTGTTTATAGTGGTCTCACCGCAAAATTTGTATTTCAAATTTTTGGATTGCTGCACCACACGACCCTGTACAAGTTTTAGTCTGGTTCAGTTTTACCCAAAAAACTAATTTTTCATTCAAGCTACCTCGCCAGGCCAAAATAAACTGACAATGCTGCTATTTAGACGTTGAGATATACCTGATAGGCATATCTATTTGGATATACCTGTCACGTATCAGTGTAGGTGCTCAGCCACCTGAAGTGCCATAGATATATTCTCTTTTTGGTTTACTCATCCTGACGATAAGAAGTTGATTAGCTGCACAATAGTTTTCTTTGACTTTATTTTTGCGGCACCTGTATTATACCAAACAGTCAAGAAGGTTTCTGAATGTGAAATCTGAAAAACCGGTTTCATAGCCACAAAGAGAAATAACGGGGACAGAATGCATTCGACTTGCATAATTTGGGTTATATATTAATCATTTGAGGGGGGTAAGGTTACTTTACCCCCCCCCTCCCTCTTTAATGTGCAAGTTTATAGCTCAAACTATATGATTATATAAATCGAAGTATTATATTTTCATTCTGTTGGGGTATATTTCATTATGATTAACCTAACTTCACTTCTTAAGTGTGTTGGTATAATACATAAGAACCTTTTTGCTTGCTTTTAAACAAAAAATGTACAGCATTTATAATTAAAAAAAGATTTTTTCTGGGGAGGGTAGTTTTATGTCCCCTGAAATATTTCCTAAGGAGTAAAATTTTTCTCAAAAGAATTACAATTCTCAAAACCTGAATTGCAAAAAAAAGAGTTGAAAATAAGAACAAGAGGCCCTATGCCTAAAAGTAAAAACTCCCAACTGACATTTCAACATTTTAAAAGAGAGAAAAAATACTGTTTCTGAAGCTGCTCGGGACAACATTTTTTTTTGACAACCTAACCACGAAATATTTTTATTCCTCTTAACTAAATCGCTTGGTAAACAAGAATTATCAGAAGTGTATAGAAAAGTAGAAACTTCAGATATGGCCTTTTTTCTGTTCACTGTTTTCAGATAGGCACTTTTCACTGTTTCCAACTGCAGCTCACAAGGGAATTCTTAGAAACACAACCTTTGATTTTCAAAAGTTTTCGATACACTTTTTTGTTATTGGTGTGTGAATCGATCTTCCATGTTTTTTCTTTCTTACGGGCGATATCTAAATTCGTGCATAAGTATGTTAACTCGAACACAAAAGCGGGGCCACTTAAAGTACACCAATTACTTTTACCCTATTCTTAAATCTACAGGAGACATAAAAAACTCAATTTTAAGCCACTAGTTGAACTTGTTGGACGTCTGACCATGAACTGGTCTGAAAGGCTAAAATACAACGATGTTTCAATTATTTGTTACTAGTAGTACATTTTTAGACTTTCAACCCATTTTCCAAGAATTGAATGAATCAATGAAGGGTAGAAAACTGGCGAACACGGTCAGGTAAAAGGAGCTATTAATACTCCATTTGCGTATAAGAGAGGTAAAATAGTAGTAAATAAGAGGAATGGTTGCAGCAACAACCGAAACCTAATATCTAGTAACTAAGCTAACTTTGGCTCGTAGTAATCGATAATTAAAAAAGAGCTAAGAGCTCATATGGCACTTGTAACGAGGTCGGATGAGCCAAGAGCTCATATGGTATGAGCTCTAGCAAAATTCTAAGAATCAATACATTGCTTTAAAAGGAAAATCAGAGGGTTAATGCCGGTCGGGATTTAAAGTAAGAGCTCTGAGTCACGAGGTCCTTCTAAATATCAAATTTCATTAAGATCCGATCACCCACTCGTAAGTAAAAAATACCTTAATTTGTATAATTTTCCCTCTCCCTTCAGCCCCCCAGATGGTCGAATAGGGGAAAACGACTTTATCAAGTCAATTTGTGCAGCTCCCTGACACGCCTACCAATTTTCATCGTCCTAGCACGTCCAGAAGCACCAAACTTGCCAAAACACTGAACCCCACCACCTAACTCCACCAAAGAGAGCGGATCCAGTCCGGTTAAGTCAATCACGTATCTACGACATTTATAAGCGTTTTCCAAGATTTCCAGTTTCCCCCTCCAACTCCCCCTAATGTCGATGGATCTGGTCGGGATTTGAAATAAGAGCTCTGAGACATGAGTTCCTTCTAAATATCAAATTTCATTAAGATCTGGTCACACGTTCTTAAGTTAAAAATACCACAATTTTTCTGATTTTTCCAAATTAACAACCCCCAGCTCCCTCAAAGAGAACGAATCCGTACCAATTATGTCAATCTCGTAACTATACCTTGTGCTTATTCTTCCCATTATTCTTCCCTCTATGTCCCCGGATCCGATTCGAATTGAAAATGGAGCATCTGAAACACAAGATTCTTCTACATATCAAGTTTCATTAAGATCTGATCACCCATTTGTAAGATACCTCGATTTCCACGTTTTCCAAGAATTTCTGTTTCCCCCTCCAATTCCTTCAATGTCACCGGATCTGGTCGAGATTTAAAATGAGAGCTCTAAAGCACAAGATCCTTCAAGATATCAAATGTAATTAAGATCTGATGACCCGTTCGTAAGTTAAAAATATTTCTTTTTTTCTAATTTTTCCGAATTATTACCCCCCCCCCCCCCAACTCCACCAAAGAAAGTGGATCCGGTCCGATTGTGTCAGTCACCTATCTTGGACTTCTGCTTATTCTTTCCACCAAGTTTCATTCTGATCTCTCCGCTTTAAGCGTTTTCCAAGATTTCCGGTCCCCCCCTCCCTAATGACACTGAACCCGGTTGCAATTTAAAATAAGAGATCTGAGTTTCAAAGTCCTTTTATATATGAAATTTCATTAAGAAACGATCACTCTTTCGTAAGTCAAAAATTCCTCATGTTTTCTAACTTTTTAGAATTAACCCTCCCCTCAACTCCCCCAAAGAGAGCAGATCCATTCCGGTTATGTCAATCCCGTATCTAGGACTAGTGCTTATTTCTCCCACCATGTTTCATCCCAATCCCTCCACTCTAGGCGTTTTCCAAGATTTTAGCCCCCCCAACTTCCCCTTCACCGGATCTGGTCGGAATTTAAAATAAGAGCTCTGAGACACGATATTCTTCAAAACATCAAGTTTCATTAAGATCCGATCACTCCTTCGTAAGTTAAAAATACCTCATTTTTTCTAAGTTTAGAATTAACCCCCCCCCCCCCCAACTCCCCCAAAGAGAGCGGATCCGTTCCGGCTATGTCAATCACGTATCTAGGACTTGTTCTTATTTTTCCCACCAAGTTTCATCCCGATCCCTCAACTCTAAGCGTTTTCCGAGATTTTAGGTTCCTCCCCCTCAATTCCCTCCAATGTCACCAGATCCAGTCGGGATTTAAAATAAGAGCTCTTAGATACGATATTCTTCCAAATTTCAAATTTCATTAAGATTCGATCACTCCTTCGTAAGTTAAAAATACCTCATTTTTTCTAGTTTTCAGAATTACCCCCCCCCCCCAACTCCCCCAAACAGAGCAGATCCGTTCCAGTTATGTCAATCACGTATCTAGGACTTCTGCTTATTTTTCCCACCAAGAATCATCCCGATCCCTCCATTCTAAGCGTTTTCCAAGATTTTAGGTTCCCCCTCCAACTCTCCCCAATGCTACAGGATCTGGTCGGGATTTAAAATAAGAGCTCTGAGACACGATATCCTTCTAAACATCAAATTTCATTAAGATCCCATCATCTGTTCGTAAGTTAAAAATACTTCATTTTTTCTATTTTTTCCGAATTAACCGGCCCCCACTACCCCCCCCCCCCCCAGATGGTCAAATCACAAAAACGACTATTTCTAATTTTAATCTGGCCTGGTCCCTGATACGCCTGCCAAATTTCATCGTCCTAGCTTACCTGGAAGTGCCTAAAGTAGCAAAAACAGGACAGACAGACCGACAGACCGACAGAATTTGCGATCGCTATATGTCACTTGGTTAATACCAAGTGCCATAGAAACCTGTTTTTAAAATAGTTTTGGTAAGGTTGTAGTTGAGGGGCTTTTACTATCTTGGAAAGGGGTTGAATTAGGTGAATAAAACTGTCAGGAATGAATCCAGAGCCTGAAATATACCCTTTGTAAGCTTTGCCAAGCCACTATGTTTATCCTTTTCTTATTACTAAGGCTTACTAGATTGCATACATGACAGTACTATGCTACCTAATTCTCTTAAACTCATTCAAAATCTGAATAAAACGATTAACCTTAGTTTAGAGTATTCAATCTCTTTTTCATTGGATGTATTTTTAAATAAACAACAACAAAAAACAGTTTTTCACCTGATAGTAAAGACCAACATTAAAAATTTAAACCAACAGAAGTTTTTCCGTAGAGGAGGGGGGATGCCCTTTTCTCACGCCTCATCCTTTACCTAAGGCCTTAAATTTTGTTGAAAAAGACTTCTCTTTCAAGTTTAGCGGCCCTTGTTTTTCAGGAGTCGTTCAGATAGAATTGGTACATTAAGTCAAACTTTAGCGTAAGTAGCAAGGGATGAGGAGGAGTTAGCTCCTTCATGTATTGAACAATTTCTGTTCATTTTGATTTGTAATGCTGCGCCTTGCTTTCAGTTGAAAAATACACATTTTATTATTTAAATTCTGACTACTTTTCAAATAATGCCAAGAAATCTCCTTTCTCTCGTATAAAATTTTCCATTGAAAATTCCCCCACAAACGTTTTTTCCCAACAGAAATTTCTCTCTAAGGAAAATCCCCCCCCAAAAAAATTACGTATTTATCGGGATAGAAAAAGGCTTTGATTAGTAAAAAAGGGCAAATTGCTCAACTTACAGCCCTTTTCAATGGGACTGTGGGGGTCATGACATACCCAGTGGCGTAGTTATTTAACCGTTCAACTATGCTGAGTGAAATGATTATCTCAGTTTTGATCGGATGTCTTTGGGGGATAAGGGGCGTGGGAATTGGAGGGTTTAGTTGCCCTTCAATCTTCTTGATCACTTAGTAAGAGTAGTAGAGCTTTTGTTTCTGTTTGAATTAGCCCTCTCCTGATCTACTATGGCCATTGGTTCGATGCGATCACCTCTGGTAAAAAAAATTAATAAATAAACACCCGCTAACGATCTTTCTTCTCAGATTAAATAAAAAAACAAATTTTTTCAACTGAAAGTAAGGAGCGACATTAAAACTTAAAACGAACAGAAATTGCTTCGTATATGAAAGGGGCTGCTTCCTCATCAACGCCCCGCTCTTCACGCTAAAGTTTGACTCTTTTTCTCAACTCTTCTTTTAAAAACAGTAAAAAAATTTTAGCGTAAACAGCGGGGCGTTGATGAGAAAGCAGCCCCTTTCATATACGAAGCAATTTCTGTTCGCTTTAAGTTTTAATGTCGCTCCTTACTTTCAAAACGTGTTTTTTTTTTATTTAATTTCTGAACGTTTTTGAATCGATGCATGTTTTGATTTTGGCTCTCCGCAGAGGAATAATTTAAACGAAATATGCATATTTATTTTATTTTGGCTAAATGGCTTTCTCATAATTGTGACCGACTGATTTTGAGAAAAAAAGAGCGGGGGATTAAGCCTAGTTGCCTCCAGTTTTTTGGTTAATTAAAAAGGCAACTAGAAATTTTAATTTTTTGCGAATCTTTTTATAAGTAAAAGATATACGTAACTTATAAATTAGCTTGCGTAAAGAACTTTTTATTCTCATGTTTTTATTACTGAAACCAACAGAAATCACTACAAACAAAAATATGAGTTAGCCTTTCTAAACGCAGTAGGGTCGTTTGCGCAATGAAAATAGAGTTACTTTTACGCAATGAACAGAGATACATCTGTTTGTAGTAATTATTATTCGTTTTAGGTTTGACTTGATCATTCATTGTCATTTTTGTTCGTTTTGGGTTTCAATTATTTACTGATATCGTAATGATCTCTGTTCATTCTGAGTTTGGATTATTATTATTTGGCTCGGTTTCTTCTCGTTGCTACATTAATAGGGCCTTTTCTTCAAAAACCTCTTGTTAAGATGAAGATTTTAAATATTTTTTTGCGGTACTTGTGTATTATACCAAATACAGTCAAGAAGCTTACTGAATGTAAGATCTGAGAAAACCGTTTTCATAGCCACAAAGACAAATGATGGGTGACAGAATGCATTAGACTTGTATAATTTGGGCTATATTTTTACGCATTAGGGGGTGGGCAAGGTTAAGTTACTTTATCCCCTCCCCCCTTATGTGAAAATATATAGCTCAATTTATATTGTTTTGGTATATTTCAGTATGATTCACCTAACTTCACTTCTTGAGTGTGTTGGTATAATACATAAGTACCATTTTTGCTTCCTTCTAAATAGAAAATACACATATTTTATAGTTAACAAAAAAATTTGCGGGGAGGGTAGTTTTGTGTCCCCTGAAATATTTCCCAAAAACTAAAATTTCTCTCAAAAGAATTAGAATTCTCAAAACCTGAATTGCAAAAGAAAAGATTGTAAAAAGGTTTAGATGCACATAGTCTAGTGTTGAATTCCAAGAAATTAAGAACAAGAGGCCCTATGCCTAAAAGTAAAAACTCCCAACTGACATTTCAACATTTTTAAAGAGAGGGAAATTAATGTTTCTAGAGCTGGTCGGGACAAAATCTTTTCTTTGAATAACCTAACCACGGAACATTCATATGTTTTTATTCCTCTTCAATAAATCACTTGGTAAACAAGAATTATCAGAATTGTGTAGAAAAGTAGAAACATCAGACATTGCTTTTTTTCTGTTCATTGTTTTCAGATACTTTCAAATATATGTAAAAAATCAAAACACGGGCTGAAATATACCTCCAAGTGCTCCAAATGCAGCCCACAAGGGAAATTTTCGAAACACAACCACCGATTTTCGAGAGTGTCTGATACGCTTTTTTTGTTATTGGTATGTGAATCAATCTTCCATGGTTTTCTTTCTTACTAAATCAATGTACATTCGAACGACACAAGCGGAATCACTGACAGTACACCAATTGCTCTCCAATATTTTTGGTCACTTAAAAAGGGCACTAAAACTTTTAGTTTCCATTTGAATGAGCCCTCTCGTGAAATTATAGGACCCCTGGGTCGAAACGATCACCCTTGGGGAAAAAAACAAATAAACACGCATCCGTGATCTTTCTTCTGGCAAAACTATAAAATTCCATATTTGTGCAGATACGAGTTTAAAACCTCTACAGTAGGATTCTCCAATACCCTGAATCTGATACTGTGATTTTTATTAAGATTCCGTGTCTTTTAGGGGAGGTTTCTCCCTTTTTTCAAAAATAAGGCAAATTTCCTCAGGTTCGTACCTTTTGATCGGTAAGACTAAACTCGATGAAACTTGTATATTTAAAATCAGCATAAAAATCCGATTCTTTTGATGTATCAATTAGTATCAAAATTCAGTTTTTAGAGTTTCGGTTACTATTGAGCCGGGTTGCTCCTTACTTATAATTCGTTACCAAGAACCGTTTGATTATTGTAATGCGAGTCTATAGCCTACTGAGATACTAAAACATTGTTGCTTCAAAACATTACAATCAAATGTAACATTTTCATAAAGCTGTTTCACACTAAATCTTACAGTTCAAGAGACGATTGATATCATGTCGACCTTTTTCTCTTTGGCGTTTGATGTGTGATTATGTATAGCCGATTTCTTTTGGCGGTAATTTCAAATCAAATTGTTTACTGCTATTGAATAATGAATTAAACACTTGTCAAATTTTATTCAGTGTATTAACTGTTCATAATGTTCCTTAATTTCTTATGCCTAAACAACCACCATTTAGAAAAAAAATGTCATCAATTCACCTTCCATTTTATTTTGCCACTTTAATTTGTAATTTCTATACAAATCGAACGCCCGCTGTGTGTCGATAGAAGATCAAATTAAACGGCAAATTTCCTTACCGTGTCGACAGAGATAATAAATCAAACGAGGCTTAGATACCCTGACAACATGTACTCAGTTGACATGTCCAAGAGACAGGAAACTATCTTAACTTACCGCACCGGATGTCGCACGTACCCTCACAATCAAGCATTTTATAACAAAACATACCAAGCTCAGACTGTGGAAAAGCTTCTTTTTTTTAGTAGAACTAAGACCGTCCAGTTTTTCTCAACGCTTACCGTCTTCCACTGAAGTTCTAAAATAACGATAATAAAAACAAACCTCTAGCGAGTATATTGTACAAACAATCTAATTTTAATGTTTGTTTTCACATTATCTTTTAACATGGGTGTTACTTCCTGCTTCAATCAGACTTCTTACGAGACATACACAGTCGATTTTCTGTGGGAAAAGGGTGTTTATTTTTTTAGGGGGGGGGGAATTCACAAATACAGCAAAAAAAGCTAATCATACAACAATTAATTTGGATTACCAACAAAAATTAAAGAAAAGGTTAGGAATTTCAGGGACAGGTGAACCATGGCACTTCTGCTAGAGTATGAATGCCTGCTATTTGTGACTGTCTAACCTTATGTTCCGGTAGAAAATGAAAACTTACACATGTTTGAATCTTCGGCAAATTAACATGGAAAGAGAGAAATGAATAACATCTAGCAACAGACAGTGCAGCGTCTGGCAATTTCATTATAAAAGATGAGAATTTTTAAAGAGAATTAGATAATTGATATGATATATTTTCAATTTTATAGGATTAAATATGTATTCTCTGTAAATGATAATTTATCTGCTTTTTTTCGTGAATTATCTTAGGTCAAAATCCAGTCTGCATGTTAGCTGGAAAAAAAATTACTAGTCAAGTACAATAATTGAGCTTAAACTAACTAGTGGGTCTACTGGTCACAAAATTTTGCTTTCATTACCCTCCCCTACATTTCAAAGTACCCGGGAAGACAAGTGTTTAATATTTAAGAGTAAACTAAAAAAGGAGCATAGTCGCCAAACGATAGATGGCTATTTTCCATTTCGATACTCGCGCCACTTTCTACTCTTGTAACTTTTCCATCCACTTTAGTCCCGCCTTCATACCTTACATTCAGGGATGTGTGTGCTTCTTGGTAAAAAAAACTATATAAAAGTAAGGAAGAGGTTGCCGTAATACAACAGGTACAACTTTCTTCTAGTTGTCAATGAAAACCCGAGCGTTGACCCGCAATCGAGAAAGAGAAAAAAAACATACAATTGGGGGAACTTGAGTAAAGCTAGGAAAACCAGAAATGAAGTAGCCATGCCCCCCGAGGCTGATCTGCAAAAGTATGTCAAGGGCAAACAAAGTGTCTTGGTAGGTAGGCTAACGCAATTTGCAGAAATTTAATTATGGTTTTGTCTGATTCTTTATCTAAGGATATTTCGAGGCTAGTTTCTAACCAACTACAAGGCATACTTTAATTCGCAGGTTTCGTTTCACTGCATTTAATTGGTTAATCTGCTTACACTCTGCAACTTCCAGTTTTAAAATACCACAATCATGTCTAAGGTAAATACCGTTCTGTTCAAACAGGCGAGGTGTATGGAAAATTTTAGAAATAGCAGATCTTTGGAAGGGGAGTAGTTATAGATCCCAAGACCTTCTTGTGCATGAAGGCTTTACTGCAATACTGTCAAAAGATGTCTCCATAGTAAAGCTTAAACGAAAAACAATGTCTTACATACAATGACTTCAATCCATAATAAATTGTCAAAACATCGAAAGTTATTCTTTGTATTTTCCGTGCCCATTAGTTTGATACGATCCCCCCCTGAAAAATGTCATCATATTATAAAAATTAAATTGGCAATTTGGTTCTATAGAAGCCAAGATATCTGTTTTACGGCACAAAATCTTTAATTTTTGATAGGATTCATTTCAGTCAAAATTTTATTGAACGGGAGAATGGCAACTTTGTTTTGCCGCGATTTGTTATGCCACTTAAAAGGGACGCAGTTACTTTCAAATTCACGTTCAAAGTATACAATAAAGAAGGAAAAAAAATAAAATAAAAACAAGACATAGCAGTGCTGCTCATGCCAAAATGTTATTTTCCTTGGTATTCAAGATTAATCTGCGGTCAAAAATTTTGGGCCATGAAATTTTTAATGATACGCTTGTATTTGACTCACCATAATTCTTGAGGGATTTCAAACTCTTTCAAATTTTTTAAAACTTTTTTTTTGGATTTGACTCGAACCTGAATAATAGTTACCTTTTTCAAGTCAGTAAGTGAAACATTTTTCAACAATAAAAAGAGTGGCAAAAATTTAAATAAGGGGCTTTTATTGATCTTGGAAAGTAGTAGAGTTAGATGAATGAAACTCTCAGGAAAGGAGCCAGATCCCTTATGATCCCTTGGCAAGGTATTTGAGGTACCTCCCCCCTTATCTTCCCCCATTCTAGGACCACACAGTGGTCCAAGAATGTCATAAGAGGTCTCATTCTGACGGAAATTAAAAGTTCTAGTGCCCTTTTTAAGTGACCAAAAAAATGGAGGGCACCTAGGGCCCCTCCCACGCTCATTTGTTATGGAATTTGTCTTGGGGGAAGAGCATATCCATTAAGGGGACGCAGGATTTTCTAGCATTATTTAAAAAAACAATGACAAAATAAAGATGAAAAAGTTTTTCCAACTGAAAGTAAGGAGCAGCATTAAAACTTAAAACGAACAGAAATTATTGAGCATATAAGGGGTTCACCTCTTCCTAATACCTCGCTCTTTACGCTATAAATATGTTTAGTAATTTGAACTATCTATTCTACGGCCTTTGTGATTCAGGGGTCTTTCTTAGCGATTTGGGACAAAACTTAAGCTTTAGTGTAAAGAGCGAGGCATTGAGGGCTAACCCCCTCATATATGTAATAAAAACATACGAATATAGAAGTTCGTTACGTAAATTAATTCGTAAGTTACGTGTATTTTTTACTAACAAAAACGTTCGTAAAAATTAAAATTTCTAGATGCATTATTAAGTAACCAAAAAATTGGACGACAACTAGGTCTCCTCCCCCACTCCTTTTTGCCTCAAAATCGCCCGATCAAAACTATGAGAAAGCCATTTAGCCAAAAAAAAAAATTAGTATGCAAATTTCATTTTAATTATTCATGTTCGGAGCGCCAAAACCAAAGCATGCATTAATTCAAAATGTTCGGAAATTAAATAAAAAAAACAAGTTTTTTTCAACTGAAAGTAAGGAGCGACATCAAAACTTTAAAAAAACTGAAATTACTTCGTATATGAAAGGGGCTGTTCCCTCTTCAACGCTCCGATGATGCAATGACTCGTGAGAACAGGTAAGTAGCAAAAAAGAATAATTATTACAATCCATAACTTTCATTGAAGTTAATTGGAACGTAAGTATATCCTTAAACAGAATCAAACAGTTCGTGGTAACGAACTGTGGTAAGGAGCGACCCGGCTCAATAGTAACCAAAATTCCGAAAAATTGAATTTTGATATCAATAGCTACATCAAAAGAATCGCATTTTAATGCTGATTTTAAATATATAAGTTTCATTAAGTTTAGTTTTACCCATCAAAAGTTACGAGCCTGAGAAAATTTGCATTATTTAAGAAAATAGGGGAAAACACCCCCTAAAAGTCGTAGAATCTTAACGAAAATGACACCATCAAATTCAGCGTATCAGAGAACCCTACTGTAGAAGTTTCAAGCTCCTATCTACAAAAATGTGGAGTTTTGTATTTTTTTGCCAGAAGACAAATCACGGGTGGGTGTTTATTTGTTTGTTTTTTTTTTTCCCAGGGGTCATCGTATCGACCAAGTGGTCCTAGGATGTCGCAAGAGGACTCATTCTAACGGAAATGAAAATTTCTAGTGCCCTTTTTAAGTTACAAAAAAAATTGGAGGGCATCTAGGCCCTCTCCCACGCTCATTTTTTTCCCAAAGTCAACGGATCAAAATTTTGAGATAGCCATTTTGTTCAGCATAGTCGAAAACCATAATAACTATGTCTTTGGGGATGACTTACTCCCCCACAATCCCTAGGGGAGGGGCTGTGAGTTACACACTTTGACTAGTGTTTACATATAGTAATGGTTATTGGGAAGTGTACAGACGTTTTCAGGGGGATTTATTTTGTTTGGGGGTGGGGCTGAGGGGAGGGGGCTATGTTGGAGGATCTTTCCTTGGAGGAATCGGTCACGGGGGAAGAAAAATTCAATGAAAATGGCGTAGGATTTTCTAGCATTACTATAAGAAAACAATGAAAAATAAACATGAAAACGTTTTTTCAAATGAAAGGAAGGAGTAGCATTGAAACTTAAAACGAACAGAAATTATTACGCATATGAGGGGTTCTAAAAATACTTTAGCATAAAGAGCGAGGTATTTAGGAGGAGATAAATACCTCGCTCTTTATGCTAAAGTATTTTTAGTAATTTCAACTATTTATTCTACGGCCTTTCTGATTCAGGGGTCAGTCTTAAAGAATTGGGACAAAACTTACGATTTAGTGTAAAGAGCGAGGTATTAACGAGGGTACAAACCCCCTCGTATACATAATAAAAATATAAGATTATGAAAGTTTGTTACGTAAGTGAATTCTTAAGTTACGTATATTTTGTACTAATAAAAACGTTCGTTAAAAATTAAAAGTTCTAGTTGCCTTTTTAGTAACCGAAAATTGGAGGGCAACTAGACCTCCTTCTCCACCCCTTATTTTTCAAAATCGTCTGATCAAAACTAAGAGAAAGCCATTTAGCCAAAAAAAGAATCAATATACAAATTTCATTTTAATAATTTATGTGCGGAGAGCCAAAACCAAACATGCATTAATTCAAAAACGTTCAGAAATGAAATAAAAAAAACTGATTTTTTTAGCTGAAAGTAAGGAGCGACATTAAAACTTAAAATGAACAGAAATTACTCTGTATATGAAATGGGTTGTCCCCTCCGCAATCCCTCGCTCTTTACGCTAAAGTTTGACTCTTTGCCACAATTCTACTTTTTAAAACAATTAAAAGCTTTAGCGTAAAGAGCGAGGGATTGCGGAGGGGACAACCCATTTCATATACAGAGTAATTTCTGTTCGTTTTAAGTTTTAATGTCGCTCCTTACTTTCAGCTAAAAAAATCAGTTTTTTTTTTTATTTAATCACACAAAGAGAGAGAGAAAAAGTATAAAATGCACTAAATATATGAATGACGAGATACCAAACATACCTAAAAATAATCACTTAGAGAATAAAAAAAGAAAGAAAAAAAAACCTATTTCAAACACAATCGGCTAAAGTACGAATTTTTCTAATGACACTTTCACCGTTAGGCTTTACGAAATTCTGCCCACCATCAGTCCAGACACTTCTATGGCATAATTTATCCTTTACGGCATTCAGGATCTCACGCCGCTTCTTTGTCAATGATTCCGATACGAAAATTTCACTTAAAGCCAATCTGGCTTTTGCTTTGAAGACTTTCCTCGCTATATCCCTATTCACAAATTTAACTAAAACAGGAGGGGTTTTGTTGTTTCGGGAGGTATCGGTTAGAGCAGGAGATATTCTGAACCTGTAGATATTCCTGATCAATATTTATTCAGTCAGGTTCTTTTCGGTTACGAAAACTTTCAGGATTGTTGATTCGAGGTCAGATCCTGGCTGATGCCTAACACCATGCAAAATTAGCGAATCAAGAAGCGACTCTTATTCGAATGCATTTAATTTCATCTCAATTTTCACTTTTTTCTCTACTTGATTAATAATTCGGTTGCGAAGAGTTTTCAGCGAATTTTCGATTTTTTCAAACTTGGTGATAATAAAGCGAAATCGCGTCATATATTTAGTTTTTTTCTAGGTCGGGTTCTGTAGAATTGACTTTATCATTGAACGAGGCACATTCTCCTGTATTAGATTCCTTAGTTGTTAATGCATCATAGATCTTGGAAAACGATTTATAAATATCGGGTAAATTTCTCAATTCCTCAAATGCAGCCTTAACACCTGCAGCTGGTTTTATTGAATTTCGACTAACACTAGCATTATGCTCTGACAAGTTGGCTTCAACAAGTCTATATTCATCGTGTGTCCCATAGCAAAAAATCAAATAAGATGGCCTTCCTTTGCTATCCTTGGACACTTTTAGTATCTTTACTGGCCAACAAGGATAATTTTTGAAGTTAGCTAACGCAATATCAAACTCTTGAAATGCAGGCTTTTCAATTAAGGAGAGGACTAAAGTGAGAGAAACTTATCTTTATATAAGGTAAGAACCTCAATGATATATTTGGTTGAAACAGTGCTCCCAAGATTCCACAATATATAATCCACTAGTAGCCAGTCTATTTCAATACCAATTGGCACCAAAGGCGAACACCGGCAAAGTCGTTCATAGCTTTTCAAGTGTACAATTTCACTTGATGTGTAATTATAAATTAATTAGATGTCAATTATAAAACCAGTTGATATCCTCTCAGTTCCAAGGATGAATCAATACTAACCCCTATCCAAGATAGTAAGGAACCCCTCAATACTACAGTTTTACCAAAACTATTTTATAAACAGGTTACGCTTTTTATTCAGGTTTTGGATGAGTTTAGAGAGTTAGGTAGGATAGGACTGCCACGTATGCAATCTGCTAAGCCTTAGTGATCAGAAAAGGGTAGAAATAGTGGCTTGGCAATGCTTACAAAGGGTATATTTCAGCTCTGGATTCATTCCTGACAGTTTCATTCACCTAATCCAACCCCTTTCCGAGATAGTAAGAAGCCCCTCAACTACAACCTTACCAAAAATATTTTAAAAACAAGTTTTTATGGCATTTGGTATTAACCAAGTGACATATAGCAATCGCAAATTCTATCGGTCTGTCGGTCTGTCTGTCGGTCCCGGTTTTGCTACTTTTGGCACTTCCAGGTAAGCTAGGACGATGAAATTTGGCAAACATATCAGGGACCGGACCAGATTAAATTAGAAATAGTCGTTTTCCCGATTTGACCATCTGAGGGGAGTGGGGGTCCGGTTAATTTGGAAAAAATAGAAAAAATGAAGTATTTTTAAATTATGAGTGGGTGATGGGATCTTAATGAAATTTGATGTTTGGAATGATATTGTGTCTCAGAGCTCGTATTGTAAATCCCGACCGGATCTGATGACATTGGAGGGAGTTGGAGGGGGGAACCTAAAATCTTGGAAAACACTTAGAGTGGAGGGATCGGGATGAAACTTGATGGGAAATATAAGCACAAGTCCCCGATACATGATTGACATAATCGGAACGGATCGGCTCTCTTTGGGGTAACTAGGGAGGGAGGTAATTCTGAAAAATTAGAAAAAATGAGGTATTTTTAACTTACGAACGGGTGATCGGATTTCAATGAAATTTAATGTTTAGAAGGATATCGTGTCTTAGAGCTCTTATTTTAAATACCGACCGGATCTGGTGACACTGGGGGGAGTGGATTTGGGAGGGGAAACCTAAAACTTGGAAAACACTTAGAGTGGAGGGATCGGGATGAAACTTGGCGGGAAAAATAAACACAAGTCCTAGATACATGATTGACATAAACGGAACGGATCCGCTCTCTTTGGGGTAGTTGGGGGGGGGTTATTTCTGAAAAATTAGAAAAAATGAGGTATTTTTAACTTACGAACGGGTGATCGGATCTCAAATTAAATTGGATATTTAGAAGGATATCGTGTCTCAGAGCTCTTATTTTAAATCCCGACCGGATCTGGTGACATTGGGGGGGAGTTGGGAGGGGGAACCTAAAACTTGGAAAACACTTAGAGTGGAGGGATCGGGATGAAACTTGGTGGGAAAGATAAGCACAAGTCCTAGATACATGATTGACATAACCGGAACGGATCCGCTCTCTTTGGGGTAGTTTGGGGAGGGGTTAATTCTGAAAAATTAGAAAAAATGAGGTATTTTTAACTTACGAACGGGTGATCGGATCTCGATGAAATTTGATATTTAGAAGGATATCGTGTCTCAAAGCTCTTATTTTAAATCCTGACCGGATCTGGTGACATTGGGGGAAGTTTGGGGTGGGAAAACCTAAAATCATGGAAAACGTTTAGATTGGAGGGATCGGGATGAAACTTGTTGGGAAAAATAAGCAGAAGTCTTACATATGTAATTTAAATAATTGGAACGGATTCGGTCTATTGGGGGGGGGGGCTAATTTTGAAAAATAAGAAAAATTACGTATTTTTAACTTACGAAGGAGTGATCGGATCTTCATGAAACTTCATATTTAGAAGATCCTCGTAACTCAGATCTCTTATGTTAAATCTCAACCGGATCAAGCGTAATTTGGGAGGGGGGCAGTTGGGGGGGACCGGAAGTCTTAGAAAATACTTAAAGCGGTGAGATCAGGATGAAACTGGATGGGAAGAATAGAAACCTGTCTAAGATACGTGACTGACATAACCGGACCGAATCTGCTCTCTTTGGTGGAATTGGGGGGGGGGGTAATTTTGAAAATTGAGGTATTTGTAACTTACGAAAGGGTGACCAGATCTTAATGAAATTTGATATTAAGAAGAATCTTGTGCTTTAAAGTTCTAGTTTTAAATTCCGACCAGATCCTGTGACATTGGGGGGAGTTGGAGGGGGAAACCGGAATTCTTGGAAGACGTGAAAATTGGGGTATTTTTATCTTATGAATAGATGATCGGATCTTAATGAAATTTGATTTTTAGAAGTAATCCATGTCTCAGAGCTCTTACTTCAAATCCTGACCAGATCTTTTGACATTGGGGGGAGTTGGAAGGGGAAATCTTTGAAAAACACTTGGAGTGGAGGAATCGGGATGAAGCGTGCTGGATAGAATAAACAAATGTCCTTGATACGTGATTGACAGAATCGTACTGGATTCGCTCTCTTTGGAGGACTTGGGGGGAGGGGTTCAGTGATTTGGCGAGTTTGGTGCTTCTGGACGTGCTAGGACGATGAAAATTGGTAGGCGTGTCAGGGAGCTGCAAAATTTGACTTTGTAAAGTCGTTTTCCCAGATTCGACCATCTGGGGGGGCTAAAGGGAGAGGAAAAATTAGAAAAAATTTGGTATTTGTAACTTACGAGCAGGTGATCAGATCTTAATGAATTTTGATATTTAGAAGGACATTGTGACTCAGAGTTCTTATTTTAAATCCTGACCGGCATTAAGCCTATTATTTTCCTTTTTAAATCAATCTATTGATTCATAGAATTTTGTTAGAGCTCATACTATATGATCTCTTGGCTCTTAGCTCTTCTCGCCTCGTCACAAGTGCCATATGAGCTCTTAGCGCTTGTTTAATTACCGATTACTACAAACCAAAGTTAACTAGTTACTAGATACTAGGTTTCGGTTGTTGCCACAACCATGCCTCTTATTTATTATCATTTTACCTCCCTTCTACGCAAATGGAGTATTAATAGCTCCTTTTATTTGTTCGTGTTCGCCATTTTTCTACCCTTCATTAATTCATTCAATGCTCGGAAAATGGGTTGAAAGTCTAAAAATGTGCTACTAGCAATAAATAATTGAAATATCATTGTATTTTGACCTTCCAGTTCATGGTCAGACGTCCAACGAGTTCAACTACTGGCTCAAAAATTGGGTTTTTCATGTCTCCCTTATATTTAAGAATAGGATAAAAGCATTTGGTGTACTGAAAGCTATCCCGCTTGTGTCGTTCGAGTGTAAATGCTTTTGTACGAATTTTGATATCGTTCGTAAGAAAGAAAAACATCGGCTAAGGTATAGGGAGCGGGACGATTTGACTTGTCGGATTGAAGGTAAGATTGAAACTGTTGCGGTAGAGGTGCATCTTGAAAACAGGAAGATTCTGTTTTGCCTGGTGTACCGGCCTCCTGGTGCTGTTTCGGAGGAATTCTTTGAGGGTTTTGAAAGTTTTACGTCACGAATAAGAGCGAGTAATTTAGATTGCATTTGTGCGGGGGATTTTAATTTTTACCGATTAAATCTTAGTGGGGTGAATCTTGATTTTTTAATTTGAAGGTTTCGTATAATTATTTCCCACATCTGGAATTCCAACTAGAATAACTGATCATTTAGCAACTCTAATTGACAATATTTTTGTGCCTGGTGGTTTGATTTCTAAATGCGTTTGCGATGTTGTGATTATACCAGGATCTGATCATCTCCCTATAATTTGTTCATTCAAGTCTTTGAATAGAGGAAAGTCTGGGAGTCAAGATGAAGTGAAGGTAAGGCAACTTAATTCGGCCAATTTGATAATATTTAAAGAGGCCATTAGTTGTGCATCATGGGATGAAGTTTTAGAAGAAAAAGACGATGTTTCAGTTGCTTTTGACAATTTTTTAGATGTCCTTTTACCGATTTATGATTCTTATTGCCCGATAAAAATTTTGAAGAGAAGTAAAAGAGAGCCAAGACAACCATGGATTAATGCTGCAATAACAGGAAGTATTGAAGAAAGAAACTATCTTTACCGTTTGCATTTGGAATTTAGTACGCAAGAAAACTTAAAAAATTTCAAGCGAGCCAGGAACTTAGTGAATTCTCTAAGGAGGTCCTGTGCCAGAAATTATTATTCTGAAAAGTTTAGAGAAAATGCCGGTGATATGAAAGGTACCTAGAAAACTACAAATGACGTATTGAAGGGTGAATGTAAGATTTGCAGAATTGATGAAGTTTTAGTGGAAGGAAAACGAGTGACTGAGCCAAAGCATATTGCTGATGAGTTTGTTAAATATTTTTCAAAGTTTGAGACTTTAATTAAAAGTGATATTGCTCAGTCTAGTGATGTAATTGTGGGTGAAGGCTTCATTGATGAAAGAGGGTCTGGAAACGCAATGGTTGTTGAGCCCTGTACTACACATGAACTTAAAAATATTACTAAGACAAATAAGTCGAATTCTGCCGGGATAGATGGCTTAAGTCTTAAGGCTTTAAAGCTGTAGAATGCTATTTATTACCATTTCTGCTACTTTTGATTAATCTTTCAATGGAGAAAGGCCAATTTCCGGATGCTCTAAAGAAGGCAAGAGTCATGCCACTGCACAAAGGTGGAAATAAGCAAGAGATGACTATTTGGAGATCAATATCAATCCTACCTTTATTTTTTTAATTTTTCAGAAAATCATGCATGGACGACTATATAAATATCGTTATGTAATACTCAGTTTGAATTTAGAAAGGGCCACTCAAAGGGTCATGTGATGCATCATTTGGTTGATAATGTCAACATTGTATTTGAAAGTGGAAAGATTCTGTTAACAATTTTTATTGATTTTAAAAAGGCTTTCGATACGGCTGAATTTGAATTATTGTTGCATAGACTTAGTGATTTGGGTATGAGGGATAATTGTCTTCAGTTGTATAGATCCTATTTGCATGGAAGATCAGTGTGAGTTGTGATTAATGATAGTACAAGCACTGCATCACAAGTATATTGTGGAGTTCCACAAGAATCTGTTTTGGGACCACTTTTATTTCTAGTATATGTTGATACGCTAAGATTTTATCTTCCTGGTGCAGTTCTTACAGCATAAGTAGACGATACAGCAATAACAATTGCAGAGGCAAAACTTTTAGATCTCGTAGTTCGCGCAAATGATGTCCTGCAGTACCTAAATGTATTTACTAGTCTGAGTTCTTTATGTATTAATGTTAGTAAAACTAATTATATGATTTTTAGCGGTACTGGTGTTGTTATAAATTCTTTGAATAGTATTTACTTTGGTGATACAATAATCAATCAAGTTTTTGAAACAAAGTATTTGGGATTTTTTGTTGACTGTAATTTGAATTGGAAAAAACACAGTGAAATTGTATCGTCCAAGGCAGCAAGGGGCCTAGGTTTACTTCGTCGTTTCCGCAATTTTTTCGCAATTTCTGTTTTAAAGATTATTTATGGTGCGATTATTCAACCTTATATTGCATATGGGTGTGCCCTTTGGGCAAGCAATTTTTATGCTAATTATAGAAGAATCCAGACAATTCAGAATAAAGCAGTTCGTCTTTTGGGGGAATGTTCTAATTTTAATTATACACATATTTGTTATTCCCATTTTAAAATTTTGGATATTGGTCAGTTACGTGATCACCAGTTATTAACACTGGTATAAAAATGTTTAAATGGTGTTTCACCAGTTTGTTTTGTGGATATTTTTTCCTACTAATTCTGAATATCATTCGTATCATACTAGAAATGTGGATAAGCTAGTATTTGAGATAAGAAATACAGTGAGATCAGCTCATGTGTTTCGTCATGTGAGTGTAAGCCTCTGGAATAGCCTCCCGGACAGCATTATGGACTCTGAATCAGTTTCTCCATTTAAATCACAAGTCAAAAAGTTCCTACTTGGTCGAGATGCAAGGTGAGAGCGGTTCTCTTGTGAGGTATTAGTTGTTTTTTCTCTCTCTTTCTTCTTTTTATGATTATTATTAGTTTTTTTTGTATATTTATTTATATGTTATTGATAACGTCATTTAATTAAATAATTGAGTCACTACGTAGAGGATATTTAACCTTCTAGTAGTGGCTATGTTTGTTAATTGATTTTGTTGATGTGAAATTATTCAAGCTTCTTTCTCTCTATTAAAGCTGATTGTATTTCCTTTTTTTCAGATGAATCAGATCCTTCTGGACGTTAAGTAATCAACATATGTGTTGAAAATATTTGACCTTTGTGACTCTAAATAGCGAATTTTAATCATAAATGTTTGAGGAGATTGCTGCTAAAAATGATATGGAAGGAGAAATGGTTGCACTCCAGCCTTTTTTCAACATTCCTTCAACATGCCCTGAAAGTTGAAACTTCATACACTCAGGCTTATACCCTCAGCTGTTCTTGACACATTGCAGATGCGTCGTCTTGTAAAACTGTATGCATGTAGTCCCTCTTGATTTAGTTGAAGATGATCCTAAACATTTACCGAACGAAGTGACGGCTGATATCATCATCCATTGTAGATATTACTGGTATTTCCTTTTCACAACTAATAAAGGAAAAAAATTTAATGTGTTTGGTATTTTTGTTGACATTTCCCTAAGGTTTGACCTTAATGGTCCATGCTTTTTTTTTTTATTTGTAGGATCAAACATGTCCTCTTTTTTTGATGAAAAAACGCCTTGTATGTTAACAATAGGTATCTTGCATAACTTATAGCCCTTGCGCCAGGGGCTAAGGGTTGAGAGCCCTGGAGGTATAGTTATTAACCTTTGAACTGTTTTAAATAATATAGTCATCTCAAAATTATCGATCGGATGTATTTGGGGAAAAGAAAGGGTGGGGTGGAAGCCCTTTGATCACCTTTAACTCTTAAAAGTGCTCTGGAGCTTTTGATTTCCAATCGAATGAGTACCCCCCCCCCAAGTTCATACAAAAAATTTTTCCATAAAAACCTTATGTGTTAACATTGAGTAGCTAGCTTAACTTACAGCCCTTGCTCCAGGAGCTGCTGGTGGGATTCTCAACCCCAGAGGCATGGTTGTTTGACCTTTAGACTATTTTGAACAAATGATTTTTTTTTATAATTTTGATTGGATATGTTTGGGGGGGGGGGGGGGGTGGCGATTAAGAGGGAGATACTGATTGTCCTTTGATTACCTTTGCTTCTTTAAAATTGAATTTGAAATTTCAATTTCCAATCGAATGAGCCTTCTCCAAAATTTGTATGACTATTCCTTCTATAAGAACCATAAATTTTAACAAGGAGTGACCCGCAATAACCTACAGCCCTTGCCCCAAGGGCTCTCGTTTTTTTCGTTTTATCACGTTTATTAATAACTTTTTATTATTCGATTGGAAATTAAAATTTTTAGCGCCCTATTTAAAAGTCAATCGTGATTGGAGGGCAGCCAGCCCCCCCCCCCCCGGCGATAGCACTTTCTGTGGAAAATACCTCTGGGAAATACCTCCTTGCAGAAAATGCACCCCCCTCTCCCTGCAAAATACCTCTCCGTGAAAAATCCCCCCCCGAAAAATATTCCTTGCGGTTGGTTGGTATCCAATCACTTTTGACTTACAAAAGAAGACTAGAACTGCCTGGAAATTATAAGAACAATTTCTACCTCAATCCTCCTCTCGTCTCTTCCTTAGAGCTGATTCTGTGTTTATTCGAAGGCTCAATGAGAGCTGAGACGTCTTGACATTAAAATGCACCCTTTGAGGTATATAGGGTCCCTCTCTCCCTAGCTACAAAATAATCAGATAACCCCATCGTAGAAGTTTAAGTATCTTTTCAAGTTTTGTAATTTGTTCATTGCTTACATGTAGTGTTCGTTATTTAGAAACATAAGAACATTTTTCACGTGGGAATATTCTGAGGGGTAGGGGGGGTGGAGTGTTTTCCACGAGAAGAATGTTTGTAACGGGGGGGGGGGGGCAGGACTTACACAGAAGTTCTTCTTTTCCACTTTCCTTAAGACTTCTCAACTAATGTAAAAAATAACAGAACTCAAATAAAATATTCAAATTCGGAAAACCATATTTTTTGCGAGGGTGTATTTTCGAGGGGAGGGTTTTTCCATGGGAGGGAGGTAAACAAAACAGAACTTTTTTATTTACCATCTTGACAATCATTTATATCTTGGCTTTAAAAAGCAATCAATTCCAACAAGGGTGAACATGTAAAGATTCTAACTTGTGCTTTACCCGATGTACGTTCGGTGGTTGAGTGGCACGAGAGTTCAGTTATACATGGGTTCAGTTGCAGAGTGGTTGAGTTGCACGGTGGTCCGGATGCATAGTGATGCGGCTGAGAGGGGGCTCAGTTGCACGGGGGCTTAGTTGAATGGGGTTGAGTTTTACGGGGTTGAATTACACGAGGGCTCAGTTAAATGGGATTCAGTTGTACAAGGGTTCAGTTACACGACTTTTCAGTTACAATGGAGTTCAGTTGCACGATGGTTCAGCTGCATTGTGCTTCAGTTATAGTGGTTTTGTTGCTTGGGGTTCAGTTACATGGTGGTTCAGCTGCAATGGAACTGTCATATTATATTGTTGTTATGTTGTTTTTGATGCTATAATAGATACAAAGAAATAATTCTCAAAACAAAAATCGTCTTCAGCAAAGTGCAAATCACGTTCTAGCCTTTAGAAGTTTTAGGGGAGGCAGCCTTAGTCTTATTCACGGCAATTTTTGTTCATTTTTGTTTTGAATTGCTTATCATTTTGACTTGTGTTCCGTTTTGCATTTATCTCTTCATCCATTACAGTATCTGGTTTCTTTATGTTTGAGAGACTCTTCATTTTAGTTTCTGTTCCTTTTCATTTCTATCAGTTCATGCGTAGTAATTTCTGTTCATTTCTAAATTTGCGGTGTTATTTGACTTTGTCTCTTCTTGTTTTAGGTTTAAATTCGTTTTTTTTTACCTTTTTTTGAAAACTTATTATTTCGGAATTTTTTTTTATATTATTATATAAAAAGGGTACAGTCAATTCCCGTTTAAATGGGCCCTGATAAAATATTTCCGATCAAAGAACCCACACTGAAGAAAAAAAAAAAAAAAAAAAAACAAAAACCGACGAATCCATCCAAATCTTAAATTTTCCTATCATCTGTCAACATGCATTCATCTCGAGAAAAAAAAAACTCTGATATTTGAAAATAGGGACTTGGAGTGTCAGCTTTAGGGTCTTCAAATATGCTGAATCGGACTGTTTAATTTTCATCTGACCGATTTTAATTTTGATGGGTGTTTCCCCTTTATTTGAAATTACGCAAATTGCCACAAGCTCATAATTTTTTAGTGTTATCTTGAGCTTTTTTTCTAGTCAGAAGTAAAAATAGATTCTTTTGATGTATATTTTGCTTTAAAAATTGATTTTTT
The DNA here is from genome assembly GCF_032884065.1 of Artemia franciscana. Lineage (NCBI taxonomy): Eukaryota > Metazoa > Arthropoda > Branchiopoda > Anostraca > Artemiidae > Artemia > Artemia franciscana. The sequence continues at coordinate 30,596,589 of NC_088873.1, forward strand.
AAAGCATCGGTTGCTATTGGCACGGGTCGCTTTTTCCATAAGTTTGTTACCACAAACTGTTTGAAAAAGAGAGAAAACCAAGCAAGAGGTCTCTTTGAAAACAACTATAGGCCGATGACTGGAAAAGAGCAACCATTTTTTCTTATTTTTAGGAAGAACAAAATACCAGCTTACGATATATTAATTAGTACCAAGGAAATTGACACTTGTTAATAAAAAATTACGCATGGTGCCTGGTCATTGTTTAAGTATGCATTTTACAACCCATGATTTTGTAATAAATATGGAGACACAAATTACCGGTCATTGACCGATGTGTTTAATTACTGTGCTAATACGCAGGCCTTGAGTATGGTACGCTTAAGCAGGAAACAAGCCCAACAAACAACCTGAAGTCGTCTCAAGGAATTTTTATTGGCTTGCGTAAAAAAAGCCGTTGTATAATCTAAGGCAGTTTGAAGGTCATTCCAACATTAAAGGGATAGCGTCGGCACTCCCATGTAAAGCTAATCGCGGATTATGTAGCTGCCGACACCACAGATAAAGTTTCGATTTCTTCATAGCCATTGACTTAAATATCGTCGTAACTAGAACTAGAGGGTTCATCGTTTTTACTTTCTAATAACGGGTTATTTTGTGTCTGCTGTTTTTAAGTGTTTTTTTCTTCTTTCTTGTTTTTCTTTTATTTCTTCCTGCATTCCCAGCCATATGGCCATTGACTTAAATATTGTCACAACCAGAACCACATGGTTTATATCGTTTTTACTTAATAATAACGGGTTATTTTGTGTATGCTGTTTTTTAAGTTTTTTGTGTCTTTAACTATTTTTTAAGTGTTTTAAGTGTTTTTTCTTTGTTTTTTTTAACTGTCTTTCTCCTTTTTTGCTTTTTTGTTTTTATTTAATTTCTCCCTGCATTCCCGACCATAGAGCCATTGACTTAAACATCGTCGTAACCAGAACTAAAGGGTATATATCGTTTTTACTTTCTAATAACAGGTTATTTTGTGTATGCTGTTTTTTAAGTGTTTTTTCTTTTTTCTTGTATTTTTTCTTTTATTTCTCCCTGCATTCCCAGCCATATGGCCATTGACTTAAATATCGTCACAACCAGAACCACATGGTTTATATCGTTTTTACTTAATAATAACGGGTTATTTTGTGTATGCTGTTTCTTTAAGAGTTTTTTTCCTTTTTTCTCTTTTTTTGCTTTTTTTTATTTTTCTTTTATTTCTCCCTTCATTCCCGGTCATAAAGCCATTTACTTAAATATTGCCGTAACCATAACTACAGGGTTTATATTGTATTTATTTTCTAATACCCGGTTATTTAGTGTATGCTGTGTTTTTTCTTTTCTATTTTTGTTTCTCCGTTTTTGCTTTCTTTTTGTTTTTCTTTTATTTCTCCCCGCATTCTTGGCTATAGAGCCGTTGACCTAAATGTCGTCGTAATCATAACTACATGGCTTATATCGTATTGATTTCCTAATAACGGGTTTTTTAGTGTATGCTGTGTTTTTTTATTTTTTTCTTTCTCCTATTTTGTTTCTTTCGTTTTTTCTTCTTATTTTTCCCTGCATTCCCGGCCATAGAGCCATTGACTTAAATATCGTCACAACCAGAACCGCATGGTTTATATCGAGGCTTTTTGCGTATGCTGTTTTTCTGTTCTTTCGTTTTCTCTTTTCTCCTTTTTTGCTTTTTTAGTCTTTTCCTATATTTATCTCTGCATTTCCGGTTACAGAGCCTTGCTATTTGATGTTGCGCACGCTCCATTTGTTTACTATTGTTTGTTGATTGTTTATGAATAAATATGATTCTATCTATTTATCTATTAGGCTCCTAAAAGCTCTTTAAGAGGTTTCCATGCATTGATTGAATTTGCAGGGGGTTATTTATATCATAACAGTCTAGGAAACCTCATGGCTGCAGGACCCCCTCCCACTCGTACTTAATTACTATCACTCTACTTTAAATTATTTATAAGGAGTCAAAGGGTACGAGGGGAGGGTGCAAGTCATATGGTACAAGCGGAAATATTCTTAGTTTAAATTTTGGAAATTGATCAAACAGACCTTTCTTTACGTTAAAGTGCGGCTTTTTTGTTCTCACTGCTTGAAGAATAAATTCTCATATACAAGAGCAAAATATGATAAGAGGTAAAGGAAGATTTTCGTTACAATGCTTCGAGAACAAAATAGCTTATTGGTTAGCGTTTGCTGCTTTAAGATAAAATTAAATATTTTTAGTTTCTACAGAATGATAGACTGTCGATGGACGACAGACTAGAGTTTGCTGCAATATTTTCAAACTCTGAACTTCTTACCCTCTTATCTGCCCTCATATATAGGGCAAAAACTGTTTTTTCAAAGTTTTAGTACCACTCCTTGCATCATTTCAAAAAAAGGAATTAAATCCAAATCACGTCAGACGTTACATGTGCATGTTTTTTCCCGAACTCTATGCCAATTTTTGCAATATTTTAACTTTTGAAGGTAATATAAAGTCAAAATTTTGCATGAGACAGCCGAAATTAAGGATACCATTTTGAATATAATAATCCAATGCATACCCAAGAAATATGCACATTCACACTGATCACAACGATAAAGGCTCCCCAAAATTGGGTGCACCTGAAGTTGGGTTTTTGGGTTATATTACTGGTTAAGAGAATTTTCATTTTTTCCATAGGAGCAGACACTAATACAGTTTTAGAAGGGTTGCGAATTTATTACTTTGAAAATGGCAATAAATCGAATTGCTTCATCTTAGCCATAAACCGTGTGATATACCCAGGATTTATATGTATGTTCTGTGGGGGGGGGGGGGGTAAAGTCAAAACTCGGCAGAAAGGTTAAATTTAAATGAACGCGAAAAATAGATGAATTACGTGGGATATTCCTCCTTCAAAAAATCACGGGTCATTGACGGATGTGTTTCATTACAATGCTAATACGCAGGCCTTGAGTATGGTACGCTTAAGCAGAAAACAAGCCTAGTAAAAAACCTGAAGTCGTCTCAAGGAATTTTTATTGCCTTGCGTAAAAAAAAAAACTTTGTATAATCTAAGGCAGTTTGAAGGTCATTCCAACATTAGAGGGATAGCATCGACACTCCTATGTAAAGCTAATCGCAGGTTATATACCTGCCATCACCACAGATAAAGTTTCTATTTCTTCATAGCCACTGACTTAAATGTCGTCGTAACCATAACCAAAGGCTTCATCGTTTTTACTTTCTAATAACAGGTTATTTTCTGTAGGCTGTTTTCTAAATATTTTTTCTTCTTTCTGCTTTTTTGTATTTTTTTTGTTTTTCTTGTATTTCTCCCTGCATTCCCGGCCATAGGGCAATTGACTCAAATATCGTCGTAACCAGAACTAAGGGTTCATATAGTTTTTAGTTTCTAATAACGGGTTACTTTGTGTATGCTGTTTTTCTTCTTTCTCCTTTTTTGCTTTTTTGTTTTTATTTTATTTCTCCCTGCATTCCCGGCCATAAAGCCATTTACTTAAATATTACCGTAACCATAATTACAGGGTTTATGTTGTATTTCATTTCTAATAACCAGTGATTTAGTGTATGTTGTGTTTTTTATTTTCTTTTATTGTTTATCTGTTTTTGCATTCTTTTTGTCTTTCTTTTATTTCTCCTTGCATTCTAAGCCACAAAGCTGTTGACCTAAATGTCATCGTAATCAAATATTCCTCCTTCAAAAAAATAACTGAAATAATATTCGAAATTGCACAAAGGTAAAAAGAATGGTAAAAAGAAGTCCTGTGGTGGCGCAGTGGATTTGACCTTAGATTGGTAATACGGGCCCAGAGATCGAATCACGCTGCAGGAATGCACTGCAGGGCCGACGCAGGGACCATAGTAGTCAAGAAGCGTCGTTAATTCTTAAACAAAATGGTAAAAAGAATGGCGATGGGGTGAGGGAACACCTACACTCCTGAGTCCTAGCCATTCAAAAATAGAACTTATTTTCCGATTACATCTTAATTCAAAATTATAAGTTTTTGGGGCAAAAAAGACTGATGCAAAGGAAAGGAAATAATTTGGTTTTTGATTTTCACCAGAGTTAGAAGATGATGTTCCCATCTCTACAGATAGGTAGGGAGTAAATACTCACACAAACCTCCCTTAGTCGACACTTTGAAATGATTTTCGATATGCACCATTGCAGAAATCTTTTATTTTGAAGCTCCAAAATTATTCGAAAGAAAAATAGATTAAACGAACAATTCATAAAGCTATATTTGATGTCCACCAAGATTAGCACATAAAGACTCGAATTAAGGCTTGTTTTACGAGGACTCGCTTATGAGGTTGAAATTGAAAATTATCTCCTTGTATTTTAAAAAAGAAAAGAAAAAGAAAATGCTCTCTTTTTTGCCTCCGACCAGTCATATGTCAACCTTGGCCTTGGAACCGGATTTTTGGCTTTGACACGGCTTATAAATTAGTTTATTATATTGAATGGTGGGAGCAGTGTGACCCGCGATTTGGGTAATGGGAGTCCTGGCTGGGAGTTTATGACAGTATATCTGGGTCAGAAGTTGAGCGAGAGACTTCTTGTTTTCTTGTAGAGGAAAAAACTCTCCGTAAATACCCTCCGTCCACCCAATAAAAATGAGCTGGATATTTCTGAGACCGAATTAGGGTTGCAATCCTCAACAGGTCCTGTCTATCGACAAAGCTATGTAGAAAGGTTTTTTGAACCATAGCCTCTTCAAATGACTGACTTCACTCATCTGTACAGTTTTCCAATTCATCCATAATTCTACCAGGGTAGCTGATTCCATCCTTGTCCCTTCCGAGGCTCATACACTAGGCCTACTATTTCCATTAACTGAAGTCATTGATAATATGTTCAGTCGTTTGTCCCAAGTCAGTTCCAAATTAAACTATTTCTTAGAATTAAAATTGACTTTAAAGTCTTGGACGAAATTGAAGTATTAAAAAAAAAATATGTACCGTATTCAGTAGACAAATAAAAATAATTGTTTCAGAGGGCACATATTTACTGAGAGGGGTACAGGACTGAAAACTCCCCCTTGTGTACGCACTGAAAAGCCTGTATATTTTACGTAAGTTTTGTCCCAATTCTTTAAGAATGACCCCTGAATCCGAAAGGCCGTAGAATAAATAGTTGAAATTACTAAAAATACTATAGCATAAAGAGCGAGGTATTTATCTCCTCCTAAATACCTCGCTCTTTATGCTAAAGTAGTTTTAGAACCCCTCATATGCGTAATAATCTCTGTTCGTTTTAAGTTCCAATGCTACTCCTTACTTTCAATTGAAAAAACTTTTCCATGTTTATTTTTTCATTGTTTTTTTTATAGTAATTTTAGAAAATCCTGCGCCCTTTTCATTGAATTTCTGTTCCCCCATGACATATTTCTCCAAGGAAATATCCTCCCACATAGCTCCCTCCCCTCAACCCCATCCCCAAAACCAAAAAAAATCCCCTGAAAACGCTGTACACTTCCCAGTAACCATTATGATATGTAAGCACTGGCTGAAGTTTGTAACTTGCAACCCCTCCCCCAGGGACTGTGGGGGAGTAAGTCATTCCCAAAGACATAGTTATTATGGTTTTTGACTATGCGGAACAAAATAGCTATCTCAAAATTTTTATCCGTTGACTTTGGAGAAAAAATGAGCGTGGGAGGGGGCCTAGGTGCCCTCCAATTTTTTGGTCACTTAAAAAGGGCACTAGAACTTTTCATTTCCGTTAGAATGAGCCCTCTTGCGAAATTCTAGGACCACTTGGTAGATACGATGATCCCTGGGAAAAAAAAACAACAACAAAAAAACAAACAAATAAACACGCACCCGTGATTTGTCTTCTGGCAAAAAATACGAAATTCCACATTTTTGTAGATAGGAGCTTAAAACTTCTACAATAGGATTCCCTAACACGCTGAAACTGATGGTGTGATTTTCGTTAAGATTCTATGACTTTTAGGGGGTGTTTCCCCCTATTTTTTAAAATAAGGCAAATTTTCTCAGGCTCGTAACTTTTGATGGGTAAGACTAAACTTGATTAAACTTATATATTTAAAATCAGCATTAAAATGCGATTCTTTTGATGTAGCTATTGATATCAAAACCCCATTTTTAAGAGTTTTGGTTGCTATTGAGCCGGGTCGCTCCTTACTACAGTTCGTTACCACGAAGTGTTTGATTTGGCTTTATATTTCAAAACTGTAAGGGTTAGGAACAACCACTTTGTTTGAACTGCACTAAATTATTGGCTCTATATGGCTCTATATATCTATATGGGGTCACCAGGAAACTCAGAATCATAAATGGGGTCGTGAATGAAAAAAGTTTAAGAAGCTCTGTCCTAAACTAATACAGACGTACCGTTACAAATAAAACAATTTAAAGTGAGCTTTGTTTATCTTGGTTTGTTGGTAAACCTAAACATATTCAATATTTGACGGTGTTTAAAATAGACCTCTACTGAATAATCCTCTTATGTGAATAGTAACCAAAACTCTAAAAACCGCAACTTCGATATCAAAGATATATCAAAAGAATTGGCTTGCTATAATTATTCCAAAAATATACAATTCATTAAGTTTAATGCTACCCATCAAAAGCTACGTGCCTGAGAAAATTTGCCTGATTTTCAAAAAAAGAGGAGAAACGCCCCCAACAGTCAGGAGATCATAATAAAAATGCCATGATCAGATCCAGCGGATCAAAAAACCCTATTGTTGAAGTTTCAAGTTCCCATCTGAAAAAATGTGGAAATTATGCATTTTTTGCCAGAAGAAAGATCACGGATACGTGTTTATTTTTTTATTTATTTTTTCCCATGAGTGATCGCATCGAACCAATAATCCTGCAATATCGAGAAAGGGCTCATTCAAACAGAAATAAAAAGTTCTAGTGGTCTTTTTAATAGGCCGAGAAAAATTGGAGGTCAACTAGACCCCCCTCCCATCACCATTTTTTCCTCAAAGTCGTCTGATCAAATCTTTGAGATAGCCACTTTGTTAGCATAGGTGAAAGGTCCAATAACTATGCATTTGGAGATAACATGACCGCACATCCCCTGGGAATGGTGAGTAAAGTAAAAAAAAAAATTGCCCATTGTTTACGTATAGTATTTGTTATTGGGAAGTATGCATACATTTTTGGGAGCAAGGAGGGGAGTTGAATTTTTTTCTAGGGGGATTTCCCACGGAGAAAATTTTCCATGGGGAAGGAAGCTTCCGGGGGGTGCACTTTACAGGTGAAGTTTTACATTGGGGAATTTGCCAGATTTGCTATTCGAATTTCTTTTTATTAGTATTACTTTCTTTTTGCCGACTCAATTTTACATGTGGAAATGTTAAAGAGAATTGTTTGGAGGAAACTTTTTACCGGGTTGGTGTTGTCTTGAGCATCTGTCGTAAGAGGGGAGATTTTTCATGGGGGGAGTTCACCGCGGGAGAGTTTTCCACGGGGTAAACTCTCCAGAGGGAATTTTCTGCGGAAGTAACTTTCTAATAAGGGGCGGGGTATTTGCTGGAAAACTTTTCCACGGAGGAGGAGGCTTATGGAATGATAAAAAAAAAAAATCTTTTTCCAAGTCAAAGTATGATAAGAAAAAAATTAACCTGAAACAGTCCGCAAGAATTTTTCCGGAGGAATTTTTAGCTAAAATAGAATTGTCTAGGATAAATTTTCCTGGTGGAATTTTACATAGGAATAACTTGGGGAGAAGGAATTTCCATAGGTGGGGAGCCAGATTTCCTGGCATTATTTAGAAAAGATCAAAAATTAAGTTGGAAAAAAAAGTTTTTTTCATCTGAAAATAAGGAGCAAAATCAAAACTTAAACGAATCGAAATTATTAATTATATGAGGTAGCTGTACCCTTCTCCTTACCTTGCTCTTTATGCTAAAGTTTGACTTTTTGTCCCGATTCTTTAAGAACGACACCTGAAACACAATGGCCGTTTAGTTAGAATAATATGCTTTTTTTAAGGTTCACAAAAACTTTAGTGTAAAGACCGATGTATTGATAAGGAGGCATATAATTAATAATTTCGGTTTCTTTTTAGGTTTGATATTGCTCCTTACTCTCAGTCGAAAAAAAAACTCTTCTTTTTTTAATTTTATCAAAAGCAGACGAACAAAGCAACCTAAAAGTTAGCTAAATTGTAGTCAACTTTCGCCTTTTCGTAATTTCTGGCTACTTTTATCACAGGCAGCCCAATAAAGCTTTCGTAACAAGTTTTTTTAACTGAAAGTAAGGAGCGACATTAAAACTTAAAACGAACAGAAATTACTTCGTATATGAAAGGGACTACTTCCTCATCAACGCCCCGCTCTTTACGCTAAAGTTTGACTCTTTCTCTCAATTCTTCTTTTTAAAACAGTAAAAAAACTTTAGCGTAAAGAGCGGGGCGTTGATGAGGAAGCAGCCTCTTTCATATACGAAGTAATTTCTGTTCGTTTTAAGTTTTAATGTCGCTCCTTACTTTCAGTTAAAAAAACTTGTTTTTTATTTAATTTCTGAACGTTTTTGAATCAATGCATGTTTTGATTTTGGCTCTCCGCAGAGGAATAATTAAAACGAAATTTGCATTTTTTTTTTTTTTTTTTGGCTAAGTGGCTTTCTCATAATTTTGATCGAATGATTTTGAGAAAAAAAGAGCGGGGGAGGAAGCCTAGTTGCCCTCCGATTTTTTGGTTAATAAAAAAGGCAACTAGAACTTTTAATTTTTTACGAATTTTTTTATTAGTAAAAGTATTGCGTAACTTATAAATTAGCTTACGTAAAGAACTTTTGTATTCTCATATTTTTATTACATATATGAGGGGGTTCGCCCCCTCGTCAGTACCTTGCTCTTTATACTAAAGCTTAAATTTTGTCCCAATTCATTAAGAATGACCCCTGAATCACAAAAGCCGTAGAATAAATAGTTGAAATTACTAAAAATATTTTAGCGTAAAGAGCGAGGTATTAGGAGGAGGTGAGCCCCTCATATGGGTAATAATTTCTGTTTGTTTTAAGTTTTAATGCTGTTCCTTACTTCCAGCTGAAAGAACTTTTTCATATTCAGTTTTTCATTGTTTTTTTTTTAAATAATGCTAGTAAATCCTGCGCTCCCTTCATGGAGATTTTCTTCCCCCATAACAAATTATCGATGGAAAGTTCCCCCAGCATATCCCCATCTTCTCGACCCCTCCCCCCAAAAAAACCTCCTGAAAACGCCTGTACACTTCCCAATAACCATTCCTATATGTAAGCACTGGTCAAAGTTTGTAACTTGTTGCCCCTCCCACGGGGACTGTGGGGGAGTAAGTCGTCCCCAAAGACATAGCTGTAGGTTTTTCGACTATGGTGAATAAAATGGCTATCTCAGAATTTTGATCCGTTGACTTTGGTAAAATAATTAGCGTGGGAGGGTGCCTAGGTGCCCTCCAATTTTTTTTCATTTAAAAAGGGCACTAGAACTTTTCATTTCCGTTAGAATGAGCCCTCTTGCAACATTCTAGGACAACTGAGTCGATACGATCACCCCTGGAAAAAAAAAACAACAACAAATAAACACGCATCCGTGATCTGCCTTCTGGCAAAAAATACAAAATTCCACATTTTTGTAGATAGGAGCTTGAAACTTCTACAGTAGGGTTCTCTGATACGCTGAATCTTATGGTGTGATTTTCGTTAAGATTCTATGACTTCTAGGGGGTGTTTCCCCCTATTTTCTAAAATAACGCAAATTTTCTCAGGCTCGTAACTTTTGATGCGTAAGACTAAACTTGATGAAGCTTATATATTTAAAATTAGCATTAAAATGCGATTCTATTGATGTAGGTATTGGTATCAAAATTCCATTTTTTAGAGTTTTAGTTACTTTTGAGCAGGGTCGCTCCTTACTACAGTTCGTTACCACGAACTATTTGAAAGAGGGATATGGCTTCAAAGTATTTTCTACTTATTTTATTTTCAGCAGGCCACTTCGCATGGAAGGAATTGTCGTAAAAACTTTAGAGGGGCTCTTTCGATTAAAAATGAAAATATTAGTGTTTTTTTTTTTAAGAAAATATTGAGGAAGATGTTGAACTTAATCAACAGGCAATATCTGCATTCAGGTTGACAAAAGGGTGTATCTGTTATATCTCAGGAACGGCTAAGGGTATTGAGTTGAAACTTTGTTTTGAAGGGGATGCGGATCAAACCAAAAGACACTAAGTGCATCCACTGATGTCAAAAAGGCACATTTGAGATATCTCAATGGCATATTGCGGTAACGGTAAAATTGGATCAATTGACAATACTATCTTCAATGCTGTCAAAAATGCATATCTGCAAAATCTAAGGAAGGGCCAAAGGCATGAAATTGCAACTATCAGTGCATGATCTGGGGGCTATTGAACTGAAGTAAAAGACACTATACGCATCGATGTTTTCAAAACCGCGCATCTGCAATTCCAACTCCTCTGAAAGGGGAACCTTTCAGGGTATACTAAACAAAATCAAAGGACATTATGTACAGTCACATTGTCAAAATGATACATTTGCAATTTATCAGGAATAACAGAAGGTATTTAGTTGAAACTTTAAGCGAATGTTGAGGAGGATGTTGAACTAAACTTGAAGACACTGTGTGCATCCAGGGTGTCAAAATGGCGTATTTGCAAAATTTTGATAGTGGCTAAGAAAAGTAAGTGTAAACTTTTATCTGCAAATTCTATCTACAAAATTTAAGGAATGGCTAAGGGTATTAAGACGCTAGGTAAATCCAGGTTATCAAAAGGGCATATCTATAATATCTCAGGACCAGCTAAGTGTAATAAGATGAAATTTAAGGGGAAAATTGAGAGGAATAGTGAATTAAACCCAAGAGTTTATATGCATCTAGGTTGTCAAATGGCATAGATACAATATTTCAGGAACGGTATAGGGTATTAAGTTGAAACCTCAGTCAAAGGCAAGGGGATTTTAAACTGAATAAAAAGACACTATGTGCAAAAAGGCGGCCAAAGGACCTATCTATTCAACTAAATTAAAAGACGCCACGTGCATTCTTGTTGTCAAAAAGGCCAATATACAACATTTTAGGAACACATAGGGTGTAAACTTTCAGTGCATGCCAAAATAAATAAAACACACCGTCTTTAAGGGGATATTGAACTAAGTCAAAAGACACTGTGTGCATCCAGGTTGTCAAAAGGACACTTTTGCAATATCTAAGGAATTCCTAAGGTATTAAGTTGACAATTTCAGGGAATGTGAGGTGAAATATTAAATTAAATAAAAATGCCCCAATCGTGCAAAGGTTGTCAAAATGACGTATCGGCAATACCTAAGAAGTGGTTAAGGATGTTAAGTTAAAGCTTTCAGGAAAAGTTGACAGCTCAGTTGATGGCATCATTCTGCAAAATGACGTTCTCTTCTTTAGAAGGCTTAAGGGACGTTACCCTACTCCCGTTTGTGTTAATTTCTGTTCCTTTTAATTTTGGCTTTGTTTTCTATTATGATTTTGTTCTGTCTGGGTTTCATTTATTCGTTGATAGTTATTTATCTTTGGTTTAAGCTTGAATTATTATTTGACTTAATGTTTGCTCACTTTTGGCTTGATGAGGATCTTTGCCTTTCTCCAGACAACTTTTTTTTATGGAAATAGAAAAAAAAAACGGCTGGAAAAGAAGCGATTTTTCTTTCGGAAAAACACTAAAAGTTCTTTGCGCAAGACTTCCTGGGAGCTTTGGTGACACCTGGGACTTTCTCCGATAAGAAAGAACGTAATTTTTCTCCTCGTTGCACTAATCGTTTGGAACTGGTGGGAAATACAAAACATGACTATAAAATACAGGAAGTCGAAACTAATTGCAAATGCTGCAGGGAGGGGGGAATGAACAAAGTACAAATGATATAAAGGAGACGAATACACTCTTTTGATAAGACACAATTTATAACGAGAACGAAATAAAATTACCTGATATAATTTGTTTCTGCTAACTCAAAACGTAATAGAATCAAGTTGTTCCAGTCCAAAGCCGCTGTATAAAATCTCTTTGTTGCTGTAAGCTTTTATTCCCTGTTCATGAATACGGTGTATACAACAGGTTTTATTCTGCTAGAACAAGAAAAAAGTGAAATATACTCCATTTTCTTCCATCCAACACACTAATCTGCGGAAAGTTCTTAAGCAAACCGAAAGAAGTTTTACTTCTAATTCTCGGTTTCAGGTTGGCGGGGTTTGAAAACGATAGTTTGGTGTTTTAAAGACCAAATGTGTGGAAAGCTGAAAAATAACGTTTGGTCGTCTATACAAATTTGCCACACGTGAAGTGTTCGTCAAGATTGTAGCAATTTCAATCTCGATGCTGAAAATATATTGTGATTGTGAATTTCATATTTTGTGAGAATCAAGTAGTAGAACTTTTTATATGTAACTTACACAGATGGATTACAAAATTCGGACTAGTGAAAACCCGAAGTTTTAACAAGGTACCAAAAAATACCACGAGAAATTTCACATTATGCAATTTAGAGACTTCTCGAATTCAGATCTATTATTTGTGCTAAATTGAAACCCGGTATTACATTTATTTCAGAGTTTATTGAACTTAATACGTGGGGGAGTCTGGGAATACAGGGGTTTTTCATACTACGGAATGGTCACGAAGACATTTTTCAGGTTCTCTATTGCGCAATCAGTAATTATCATAAATAGCTCACTTTCCATTTCATGTTGTCTTCTTGGTTAAAGCAGCAGCTGTACAGGCTCAGTAGAGACCTTCTTAATTAAAATATCATATGCATGTTTTTGGTATATATATATATAATATGTATATATATATATATATATATATATATATATATATATATATATATATATATATATATATATATATATATATATATATATATATATATATAAAGCCCCACTCTTTGCGCTAAAGTGAGACTTTTTCTCTCAATATTACTTTTTAAAACAGTAAAAACTTTAGCGTAAAGAGCGAGGCCTTGAGGTTTTTTGCTCAGCATAGTCGAAAAACCTAATAACTATGTCTTTGGGAACGACTTACTCCTTCACAGTCCCCGGGGAAGGGGCTACAAGTTACAAACTTTGACCAATGTTTACATTTAGTAATGGTTTTGGGAAGTGTACAGACGTTTTCAGGGGAATTTTTGTCTTGGAAATTTCAGCGTATCAGAGAACCCTACTGTAGAAGTTTCAAGCTCCTATCTACAAAGATGTGGAATTTTGTATTTTTTGCCAGAAGGCAGATCACGGATGCGTGTTTATTTGTTGTTTTTTTCCCAGGGATCATCGTATCTACCAAGTGGTCCTAGAATTTCGCAAGAGGGCTCATTCTAACGGAAATGAAAAGTTCTAGTGCCCTTTTTAAATGGAAAAAAAATTGGAGGGCACCTAGGCACCCTCCCACGCTAATTATTTTACCAAAGTCAACGGATCAAAATTCTGAGATAGCCATTTTATTCACCATAGTCGAAAAACCTATAGCTATGTCTTTGGGGACGACTTACTCCCACACAGTCCCCGTGGGAGGGGCAACAAGTTACAAACTTTGACCAGTGCTTACATATAGTAATGGTTATTGGGAAGTGTACAGGCGTTTTCAGGAGGATTTTTTTGGTTGGGGGGAGGGGTCGAGAAGATGGGGATATGCCGGGGGAACTTTCCATCGATAATTTGTTATGGGGGAAGAAAATCTCCATGAAGGGAGCGCAGGATTTACTAGCATTATTTAAAAAAAAAACAATGAAAAACTGAATATGAAAAAGTTCTTTCAGCTGGAAGTAAGGAACAGCATTAAAACTTAAAACAAACAGAAATTATTACCCATACGAGGGGCTCACCTCCTCCTAATACCTCGCTCTTTACGCTAAAATATTTTTAGTAATTTCAACTATTTATTCTACGGCTTTTGTGATTCAGGGGTCATTCTTAATGAATTGGGACACAATTTAAGCTTTAGCATAAAGAGCAAGGTACTGACGAGGGGGCGAACCCCCTCATATATGTAATAAAAATATTATAATACAAAAGTTCTTTACGTAAGCTAATTTATAAGTAACGTAATTCTTTTACTAATAAAAAAAATTCGTAAAAAATTAAAAGTTCTAGTTGCCTTTTTAATTAACCAAAAAATCGGAGGGCAACTAGGCTTCCTCCCCCGCTCTTTTTTCTCAAAATCATTCGATCAAAATTATGAGAAAGCCATTTAGCCAAAAAAAAAGGCAAATTTCGTTTTAATTATTCCTCTGCGGAGAGCCAAAATCAAAACATGCATTGATTCAAAAACGTTCAGAAATTAAATAAAAAAACAAGTTTTTTTAACTGAAAGTAAGGAGCGACATTAAAACTTAAAACAAACAGAAATTACTTCGTATATGAAGAGGCTGCTAAACCACCTAAATACTCTCTGGAATAGAGTCTCACACACCAGGCCATGAAAATCTAATAGGAAAGCAGGTCCTGGCTATACGTCGACTTGGGATGATGGAATCACTAGTATGACAAGTTTCATAATGATGGGAAGACCTTTTGTCACTAAAAATAATGAGAAAGAACGCAAGACTTAAGAGATACCAACAATGACAGGCAAAAATTCAAACTTGATATACACAACAAACTTCCTGAGGCTGACCTACATCAAGCACTTGCGTCTTGTTGAAACAAGCTGCAGTATTATCCACACCTTCAACGTACCCAACAATAAAACGCATGGTTTTATTTTGAAGAATTTGAATATATTTAGAATTTACAGAAAAATTGCGGTGTGCGTATAACTGAACCGCCGAGTAACTGGACCATAAGCACCTAAACCTCTGTAACTGAACCACCGTGTAACTGAACATCTGTGCAAATGAGCCACCGGGCAACTCAACCCCTCTATAATCAAAGCCCAGTGCAACTGAAAACTCGTGTACCTGAACCACCGGGTAACTGTAAACTATTTAACTAAACCCTCGTGCAACTAAACCCCCTTGCAACTCAACTCCATTTAACTGAACTCCCGTGTAAATGAAGCTTCGTGCAACTGAACCGCCTTGCAACTGAGCCCTCGTGTAACTGAATTATCGTGCAACTGAAACACTGAACTCAGGTTTCCAGTATTCCAAAAATATGAGGCAATATCATTGGGCAAAGCACAAGCTAGAATTCTTATATGTATAACCTTGTTGGAATTGTTTTTTTCTTAAAGTCATGATATGAACGCCTGTAAAGGTCATTCATAAAAAAGCTTTGTTTTATTTTTGCAAGAAAAAAAGAAGATCTTATGTCACAAACCATTAAAGGTGATTTATTTCCCTTTTTTCAGATGAATCAGACCTTTCTGGGTGTTAAATAATCAACATATGTATAGTGAAAAAAGAAATCTTCAATGGAACAGCACGATCATAGAAAAAAAGCAAACGACATACCCGAGGCCTTAACCCTACTCACCATCCAATTACATAGATCAAACAACATAGCCATATACATTCAACCACAAAGGATGGTCCATGGACAGGCAGTCGTGCATCTAAAAAGAATATGGCAGGGGGACTGGTTGTACTCCAGCCTTTTTTAACATTCCTTCAACATACTCTGGCAAGAGGTACTTTGTGCTTATGAAGTTGAAACTTCATACGCTCAGATACATACCCTCAGCTGTTCTCCTCACATTGCAATTACGTTGTTTTTAAAACTGTAAGCACTAAGTACCTCTTAATTTAGTTGAAGATGCTCCTAAGCATTTTTCGAAAGATGGGACGGCTGATACCATCAGCCATTGTAAATATGTTGGTATTTCCTTTTCACAAATGGAAAAGTGTTTTTTTACTTTTTTTGGCATTCTTTTTGACATTTCCCTAAGGTTTGACCTTAATGATCCATGTTTTTTTTATTTGTAAGATCAAACCTGTCCTCTTTTCTTCATTTAAAAAACACCCTGTATGTTAACAATAGGTAACTTGCATAACGTACAGCCGTTGCACCAGGGGCTAGAGGTTATGAGCCCTGGAGGCATAGTTATTTAATCATTGAACTGTTTTAAATAACATAGTCATCTCAGAATTGTCGATCAGATGTATTTGGGGAAAAAAGAGAATGGGGGTGAAACCCCTGCGATCACTTTTAACTCTTAAAAAGTCCACTGGAACTTTTGATTTCCAGTCGAATGAGCATACCCCCCCCCAAGTTCATACAAAAATCTTTTTCATAAAAACCTTATGTGTTAACATTAAGTAACTAGGCGGCTCAGCCCCTGAGATTGTTTAAAAGAAAGTTAAAAAAAGGTATTTGTTAGGTCGAGGCACATAGCTAGTAAGGAGCGACCCGGCTCAACAGTAACTGAAACTCTAAAAAACGGAAATTTGATACCAATAAATATATTAAAGGAATTTAACTTACCGGCTATGATTCTACGTCGTTGGATTCAGTTTAGGGCAAATTGTCTTCCAATCCAGAACAGGCAAAAAACGTTCGACAAAAATAAAATGATAGTTGGTCCTGATAGGCGGTATGTTTGTCCCCTTTGTAAAGATGATGATGAAAACTTGGACCATTTTCTCCGGAAATGCCCGGTGCTCTTGGAAATTTATTTGCATGGGATTAATTTGATGCTTCCGGGTATTCTACAAAATAGTAACCCAACCACAATATTTCGAGTGGGAGTATATATAGATAAATCTTTAATAAGAAGAAAAAGTTTTATATGATTAATTTCTTTTGTAGTTAGATTAGGTACTTTTGCGTTGAATTCTGTTTTTTTGTGCGTGTTCGTACTGTTGTTAATTTCCTTGCTTGTTTGTTATTTATTTATTTTTTTGTGTATATGGCCCACGGGTTTTTGAAATACACTTATCTATCTATCTATCTATCTATTAAAGGAATTACCTAATTATGCTGATTTCAAACATGTAAATTTCATTAAGTTAGTCTTATCCATCAAGGGTTACGAGCCTAAGAATATTTTCTTGATTTTCAAAAAAAGGGGGAGAAACACCCACTAGAAGTCAAGTGACCTTAATGAAAACCACACCATCAGATTCAGCCTATCAGAGAACCATACTGCATAGGTTTAAAGCTCCTATCGGTAAAAATGGGGAATTTTGTAGTTTTTGCCAGAACAAATGTCACGGATGCGTG
Source organism: Artemia franciscana (assembly GCF_032884065.1). Classification (NCBI taxonomy): domain Eukaryota; kingdom Metazoa; phylum Arthropoda; class Branchiopoda; order Anostraca; family Artemiidae; genus Artemia; species Artemia franciscana. The sequence continues at coordinate 30,613,709 of NC_088873.1, forward strand.
TTTTTTTCCCTGGGGTGATCGTATCGACCCAGTGGTCCTAGAATATCGGAAAAGGGCTCATTCAAATGGAGATTAAAATTTCTAGATCCATTTTTAAGTGACCAAATAATTGGAGGGCAACTAGGCCCCCTCCCCCGCCCCTTTTTTCCAGAAATCGTCTGATCAAAATTTTGAGATAGCCAATTGGTTCATCATAATTGAAAGGTCCAATAACTTTGCCTTTGGGTATAACGTGACCCTCCCCCCCCCCGCAGACCCAACAACAGGTCTTTAAGTTGAAAAATTTTCCCATTCTTTGCGCGTACTTTTTACTGGAATGTATGCATACATTTTAGGGTGGGGGGACACATGTTCTAGTAGGTTTGTCCAAGAGAAAATTGGCAAAATGTTTTGAACCAAATCTAGGGATTCCACTATTATTAAGGAAAATGGAGCTTATACTTTTCTCCTTTATTAGTAGTGCTATTAGAAATTTGGGTCACAGAAAGCAAATCATCCTTTGAACTAAGGAAGACATACTTAGGAAGAACTACTGCTAAAAGCTAGTTGCAGCACAAGGCTACTATAGACCAACACAGCTGCGCAAGCTACTTCCCCATCCCCATTTAGTCTTTTCATCTGGAATAATAAAAAACAATAGAAGTCAAGGAATTGGGCTGAACAAAAAGTATTATTTTGAATCATAGGCTAATGTAAAAATGGGCCAGCTCTTGTTCAAAACATTTTTTTTCAACCTTTTTCTTTGCATAAGGCTTTCCTTCACTTAATTAGTTACTGATACAAGTTCAAAGCTTTGAAGAAAAATTGTCATTCCTTTTTGGAAATTAAATAAAAACAAGCTTTTTCAATTTAAAGCAGGGAGCAATATTAAAACTCAAACTGAACGGAAATTATTATGTATTTGAGGGGTTTTTCCCCCTCCTCGATACCTTGCTCTTGACGGTAAATTTTAAAATTTTTAAAAGTTAAATTTAATATTTTTTAAGTTAAAATTTTTAAATTTTAAAAATTTTTAAAGTTAAGAAGCTTCTTAATGTAATTAAACAGCCCTTGTATTTCAAGAGTCACTCTTAAAAATTAGGACAAAAAATCAAACTTTTGGATAAGGAGCAAGTTATTGAGAAGGGGGGCAACCTTGTCATATACTGAATAATTTCTGTTCGTTTAAGTTTTAATGTTACTCCTTACTTTCATTTGAAAAAAAATTCAATTTAATTTCTGATCGTTTTTCAAATAATGCCGGTAAATCTGGCTCGCCTCCATGAAAAATTCCCTCCCTTTACGAGATGCTTCTCTGTAGACAGTTTCTCTTATATAAAATAACACCCCGTAGAATTCCCTCCAGACATTTCGACCTTCGCTGAGTGTGAAATTATTCCATGATTGTTTCGACCCGGTCGACGTTTTCTGTGCTCCATAGGGGGATTAGAAGTTGGAATGATCTAGATCAGAGTTTTAGAAATAATAGTGATATTTCTTTTTTCAAGAGAGAAATAAAAGAAATCCTTTTTACTAAGTATGAATTTTCAAAGAAACACAAAGTAGAAACAATAGGGAAATTTTTCTCAAGTCAGTGGAATTCAATTCAGTGGGTATTTCGGCCCAATATCCAAGGGTTGTCTTCCGCACAATACGAGAGAATATATATATATATACATATATATATATATATATATATATATATATATATATATATATATATATATATATATATATATATATATATATATATATATATATATATATATATATATATATATGTATATAATACATATATATATATATATATATATATATATATATATATATATATATATATATATATATATATATATATATAATACATATATATATATATGTATATATATATATATATATATATATATATATATATATATATATATATATATATATATATATATATATATTTATATAAACATTTATATATAAACTTACATTGAAATGAGAGAATTCAAACTAATGGTGTTTTTTTTTAAACTTAAAAAAAAAAACAGCCTTAGCATCCTTACTTCAACCAAGTTCAACCAGGACTGATAAACACAATGAAGTGAGATGATAAATTCATTCAAACAAAACAGAACAAAATGATTCAATGCAAGTTTTCAAAGCTAATCTTAGGTTTTTGGCATCTTGCCTCAAAGGGCTTTTGTAACTGGCTCAATATTATTATAAGTTGGCTTAGTCAAATATTTTGATATTTTGATTCCCGAACCACCTTTTTTTTATCCCCAAATCAATGAGTGAAGATTTTTCAAAAAATATCGTCTGTGAGGGACTATTAAATATATGCCAATCTAAAGCAAAATCAAAGGGGTTATTAGAACTATTTGAAATTAAGGCCTTGTCTATGTCTTAGCCCTTTTTCTAGATTCTGACGGGTCTTGCCAACATAGTAATTTTCACATTCGCAGGGTATTTGATAGGCCCCTCTTTGGCGAGTAACCGTGGTTTTATCCTCACCGGAGTTTAAGAAATTAACGATTTTAAAATTATTAGAGAAAACTACATACAGCGTATTTTCTGTGCAAACAATTTTTAATTTCGTTGTGATTTTTGAGATATACGGAAGATTAAGGTCAGAAAGGTCAGAGTCTGGAGGTACTAGAATCTTTTAATCCAATTTGTCTGGTACGGTAAAATCTACCAACTAATTGAGAGTGGGGGCACTACTATTTCAAGCATTATTTGACTATTCAGAAGTATTTAAAGTAAAATGAGATAAAGGAAAGGAAAGAGGTTTCGAAAGGGAGCTATGACATTTGGAACAACCAAAAAATGATTGGAATCAAATTTTTCAACTACACTCGAAAAACGTATTTACCAATTACTTCACTTAACGAGTACAAGTGCCCATTGAACCTTAGGTAAACTATAACTTGAACAAAGAAGATACTTTTGACTGGATTTCCCTATTATGTGGATGGAATTTTAGATTCCCTAGCATACCTCTAGCTCAACTAATAACACTTGTCCCTCCCTTGCCCTTTTGTAAAGGCAAAACGAATAGCCTAGCTGTACAGACCGCAGAAAAAAAAATTGGGTAGGTTAAAGAGTGAGCTGGGGGGATGGGGACACAGAACCCTCTTCAAGGTTCAAACTCCACCGTATTGACAACAGTGGCTGACTAGAAGAGGTATACAGAAAAATACAATCTAAGAGAATTCAACTATATGTGTCAGACTGAGATATAAAGACTGAGCTTGAAGTTCCAACAGTCATTAGGTTAAGGAGAAAAAAGTTTCTTCAGCCTGCGCTTCCTTGTTGCAAGTTACCCATCTCTTTAATGACTGGTTATTCTGAGTTAATTCTCACTATTGTACAATTAATAATAACTTTAGTTTCTGTGAAAGAAACCAATGGATTCATTAATGCTCGTTTAAAGAAAGGGAAAAATCATAAGATTAATCAAATTTCAGATTGATTTATGTTTCACTATGGCCATAAATTGACTGACTCAGCATTATAACTAAAAAAAAGGGAGAAAAGGAAAAAAAACACGCAACCGGATTAAAGTCAAATCTAAGAGGGATCGCGAATTTTTTAAAAGAAAATCACAGTTTTCCATAAGCAGGAGAGAGCCTTATAGACTGAAAATACTTTAATAAAAGGAATTAGAGTACCTGACTAAATCAGAGTAGATCCAAAAGGGACTTTGGTTTATCTGAGAGTTTTATTGCTTTAATCAACCAATAGTGTGGGTTCTCAAAAGGGAAGATACGACTCTAACTAAAATTAGGGCCAAGAGGGCCAAAACGAATAGGAAGTTCAAAAGTCTTTAATTGACAATTCAGCTCAAACACAAAATTTTTGGATGTCTCGGTTTGAAAAAGTGATGAAAAGGCACTATAATATTATTTTAACTGTAAATCTAGAGAAATTGAGAGAAGACAGTTGGTTTCCGAAGATATTTAAAGAATTTCAGCAACTAACTTCGTACTTAAAACTGGTTCTTTAATAATGTCTACTGGTTTTTTAATATATTTTGGAAGATCCTTTTTCATTAAATTTCTATATAGATTAAATAGTGAATATTCACCCAAGTCCCTATTTAAGGAAATATTATTATTACTTTTAAGTGTAATTCTAATTGCTTATCGAACAACTTGCCTTATGCCTAGGTCATTGCGAATAAGGGCGGATTCTTTGAAAAGTATTTTTTTGGCTGGGGATTTCAAATACGTGGCTGCAATAAAAAAAAACCTTGGCAATATTAGAATTTAGAGCTTTAGTGAAATGATCTTTATGCTGTTGTAGGCGTTTCTCTAAAAACTGGTGAGCTCTATCTACATAGTATTTGCCACAGTCATATGGTATTTGATAGACCCTTCTTCGGCGAGTAACTGGGGTTTTATCTTCACCATAATTTAGGAAATTCATGACTTTGAAATTTTTTGTAAATAGGATTCTCACATGGTAAAATATGATTGATTTTACGGGAGTAAAATCACGTAAAATCACTTTTTAGTCTATGGTTAATTGTATTATTAATAAGTAAAATGAGATACCCTTTTCCAAAAGTACATCCCTGATAAAATTTAGTTCTGCTGTGATGGGGGAATCAGAACAAATGTTTACGGCACGATCGACGCAATAGATTACGACAGCTCTTTTAACTTTTGGAGGGTGATTGGATTTAAAATGAAGATATCTATTGTTTTGTGTTGGTTTTCTGTAAATACTAAAATTAAGTTTATCTGTGCTACGAATAATCAACACATCCAAGTATGATATTTTGGTTCATAACTCTGACTCGTTTAATTATGACTTGTTCCGTCCTTCATAATAAAATCTAGCCAATCGTAACTTTCTGTTAGTAGTAGTTTTTTATCTCTTTATCTAAATATTATCGGTTTATCTTACGACATTCAAATATTCTAGTTTTATAAGAAATTGGACTAAGTTATATTTCTCGTTATTTACTATGGTTCCAATGTGTTGTGACATTCAGTGCTTGCTATTCTCTGAATCAAAAAGATGTCACTACAATTCACAACTTGTCCATATCCAATCCGAAAGTATTTTTAAGTTAAGGTATTTGAATAGTTGGGTTGATTTTAATTTCTGATGAATTGACATTTAATGGACAAAAGAAGATTCAGCCTTTGCAGAAATTGAGTCAAACAGTTCGTGGTAACGAACTGTAGTAAGGAGCGACCCGGCTCAATAGTAACCAAAACTCTAAAAAATGGAATTTTGATACAAATACCTACATCAAAAGAATCGCATTTTAATGCTGATTTTAAATATATAAGTTTCATCAAGTTTAGTCTTACCCATCAAAAGTTACGAGCCTGAGAAAATTTGCGTTATTTTAGAAAATAGGGGGAAACGCCCCCTAGAAGTCATATAATCTTAACGAAAATCACACCATCAGATTCAGCGTATCAGAGAACCCTACTGTAGAAGTTTCAAGCTCCTATCTACAAAAATGTGGAATTTTGTATTTTTTGCCAGAAGGCAGATCACGGATGCGTGTTTATTTGTTTTTTTGTTTTTTTGTTTTTTTTTGTTTTTTTCCCAGGGGTGATCGTATCGACCCAGTTGTCCTAGAATGTTGCAAGAGGGCTCATTCTAACGGAAATGAAAAGTTCTAGTGCCCTTTTTAAGTGACCAAAAAAGCTGGAGGGCACCTAGGCCCCCTCCCACGCTAATTATTTTACCAAAGTCAACGGATCAAAATTCTGAGATAGCCATTTTATTCAGCGTAGTCGAAAAACCTTATAACTATGTCTTTAGGGACGACTTACTCCCCCATAGTCCCCATGGGAGGGGCAACAAGTTACAAACTTTGACCAATGCTTACATATAGTAATGGTTATTGGGAAGTGTAAAGGCGTTTTCAGGAGGATTTTTTTGGTTGGGGGAGGGGTTGAGAAGAGGGGTATATGCTGGGGGAACTTTCCATCGATAATTTGTCATGGGGGATGAAATTCTTCATGAAGGGAGCGCAGGATTTACTAGCATTATTTAAAAACACAATGAAAAAATAAATATGAAAAAGTACTTTCAGCTGGAAGTAAGGAACAGCATTGAAACTTAAAACAAACAGAAATTATTACCCATTTGAGGGGCTCACCTCCTCCTAATACCTCGCTCTTTACGTTAAAGAATTTTTAGTAATTTCAACTATTTATTCTACGGCTTTTGTGATTCTGGGGTCATTCTTAATGAATTACGACAAAATTTAAGCTTTAGTGTAAAGAGCGAGGATCTGACAAGGGGGCGAACCCCCTCATATATGTAATAAAAATATGAGAATACAAAAGTTCTTTACGTAAGCTAATTTATAAGTTACGTAAATCTCTTACTAATAAAATATTCGTAAAAAATTAAAAGTTCTAGTTGCCTTTTTAATTAACCAAAAAATCGGAGGGCAACTAGGCTTCCTCCCCCGCTCTTTTTTTCTCAAAATCATTCGATCACAATTATGAGAAAGCCATTTAGCCAAAAAAAAAAAAAAAATGCAAATTTCGCTTTAATTATTCCTCTGCGGAGAGCCAAAATCAAAACATGCATTGATTCAAAAACATTCAGAAATTAAATAAAAAAAAAACAAGTTTTTATAACTGAAAGTAAGGAGCGACATTAAAACTTAAAACGAACAGAAATTACTTCGTATATGAAAGAGGCTGCTTCCTCATCAACGCCCCGCTCTTTACGCTAAAGTTTTTTACTGTTTTAAAAAGAAGAATTGATAGACAGAGTCAAACTTTAGCGTAAAGAGCGGGGCGTTGATGAGGAAGCAGCCTAAGGAATTAAATTTATTAAGCATAAATAGAGAAATCGATAAATTAAAAAGAGAAAGATAAATGAATAAACAGATAAATAAAAAGAGAAAAAGAGAAAAGAGTATAATAAGGCATTTTTACAGCCTCCCTCACTTTAATTATTAGTTTTTTATGGCACTTGGTATTAACCAAGTGACATATAGCAGTCGCCAATTCTGTCGGTCTGTCTGTCTGTCTGTCTGTCTGTCGGTCTGTCGGTCTGTCCCGGTTTTGCTACTTTAGGCACTTCCAGGTAAGCTAGGACGATGAAATTTGGCAAGCGTATCAGGGACCGCACCAGATTAAATTAGAAATAGTCGTTTTCCCGATTTGACCATCTGGGGGGGAGTGGGGGCCCGGTTAATTCGCAAAAAATAGAAAAAATGAAGTATTTTTAACTTATCAGCGGGTATTTGGATCTTAATGAAATTTCATGTTTGGAATGATATTGTGTCTTAGAGCTCTTATTTTAAATCCCGACCGGATCTGATGACATTGGGGGGAGTCGGAGGGGGAAAACCTAAAGTCCCGGTTTTGCTACTTTAGGCACTTCCAGGTAAGCTAGGACGATGAAATTTGGCAAGCGTATCAGGGACCGGACCAGATTAAATTTAGAAATAGTCGTTTTCCCGATTTGACCATCTGGGGGGGGGGAGTAGGGGCCGGTTAATTCGGAAAAATAGAAAAAATGAAGTATTTTTAACTTATGAGCGGGTGATTGGATCTTAATGAAATTTGATGTTTGGAATGATATTGTGTCTCAGAGCTCTTATTTTAAATCCCGACTGGGTCTGATGACATTGGGGGGAGGTGGAGGGGGGAAACCTAAAATCTTGGAAAACACTTAGAGTAGAGGGATCGGGATGAAACTTGATGGGAAAAATAAGCGCAAGTCCTAGATACATGATTGACATAATCGGAACTTATTTGTTCTCTTTGGGGTAGTTGGGGGGGGGGGGAGTAAGTCTTAAAAATTAGAAAAATGAGGTATTTTCAACTTGCGAACGGGTGATCGGATCTCAATGAAATTTGATGTTTAGAAGGATATCGTGTCTTAGAGCTCTTATTTTAAATCCCGACCAGATCTTGTGATGGGGGCGGGGAGTTGGGAGGGGGAACCTAAAACTTGGAAAACACTTAGAGTGGAGGATCGGGATGAAACATGGTGGGAAAAATAAACACAAGTCCTAGATAGATGATTGACATAAACGGAACGGATCCGCTCTCTTTGGGGTAGTTGGGGGGGGGGGTTAATTCTGAAAAATTAGAAAAAATGAGGTATTTTTAACTTACGAACGGGTGATTGGATCTCCATGAAATTTGATTTTTAGAAGGATATCGTGGCTCAAAGCTCTTATTTTAAATCCTGACCAGATCTGGTGACATTGGGGGAAGTTTGGGGTGGGGAGACCTAAAATGATGGGAAACGCTTAGATTGGAGGGATTGGGATGAAACTTGGTTGGAAAAATAAGCAAAAGTCTTGCATACGTAATTTACATAATTGGAACGGATCCGCTCAATTGCGGGGGGGGGGGGGGTAATTCTGAAAAATAAGAAAAATAACGTATTTTTAACTTACGAAGGAGTGATCGGATCTTCATGAAACTTCATATTTAGAAGGACCTCGTAACTCTGATATCTTATTTTAAATCTCAACCGGATCAAACGTAATTGGGGGGGGGGCAGTTGGGGGGACCGGAAATCTTAGAAAATACTTAAAGCGGTGAGATCAGGATGAAACTGGATGGGAAGAATAGAAACCTGTCTAAGATACGTGACTGACATAACTGGACCGGATCTGCTCTCTTTGGTGGAATTGGGAGGGGGGAGGTAATTTTGAAAATTGAGGTATTTGTAACTTACGAAAGGGTGACCAGATCTTAATGAAATTTGATATTTAGAAGGATCTTGTGCTATAAAGTTTAACTTTAGGTTCTGACCTTCTCACAAGTGCCAAATGAGCTCTTGGCTCTTGGCTCTTCCGACCTCGTACCATATGAGCTCTCGGCTCTTCCGACCTCGTCCAAATGAGCTCTTGGCTCTTCCGACCTCGTACCATATGAGCTCTCGGCTCTTCCGACCTCGTCACAAGTGCCATATGAGCTCTTAGCTCTTGTTTTCAAAGGTAAAAGAAAAAAACACAAGATTGCAAAGAATCATTATAATCCAGTTTTTTCTCGTACTAAAGACATTAAGTATTTTGGTGCTTGAGTTCAAAACTGTCGATATTGTTTAAGAAATGTCCTTCCTACACTTCGGCATTGCGAAACAGAACTGAATGCTGGGAGTTAGTATCTTAGTTTCAGTAAGTGGGCTATTGTTCTGTGTATTTTTTTTTTGTAATTACAAGTTTTAAATACTTTTACTTTAATTGACATACTTTTTCTATTGCCTTTAGAAAAATGTTTCTCTATAAACTTTATTAAATAAAAAAATAAATAAATAAAAAAAAACAAGTTTTTTCAACTGAGAGTAAGGATCAGAACTAAAACTTAAAACGGACAGAAATTATTACGTATATGAAAGGGTCTGCCCCCTTTCTCAACATCCCGCTCTTCACACTATAGTTTTTTGGCACGTTAAAAAAACTTATTTATAGTTCTAATTAAACGACTCTTGTGTTTTAAGAGTGGTTTTTAAAGAATTGGGACAAAATTTAAACTTTAGCGTAAAGAGCGAGGTGTTGAGGAGGAGGCAACCCCCGCCATATACTTAATAATTTCTGTTCGTTTTAAGTTTTAATGTTGCTCCTTACTTTCAGTTGAAAGAACTTTTTTTTTTAATTTAATTTTTGATCATTGTTTTTTTAATAAAACCGAGATAATTGGCTCCACCTCCACAATAAATCCCCTCCCCTTCAAAATATACTCTGAATAGTTCAATTCTGGCGAAAATTTACCACCGATAATTATCCTTAACATCTCCACGAGTAAAATTGAATCGGAAAATGGGAAGTAACACATATAAAGAAATTTCGAATAGGAATTCTGGTAAGTCTCCCCAGTTTAAAATTACCCCTGAAAAGTTAACCCCTTGGAAAATTCCCTCTCCATTGACGATTCTCTCCGTGAAAAATCCTATCAGCAGAAAATTCGTACTACCCTCCCCATCCAAAAATGTATGCAAGCTTCCCAATAACTAATAAAACAATGGGAAAATTTTTAAAGCTTAAAAACGTTTCTCCAGGGGCTGTAGGAGGTAATTTTATCTCCAAAGATATAGTTATTTGGTCTTTCAACTATATTGAACAAAAAAAGCTATCTCAAAATTTTGATCGACGACTTTGGAAAAAAGTGGCATGGAGGGGGTCGATTAGCCCTCCAGCCTTTTGTTCACTTGAAAAGGCACTTTAGCTTCTCATTTCTACAAGAATGAGCCCTCTCCCGATGTTCTAGGCTCGCCCCTGGGAAAACAAAAAAACAAATAAACATGCATCCATGATCTTTCTTCTGGCAAAATTACAAAATTCCACATTTGTGCGGATATTTATTATTTATTTATTGTATTTCTAACCCGTCATACAATACAAAGTAAACAGAGACGGAGAATACAGACAAAACGACAAAAAAAAGGAATATGAAAAAAAAAGCTTGAAACTACTTGAATCGGAAAAGAGGAAGTAACACATATAAAGAAATTTCGAATAGGAATTCTGGTAAGTCTCCCCAGTTTAAAATTACCCCTGAAAAGTTAACCCCTTGGAAAATTCCCTCTCCATTGACGATTCTCTCCGTGAAAAATCCTACCAGCAGAAAATTCGTCCTCCCCTCCCCACGCAAAAAATGAATGCATGCTTCCCAATAACTAGTGAAACGATGGGAAAATTCGTATGGCTTAAAAAACTTTCTCCAGGGGCTGAAGGAGGTAATTTTATCTCCAAAGACATAGTTATGGGCCTTTCAACTATACTGAACAAAAGTAAGCTATCTCAAAATTTTAATCGACGAATTTGGAAAAAAGTGGCGTGGAGGGGGTCGAGTAGCCCTCCAATTTTTTGTTCACTTAAAAAGGCACTATAGCTTCTCATTTTAACTAGAACGAGCCCTCTCCCGATGTTCTAGGCTCGCCCCTGGGAAAACAAAAAAACAAATAAACATGCATCCATGATCTTTCTTCTGGCAAAAATTACAAAATTCCACATTTGTGCAGATATTTGCTTGAAACATCTTCATGAGCGTTCCTGAATACGCTACATCTGGTGATGTCATTTTCATGAAAATCCTATGACTTCAAGGGGTCTTTCCCCTTTTTTTTCGAAAATAAGACAAATTTTCTCAGGCTCGTAGCTTTTGATGGGTAAAATTAAACACAATCAAACTTATATATTTGGAATCAGCATAGTAAGCCAATTCTTTTGATATATTAATTTTTATCAAAATTTTATTTTTTACAGTTTCGTTTACTATTGAGCCGGGTCGCTCCTTACTTACGGTTTGTTACCACGAACTGTTTGATTACCCATGCAAATGCAAACAGAGATCATTGAAATATTGATCATTTTTTCTACATTACCAAAAGTGTTGTTTTCATAGAACTATACTTTTTCATTAAATATAATCAGACAAATAGAAAAGGCTTTTCAACTAAAGTAAGGAGCAAGTTTTAACTTAAGACAAATATAAATTATTCTGCAGATAAGAGGAACTGCTCTCCTCTGAACACCTTGCTCATTAAACAAAAGTTTTTTAGCGCTTTGTAAAATCTTTTCTCTTTTTTAATTACAAGTTTTAGATAACTTCGAAGACCACACTGCCTTTCCATGACGAAAGTAAAACAGTTCAAAACAGGGATGATACCTTTTTATTGACAGTGAATAGATATAAAATTGTTTAACTGGGTATTTCGAACACATATACATTTTTACTGCTGATGATGAACACTGTAAGTAAGTAAGTAAGTACTTTTATTACCCGAAAATTCACTAGAATTACATCGGAGTACGAATGGAAAAAAAAAAGAAAATCACACTACGAACATAACCATAAGTAAACACACACTATGTACACTAACAAAACTACTGACACATGACAGCTAGCCACGGGTTCGTGCAAACGCAAACTGTTGGATCGGACACTCCATATTTACGCATGATATGCGAGTTCTTTGTCCACGGAGGAAGTCTCAGAAGGAGCTTCGCGAATCGAAAAAACAGAACTCTCACTTTTGTACATTGGGCGGAAGACAAATAATTCCAAAAAGGTGCTATAAACAGTACATGTGGGAGGGCGATGGCATTATACAGCGACGTAAGAAATCTACGGCAGAATCGATGTCTGTTACCAATGATTGATCCGTAAGCAATCCGGATTTTCGCCTCTACGTGTCGTAAAAGCAACGTTCCTGTCGAGTAGAGGCTTCGACCGATTGGTAAACCAAGGTAGGTAATGCTCTCACATGGCTTAACAGCTGAATCACCTAAAGGAATTTCATTCTCATAATAACCCGCGTTGAAGAACAGTACGGCCGATTTAGACACATTAAATGATAAACCTATTTTATTATATTTCCTACTCAAAACATCAAAATTCTTCGATAGTCGATCGGCAGACCTGTCAATTCAGTCGGACATGAGGGTATTCTAATTTGCGCTCTAAGGTTACTGTACATATAATACATAGCTCTGACAATACACAGATTTAGCCCTTGTTTATACGCTGCTAAAAGGATCTGCGCATGCACCGACGAGTCAAACGCCCGGCTTACATCAAAAGAGCTAATAACTAATGGGTCACCCGTTGCCTCAGAATCGGACAAAATACTTGCAAGGGCGAACAGAGCATCAGCGCAACCAAAACCTACCGTAAAGCCAAACTGGTAGTTTGGCATTTGGCAACAGTTTCTAACATTCGGCAATATAGGCATTTCAAAAAGCTTACATAAAACTGGCGACACAGTAATTGGGCGATAGGAAGAGCATATATTAGCTGGCTTCCCTTTTTTCAGGATGGGCGTAAGTTGTCCTCTACAGAAAACATCGGGCAAAATACCGACTACGAATATGGTCTGGTACAATAATGTTAACATTTCATATAAAAGACGAGTACCATTCACAAGGTGAAGTGCACACAAACCGTCAAATCCACACGATTTTTTCTTTTTTAATTTAAAGACATTTGCAGTTACATCTGAAACAGTTACGGTAAAGTCCAGAAAACTCGAATTTGATAACACAGATTCAAGTTGCTCGATATATGGCCTTGCTACACTGGGATCTGGGGCACCAAATTCGCTCGTATAGTAGGATTGCCAGTCGCTTGGGTCACAAGGCATGGATTTAGGCGTTTCTTGGCGGTCTTTCACGCGATCTTTCCATAGACGACTTGGATCGTTTATTATTCTCTCTGTATATTCATGTTTCACATTTGTACGATACTGCTTGAGGGCTTTATCAAATTTACGTTTTGTGTGTTTACGGAGACAATTCAAAACGCAGGATTTTGGACGACCGCCTTCCCTCCATACCGAGAACCAAAACTTAGCATCTTGACACGCTTTCACTAGCTCTCGATTTTTTGAGAACCCAGGGATTTCAGTATGTTTACGAATTTTCCTAACGGGAACAGCAGCCTTTTCTGCAGTTAGTAGTGCATGGGTGATTTCAGCACAAAAGTTATTGACCTGTGTTTTAGTTTCTTGGTTATTCCTTTGCAAGTTGGCTTGTAGGAGATTATATGGTACATTGATCTTCTGCAGCGTCTTGTCGAGCACTGTCTGGTAAAGAGTAAAGTCGGCCTTTAACCAGTCCTTTATTTCGTACCACTGTGAAGAACTTTTTTCCTTAGGAATACACACATTAACACATGCTTCAATGGGGATATGGTCGGTGGAGTGACTTCCCATTAGCACGCTAACTGTGCCACTCACGTTTAATGTGCATGCGACATGGTCTATATTTGAGACTGAACCACTAGTGTGTACGAAAGTAAAATCATTGTCTTTTGGAAGCACACGATACCGATTTTCCAATATGCTTAGGATCAACTGGGACCGAGGAGACGAGTCGTCGGCTAGATCACAGTTGTAGTCTCCGATTATAACGCATTCCAGTTTGGACAGCATAATTTTCTTGAGGCACTTTGCAAGAGCACGCACTGCGTTTGAAAGTCGGTTATCTGATTCTTCGTCGCTGTAGTTTGTGGGGAAGTAGACATTGACGGTCACAAGATTCCCAGCTCTTATAACCATAAAGTTTTCAGCTGTATGAAGACTCTCGGAATTAACTGCAGAGTTATATACGGTCGATAGTCCGCCAGAGGGTCTTCCACGTTGACGAGACTTTGCTGGGACAAAATAAAATGTATGATTGTCTGAAAACTTGAGCAGGCTGAGACTATGACTTGTCAGCAGATGTTCTTGGATGCATAGACTATTGCCTCGCCGGCATAATTCTTCAATTAAGGGGATTCTGTGAGACACACCTCCGTTCATGTTCCACGACACGATCTTAGTACTTGCATGCTGTTCATTCATCGGAGCATTTTTGCTTTCCAATTTTCTTTTTCATCTCAGGACATTGGAATGACTGACAGGTATGTTTTGTCGATTTACATGCTGCACAGCCAATTGGATTCGTGCAGGGGGTAGTAGCATTGGACGTATGGCCAAGGACACCGCAACGGGGACAAAACTGGGGAGAGGAACACACCGCTGAAATGTGACACGAATTTCTGGCAGTTATAGCATCGTTTTGGAAGGTACACAAACTCTTCAATCGGAAAACGTTCAAACTCTAGTTTTGGCGGACTTTTCATGGCCAGACCAAGCTGATAGTGGGAAGAAAAGTACAACTTATAGGTTCGACTTCTACCACACTGCTCTACCCTTTCGCAGCCTGAAACGCAGTTCTTCACCTTATCGGCATCATATGTAGTTGGAATGTTTTTGATCACGCCTATAAAAACTGGGGATTTTACCCTAGCTTCTGCACTTTGCGACTTCTGGTTGATAGAAGAAGCAATGCTGTTTGCCTTGACCTTCGTTTTAACTACAAGCCGCCATTCAGATCGACTTCTTTTCAATTCAACATCATCGACTGACAGGTCTTCTCCACACATACTCATCAAAAATTGTTTTCGTTCCTCTGGCGTGGTAGTGGGGGGTGGGTTCTTCAAAACTACGGAATAGGGTAATGGAGAAAGTCTATCTGGTGCAGGATTGGGTTGGTTTCCGTCACTTACAGATTTGCTGGAAGGCCATGGGATTGGGACTTGGTTGTAGCGCTCGAGAAAACCCGAGAACTGCCGTCGCATTTCATTCACTGTCGATATGACACATGTGCCTACTTCTGCTCCAATGGCCGGTACTTCTTGAGGATCAAATATGACGAACTTGGGAAGTTCTATTCTTTCTTTAGCGCATCTTGCAAAAACTTAGCAATATCCATTAAATTGTCCTCATCTTGGACGCATTTCGAAAATCGATCACCAGTTTTGGCCTCCTTAGTCAACAATTCTTTGGCCTTTTCGATTGAGTCTCTTATAAAAAAACTCCACAGCTCGTTTCAAAAATACTTCCTTCTTTATCCCGTTATTCATTGAACGCGATATGTAGTTCAACACAGGATTTAGTATTATAGTATCCCCCATGCTTGAAGCAAGTTACTGAAATCACCCAGGAACAAGGGAAGCGTATGGACCCCTTCACCTATTCGCCGCAATTTACGGGTAACTGAATACAGGCGGGTACAGTACGGCACTTCAGGGGGGTTGTTCTGAGAAAAAATCAGCACTTTAATGAAATAGAAACAAAGATGGCACTCTATGAATTTCGCAATATAGATGGCGGGCCAGTCTACTTGAGAAAAAAGATGACACTAATAAAAATACCCAGAGAGAAAGACCAATTCTAGGAACTGGAGAAAATCTATCAAATAAATTTAACTATACATCTATCATTAGAGGGTATATATCAATGTGAAGATAACCTCAAAGCAATGCAATAGCCTTATCCCATTAACATCATATCTATTCACTGTCAATAAAAAGGTATCATCCCTATTTTGAACTCTGTTACTTTAATTACAAGTTTCCTTAAAAAATTGGAAAAAAGCCAAACCTCACAGTAAAGGTTAAGGAGCTAAGAAGGAGACAGTCCTCTTCATACAAATAATTCAAACAGGTTTCAAACCTGCTTCTTGCTTTCAGTTTAAATGCTCTTTTTTTATCTAATTTTTGGTTGTTTTCCAAATCATACCCAAGCTTAACGAAAATATAATTTGAGGTTATATTCATAAGAAAAAAATGACTGCTCCCAAATGCATTCCGCCGGTGGACCAGTGTCCCCCTTCTTTGAAATACTAGAAGCAGGTACAGCATCTGGCACACAACAGCCCCCAAACGATTTCGAAAAACTGGCAGAAGAAGTCGGATCCCCCTCTTGTGACGACACTGAATACCCCCTACTGGAAGACGATTAACCCTTTGTCGCCAAATCCAGCGCGAAGAAGTAGAAGATGCCATAAAACAAACTTTAGGTGGGTCTGCGCCAGGACCAGATGGAATTCCAGTAACGGCTTTGGATGTACTACAAGCAGTTTTATTTAGTTTTATTAAAGTGGCCTGATACTTGGAAGATATCTGTAGTTATCCCCATATTTAAGAAAGGTGATGCAAGTTCGTGCGAGAATTACCGACCAATCAGCTTAGGAAACTGTCTTGGAAAAATTTTGGACAAAATCTTAAATAAACGGCTGGAATTATGACTGGATGAGAGGCAAATTCTTAGAGAAGAGCAAGCCGGTTTCCGTAAAGGGTACTCACCATCTGATTGAATGTTTGTTCTAAGTGCATTGATTAGTAAGTATTGCAAGGGAAACAGATAGTTGTACGTGGCTTTTCTTGATTTAAGTATGAGCATTTGACAATGTTGACCGTATAATTCTGTTTAGAACGCTTTTAGGAACAGGAATTCCGCCACCCTTTTTAAGGGTTCTTCTTTCGATGTATTGTTTGACCAGAAATGTGGTAAAGATAGCAGGAAGCAGTATATCTAGAGTTTTTTTTAATGTAAAAGGTGTAAGACAGGGTTGTACCCTATCACCGAAACTTTTTGTTATTTTTATAAATGATCTTGCCGAATACCTTGAAAATAGAAGGGCACCAGTTGTACACCTTGGAAATAAAGTATTGTCATTGCTATTATTTGACGATGATAGTGCCTTGTTCGCCAGGTCCAGTTCGGAGCTACAAAGTCTGTTAGATTCCACAGCTGAATATTTAGAGGAAAAGAAAATGGAAATTAACACAAAAAAGACAGAGGTGATGATTTTTTGCCGTAGACAATCAACAGGAAATAAAGATGAAGAAAGTTTTTATTTGAATGGTGAAGCCGTGAAAGGTTGTTTCTCAGGCAGTATATTTAGGATTTCATTTAACATCGAACGGAAGATGGATCAATCATATTTCGAAGATGGCAAATCGAGGAAAAGCAGCAATGGCAACGCTATTCAGGAACGAGAACAGGTGACTTAAAGATGCACAAAAACGTGCTCAACTCAAAAATAAGGCCAATCCTCCACTATGGAGGAGAAGTATGGGGCTTAGAAGTGGCAAATTCATTAGAAACTCTACAGCTACAATATTATAAACGAATGCAATGTCTGCACGCCACAACCCATACACTTTTCATCAATGGAGATTTGGGACTTTTCTCCGTGAGAAAACATAGACAGATCCAATTAATTGAGTTTTAGCTGAAAATACTGCAATGTCCTTCCTCAAGACTCATCAGTGCAGCGTATGATGAATTGCTTATCTTGGGACAAGGATCTTCATGGCTTTTCCATATCAAAAAAACTCTTGGACACCACAGGTTTATCGTATGCATGGGATAGAGGAGATGGCACAATCTCAGATCACATAGTCTTTCTGTCAGAGATCCAAACAAGGCTAGAAGACCAAGAAATTTAGAAATGGTGGAACAATCGTAGCCAGTCGGAAAACTTAAGTTTTTACTACAAGGTGAAAGAAAATTATGGCGAAGAGTTACATTTTAAATTAGGGATTCCAAAAGAATCCCCGAGGCCTTGTCTCCCTCTTTATAGTGTTTGGAAAAATAGGTGTCACCCGGAAATACAGTATACTTGCCCGATTTGTGGTGATCTTGATGGGCTGGACTATTTTCTTTTCAGGTGTCAGGGGCTAAATGAGCTAAGAGGGAACCTTCTTCTTGGGGGTGGTCGTGAGCCCTTTCTTGGAACTTTGAAGTCGACGTCGAAAATAAATATAGTAGCAGTGAGAAATTTTGTCCGAAAGGGTCTTATTATTCAAAAGTCGAGTGTTACATGATTTAGTTTCTTTGTAGTTGTATATCTATATATACGGCCTGAAAAATGGCTTTAAATACAGTCATTCATTCATTCATTCATACTAAATTAAATAAAAAAAAAACAAGTTCTTTTAACTGAAAGTAAGGAGCGACATTAAAACTTAAAACGACCAGAAATTACTTCGTATATGAAAGAGGCTGCTTCCTCATCAACGCCTCGCTCTTTACGCTAAAGTTTGACTCTTTCTCTCAATTCATCTTTTTCAAACAGTAAAAAACTTTAGCGTAAAGAGCGGGGTGTTGATGAGGAAGCAGCCTCTTTCATATACGAAGTAATTTCTGGTCGTTTTAAGTTTTAATGTCGCTCCTTACTTTCAGTTAAAAAAACTTGTTTTTTTATTTAATTTCTGGACGTTTTTGAATCAATGCATCTTTTGATTTTGGCTCTCCGCAGAGGAATAATTAAAACAAAATTTGCATTTTTTTTTTTTGGCTAAATGGCTTTCTCATAATTTTGATCGAATGATTTTGAGAAAAAAAGAGCGGGGGAGGAAGCCTAGTTGCCCTCCGGTTTTTTGGTTAATTAAAAAGGCAACTAGAATTTTTGATTTTTTACGAATATTTTTATTAGTAAAATATTTACGTAACTTATAAATTAGCTTAAGTAAAGAACTTTTGTATTCTCATATTTTTATTACATATATGAGGGGGTTCCTCCCTTGTCAGATCCTCGCTCTTTACATTAAAGCTTAAATTTTGTCCCAATTCATTAAGAATGACCCCAGAATCACAAAAGCTGTAGAATAAATAGTTGAAATTACTAAAAATACTTTAGCGTAAAGAGCGAGGTATTAGGAGGAGGTGAGCCCCTCAAATGGGTAATAATTTCTGTTTGTTTTAAGTTTTAATGCTGCTCCTTACTTCCAGCTGAAAGAACTTTTTCATATTTATTTTTTCATTTTTTTTTAAATAATGCTAGTAAATCCTGCGCTCCCTTCATGGAGATTTTCTTCCGCCATGACAAACTATCGATCTAAAGTTCCCCCAGCATATCCCCCTCTTCTCAACCCCTCCCCCAACCAGAAAAATCCCCCTGAAAACGTCTGTACACTTCCCAATAATTATTAGCATATGTAAACACTAGTCAAAGTTTGCAACTTGCGGGCCCTTCCACTGGGACTGTGGGGGAGTAAGTCTTCCCCAAAGACATAGTTATAAGGTTTTTCGACTACGATGAATAAAATGGCTATCTCAGAATTTTGATTTGTTGACTTTGGTAAAATAATTAGCTTGGGAGGGGGCCTAGGTGCCCTCCAATTTTTTTGGTCACTTAAAAAGGGCACTAGAACTTTTCATTTCCGTTAAAATGAGCCCTCCTGCAACATTCTAGGACAACTGGGTCGATACGATCACCCCTGGGAAAAAGAAAAAAAACCAAAAAAACAAAAAAACAAATAAACACGCATCCGTGATCTGCCTTCTGGCAAAAAATACAAAATTCCACATTTTTGTAGATAGGAGCTTGAAACTTCTACAGTAGGGTTCTCTGATACGGTGAATCTGATGGTGCTATTTTCGTAAAGAATCTATGACTTCTAGGGGGCGTTTCCCCCTATTTTCTAAAATAACTGAAATTTTCTCGGGCTCGTAACTTTTGATGGGTAAGATTAAACTTGATGAAACTTATATATTTAAAATCAGCATTAAAATGCGATTCTTTTGATGTATGTATTGGCATCAAAATTCTATTTTTTAGAGTTTTGGTTACTATTGAGCTGGGTCGCTCCTTACTACAGTTCGTTACCACGAACTGTTTGATAGAATTTTTTAAATTCAAAATATACTAAAAAAATTTCCATCTTACCTTCTCTCCATATACTTTGATCCTCCCCTATACCACTCCTGATCTCTTCCTTCACCAAAATTGTAATTCAATCACGGCCTTGTGAAGTAAGATTTTTGATATGTAGGTTGAACCCTGGAAATGAATAAAGCAAAAGAGACTGATTTACGCACAAAAAACTTCCAAACAGCCCTACGATATCAAACTGGGAAGAAAAACCATCTAGTAACTGGAGTATATCTAGGTAACTTCATATCATATGGATATTCCAAGAACATAAATACAAACATTGGTCATTCTGTATTGACCAAAATTCACACTGTTATTTTTTATTTATTTAACTGGGGTATAGAGAAACCGTCATCATGGGTGATTCCTGGACATGAACAATCCTCCAGGCTAAATGTTTCAACTTCAGACCCGACCATTTCTTACCAGTAAAAAAGAAAATACGCATAAAAGAAAAAAAGAAAAGAAAAAAATAAATAAAAGCCAAAAATAACAAAAACAAAGCAAAAAATAAACAAATGAAAAAACACTAATCATAACATCTGAGACTAAAGAAGTCGGCAATAGAGCGGAATTTCTTGACTGCTGACCCAACACTGGGCTTTGTCAAATCCGACCCTGATCTGACCATGGATTTCGCTGACCATACTTCTCTTTCACTGCGTTCAAAATATTAGAGACTCTGATACAAAAACACCCGTTGAAGTAAAAATAGCTTTTGCTTTAAACACTTTTCGGGGAACATCTTTGCTAGAAAATTTAACAATGATCGGAGTAACTCTAGTAAAACTCTCTTCTATGGTGTGTACACGGATTACTCAAGCGGAGAAGGTATACATTAATCAAATCAAAAGACGAGATGTCAGTCACATATATTTTGCTATTTATAATGCAAGATATTGTCGTACGAGTGTCTACACAAGGTAACTGCTTTACCCCATGATAATACAAAAATATTATGCAAGGAGTCTTGATCATAATCATTAAGTTTTCTTTCTGTTCGACCAATTCTCTCGTCCAAATTTTCAATTTGAGTTCTCAGACTACTTAGTGCCTGCTCAATTTTTGCAAACTTTGGATTAAACTCGAGCGTGACAGAGCTATAAACCTGGCTGACTATATGTTCAGTAGCCTCTTTCAGTGACCTTGCGTCATTGTAGATTTCGGTCACTTTCTTTATTAAATTTCCCAGCAGATCAATTTCGTCTTTTCCAGCTGGGCTTCAGTTGCATTTAATTGTTCGTAAATCGAGGCGATACTTGAAGAAACCGAGTTAGACCCTAATTTATCACTTACTTTCAGGGATAAAAAGTCTTAGAGAGAGCTTAGTAAATTTCAGGGGTATTAGAAAGCTCCAAAAATGTTTTTTTCAGCAAGCGTGGATGAGTCTGTCTTCTTGGGGTTGTACTCTTGAATATTCGTATCTATTAGCCTAAATTAATCGCGATTATCACAAGAAAATACCAGACAAGTCGTCTTTCCGCTTGAATCCTGTCCTATTTGCACAACTCTCACGGGCCATAGGTAGTTCTTGAATTTAGCCACCGCAAAATCAAACTACTTGAGACACCGCCAAATTAACAGTATCTTATAAATAGATATGGATAAACAGAATAAAAAGACGTATCTTTGAGTGAGGGCCGAGCCTCACAAATGCATACAAGTGGATTCCAATCCGACCTGTATGACGTCAGCCCAAAACACTTTCCTGCATATCACTGAACAGTGCACGTTAAAAAACAGGGCCTACAATTTGCCAACTTCACAATCAAATAATCGTCAAAATGAAAATAACTTCAATCTTATTTTGCAAAACTTATTTAAGTAATTAAAAGATCCTTTACAACAACACATTTAATTCAAAGCAGTAACTAGCCCTGATCATGAACAATGTAACAAATAATCCGATTAGTTCATATGTTGTCACTTTGAAAACTAGCTCAGAACTGGACTAGTTTAAATACTTTTCAAAATTTTTAAATTTGGATCAAACACGTTTATTTAAATACTTTGAAGTGCTTCATATAAACAGAAAAAGAAAAATATTACCATTAAAAATTACTAAAAACTAAGATCCTTGCAGTATTTGCCGTCCCAAAGAGATTTCCTGACGGGGCTGATGATAACCTGCCTTTCCTTTTCCACCTCTATGGCGGTTAATACGGGAATGTAACATTTCAATTGTATAGAAAAGCATTTTAATTAATTCATACTCCCCTTACCTCTTTCAACATTTATCTGAAGCCTCATGAAGAGTAAGCAGTTTGTCTACCGCTACCTATGAAGGGTAGCGGTGTAGTAATTTCTATGAGAATTCCATTTCTAGTTTTGATGAATATTGGTCCAAGTCACTTTTTACTTCCAGTTTCTTATTACAAACTATTTGATAATATTTTCTTGTGACGAATTTTTTTTCCTCTTGGGGTTTTTATTCATTGTAATAGGACAATAAAAAAGAGGGTCAATTTGACAGCGAGATAGTAAATTTAAATTTTGTTTTTTCTTTCGCTATTCTATTTTATTGAAATTCTAAATATATAAGAGATTTACGTTCGAGGAGAAGAATTGTCCTGTTATCAAACTTGTCCACTTTACATGGCCGTTGTTGAATCAAAGCATGTTATCTCTACAGACAGGATGATTTTTGAGTATCTCTACTCCTTCTGTAAACTATTATAAGGCGTAGGAAATTGCATAAGGGCAAGTCTACATCTGTTATAATCTGCGGAAACAATAAACCTTTCTGTAATTTTGGTTTGAGTTTGATTTCCTTTTAAGATTAAATGCACAATAATTAAATATATTATTGATTAAATAAATTGGTCCCTTTTCCAGGAATCATTGTCGTTAACAATTTACATTATTTTATTTCGTTTTGCATGCAATTTAATTGCTCTTTTTATTTGAGAAATTTTTACTAAACGTATTTTAAATAAACTTAATCCTACGAAAAAAATATCCTGAAATATTTTCATTGTCACCCAACCACCACTGCTTTTTTGGTGTCTGCCCCCCCCCTGGAACAATTTCTGCCGGTGTCCTTTTCCTAGAGGGAATTCAATTTATCTGCGTTTTACAAGCGTTTTTAAAGAGTTTTACTGCTCTAGTCAGCCAAAGGTGTGGTTCCTCAAAAGATATCCACATATTTTAAAGAATAGGCACTCACCAGAAGTCCTCCTCCTATTATCTTAAACTTGACAAACGAACAACCTTTATTTTTCTAAGATTTCCTCATATTCGTCTTGGTTCTTAGCTTTGTTTCTTCTCATTACGACTTGTTCCGTCCTTCCTGCTCAATTCTAGCAAATCTCTACCTTTCCATCTATGGTAGTTTTTTTTTACTTGTTTATCTAGTGTTGCAGTTTCTTAGGACATTCAAATATACTGGTTTTCTACGAAATCGGAGTAAGTTTGATTTCCCTTTAGTAGTAGTAGTAGACAGGTTTAATATCAGAAACTTGACAGCTATCACTGATTTGTGTTTCTTTACAACATATACAAAATCAAACTACGCTTGTAAATATAAATCAAACTATAAATATTAACTCTTATTATACATTTTGAAGAAAACCGGGACGAAAGAATTAACATATCGGTTTATTCTTGCTTTAACGGGAACTAACTTATCTTGCTTTCTCGTTATTGATGGTAGAGATGGTTGATGGTTCTCGTTCTGAGATGGTTCTTGATGGAACCATCAAGAACCATCTCAGGTTCTTGAGATTTATTCAGTCTTTGAGATTTATTGGACAAAAGAAGATTCAAACCTTTAAAGAAATTGAGTTACTCAAAGGAAGTAAATTTATAAAGCATAAAAGAAAATCTTAATGAGGCATTTTATAATACTTCGTCGGTGAATACCTGAGCACCATTTTGTTTTTTTTTTAAATTAAAATCTACACTCTAGGAGCAGTGCCTACCTTGTTATTTATATGGAGCTTGGCATTCTTGACCTTTCCCATTATTTGATTTATGACGATCAAGGGCAAGCTAGGGATCTTTTGTACCTTGACTGGTACAAAAGATGATTCTGATTTTCTAGCTCCTGGACTATGAAACTTAACTTTACGAACTATTCTACAAATTATTCATCTTTGAAGGAATTGTTGCCTTATCTTCTCCAGTATACTCCTTCAGTATGCTTGAAATACAATTAGTTTATAGTTTGAATCAATACTATCAAAAAATACAAAATATAAACTATTGACAGGCCTACAGGCACATCCCATTTCAGCGCAATAAGCTAGTAAATTTGCTGTCAAAAAATATACCAAAAATACAGCCCTTTTGAGGATCAGAGTAATTTGTTCGTGGTTTCCTAGCTCTACCAATAATGAAAAGGAACTTCGACTTCCAGGCACTGGGTGAAGTTTTGGTTGTTTTTTTCCATTAGTTTTTAAACCCGGAGTAAGGAAGCAGCAAAGTATTTGTATTCAAATAATGCATCACAAACATTTTTATTGCGAAATTGAGTAAGTAACGTGGCTGCCTAAAATCTGTAGTTGTTATCGATATTGTAAAAAAAAGTATTTTTGAAATCGAAATAGTAATAGAACCAAGACATCAAGGTGAAATCCTCATTATAATTAAAATGGTGGTATGATTTTGGAATCAGCCCATCACTACCTAATTACCCAGTTGGCCAAAAATTTAAAACGGTAATGAAAACAAGAAGGCATCTATTTTAGTGAGTCCACTCACAATAGTGATAATAATAGCGATGAACTGCTAATTCATCAATTTTGTCGATTATTCTCTGCTCCTTTGTATATTTCAAAAAATAATTTTTAAGTGGGTGAGAGTATTTTTCATAGAATGCTCCAGCGTTTTGTTTTGTGGTAGCGAATCAAGTCACCGATTCAATTTCTCTGTATCTTCAGGGTGCCATAGTTTCCATACTTAAACGCTTTAAACCCTAAACCCGTCATCTGAATTGGATTTTTTCTAAGATTATGAATTTATCTTTTTTTTATTTCTGAATTTATTTCTAAGTGTTGAGAAGACAGCGAAAATTGATCAAAAATAGCCTATCTAAATTTATGAAAATTTCTAGACTCCTTTGTTGGTAGTGCTACATGCGTGGTTTGTCCTTTTTTATTCACAACGGCCAAGAAAATGAACAACATTTGAAACGAAGTATTTCATCGGGCTTTAGCACGAATGTAACGACAGTTAAGAAAAGACAGCTGACACTGTAATCAGAATAGAAATATAGCCAGGATATCTGTTACCTCGAAAATACCTTAGTTTTATACGAATCAATACATGAGTTTTTGAATAAACACAAGGAATAAAAAAAAACACGAGGAAATTTGCCAGTCATGTTTAAAATTCATTACTTATTAACTTGTAACTTTTCAAAAAATACATCATCATGTCTGTTCAGTGGTTATGCAACTGTATTAATCCCAGCGGTTGAAATGCACGGTATTTGGTTGTAATTTAGACAGAAGCCATCAGACAAATCCGTTTCAGCCTCGAAATTATCGGTATGGACACGAACTTCAAAAGGCTTGGATGTACCTGAAAGCAATAAGATTCTAAGTTTCTAAAAAAAATTAAATAAAAAATTAATGCTCGTATTGACATTACATTGAATTTGTTTTACTTTTGATTTAATTATTTTTAAAAACCTTGTTTTTTGGCAAAAGCCTGATAACCAAAACGAACCATAATTGGACTTTATGTTTTACCTGGAAAATGAAATGTGGAATTACAAGGGGTAGTTGTATGCTAAATTTCAAAATGCTACCAGAAGTTTTCTCCACGCATATTTTTTGTTAAGAAGTTCTTTATAAGTTGCTAGCTTAAGGAAATTTGGATTTTTTGATATTATTAAAGAGCTGTGAGAGAGACGAAAATTCTACAGATTTGTTTGCTGTTTTAAAAAATCCAAAATAATTTTTCTGCAACTCGCAGGCTATACATGATGATTTTTTGAAATCTTAAATCTGAAACGTCCTCACACGCCCTTTTCCCCAAAAGAAATCCGATCGAAATTCTGAGATGATCATCTTGTTCAAAGTAGTCCGAAGGCCAACTAACTTTGTCTCTGGGGTTGACAAGGCACTCCAGAGTCCATGACGCAAGAACAGTAGGGTGATTTTATTTAAGATCATTACCAACTTATTGTTGATAGATAGATAGATAGATTTATTCACACGAAAGCCCAATTGGGCCATGGTGACTTACACAAAACAAGCGAAAAAAATACAGCAACAAACATAGACTGAAAAGACATAAAATTAACTATTTAAGAAAACATCACGATACCTCATACATACACGGACGAACTTTCCAATATTGATTATGCTCAAGTAACACCTACTTCTCAAAAGTTCCAAAATCCAATCTCTCCCCCAAACCTCCCTACCAAATATTTCCAAGCGCAACTCTCTCAAATCCCCTAAAAAATGATACAAAGACTGAAGATGCTAAATTTGAAAATGCTACCAGAATTTTTCTTCACGCATATTTTTTGTTAAGAAATTGATATAGGTCAAACCTGATACAGATCAGGTTTCGTGTCGAGAGACTAAAAAGTCAGATATACCGTAGTGGTAAACTGTGCTCCGTTGAATGAAATAAGTTCGTTAGCTACCAGAGTTAAGTGTAATTATATTAGTTGAGTTGCATAAAACGTGGGTTCTCTATACGGATTACGAAATAAGTGGCGTCAGAAGTGGGATACTCAACTGAATAAAGTGAAACTTGAATTTTTTCGCTGATTAAATTGTAGCATAAATTAAGGTAAAGAACCCACCATTTTCGTAACATTTAGTGCTGTTAAAAAGATACTTTTTGGATTTTATTATCGTTATCTCCATCCATATATCTCTAAATTGTGGATAGTATTAAACGTTAACTAAATAAAAAAAACTAGTTTTTTTTTAACTGAAAGTAAGGAGTGACATTCAAACTTAAAATGAACAGAAATTACTCCGTATATGAAATGAGTCGTCCTCTCTGCAGTCCCTCGCTCCTTACGCTAAAGTTTTTAATTGTTTTAAAAAGTAGAACTGTGGCAAAGAGTCAAACTTTAGCGTAAAGAGGGAGGAATTGCGGAGGGGACAAACCATTTCATATACGGAGTATTTTCTGTTCGTTTTAAGTTTTAACGTATCGCCTGAAACCTATTGCCAGTTATTCCGTGCGATACAGAAGGAGGCAGACCAGTCATTTACCGACTACGGTAAGAAGCTAGAGCAGCTGCTGACCAAATGGTTGGACGTCGCTGACTACAGATTGATCACGACCGTAGATTGGCTGTGAACGAAGATAGGTGATATCCTTAGAGAAATGGTGGTTGAACAATATGCCACTTCCATTAGAAATGAACAACTACGCGTTTGTTCTAGAGAACTTGAGGAACCGGCTCCCGTTACTGTCTGCAAGGTGGCTGAAAACTTCTTTCTAGCCCACGAAGATGACAGAAGCGAAGGATTGAATGGAAGCTCATATCAGTCCTCAAGGGAGGAAATGGCTCCAAAGGAAGCATAACTAGTTGAATCTGCGAACAAGCCAGTGAATAAACTAGATCCAGGAGTAAAGACGTTTCGCGCAAGAAAATTAACAGAGGGGCAAGAGGTTGTTTCAACTGTGGAAAGTTTGGTCACAAAGTTATTGACTCTAGGGAACCAAGGAGGTGACAAAACTTGTTGTCTCGCAGTCTAAGCCCGGAAGAAAGAATCAAGCCAAGATTTCGTGTCAGGGGTGTGATAGATGGTAAGCCAGCATAGTTCCTTATTCACAGTGGAGCAACCATCACTATAGTCCATGGAAGGTACACTGGAAGCCTGGGTGGCACTGGAAACCTTCAATAACAAGAATTTACAATGACAAAGTGTTTCACTCTGACTAGCTCAGGCCAGGGTTTCGAGATCATCGATGGTCTGCTCTACAGGAAGATGGAGACTAGGTGGGACAATGAAGAGAATACACAGCTGGTAATTCCCAAGCCTTGTATGTCGTTTGTGTTAAGAGTCGTCCATGATTCCCCAATGAGCAGCTACACCGGAGTTGCACGCACTCGGGTTGGATCACTCATAGGTTCTTCTGGCCAGGGGTAGCGTCAGAATGTCAAACGGTTTGTACCTACTGGTGAGCTGCCAGCTAGTGGCACGGCTTAAGCAAAATGAACTGGTCCCCATGTTACGACTACCGGTCATTGAAGAGCCTTTCAGGAGGATTGCAGTAGACATTGTGGGACCATTGGTACCATCTGGGAACGGTAATCAATTTCTTATGGTGGTATCAGATTTTTGCACTCAGTATCTCGATGCAGTACCCTTAAGATATATGAAATGCCAGGAAAATTATAGAAACATTTGAGCAGTGCCTCTGTCGGGTTGGTGTTTCAGAAGAAACCTTGACAGACCAGGGTTCGAATTTTGTCACTAAGAGCTTACACGACGTATACAAAATTCACAAAGTAAAACCTATACGGACATCACCCTTTCATCCACAAACAGATGGGCAGGTTAAAAACTTAAAGGAAATTGGTTGAAATACCTTCCGTTCCAAAAGGATAGTCAGCAGAAGGACATCGAACTCACTCATTTTTTAACTTACAAGTCACTAGCCAAGCAGATGAAAAAGGAGCCTATTTTGAGCTACGGGACGGTCTTTTATATCGGCATACCAAAAGAAAAGATGGTTTGACTCATTTCCAACTGGTGGTCCCAGAGGACTAATGTTCTCAGCTAATCCTGCAATCTCATTTCTTGAACTCCCCTAAAGTTGGTTCATCTAGGTCGTAACGCAACAACTAAGATTTTACTTGCTTACTTCCTTTGGCCCGACATCTACAATCAA
Organism: Artemia franciscana; assembly: GCF_032884065.1. Classification (NCBI taxonomy): domain Eukaryota; kingdom Metazoa; phylum Arthropoda; class Branchiopoda; order Anostraca; family Artemiidae; genus Artemia; species Artemia franciscana. Next base: position 30,642,429 of record NC_088873.1, read on the forward strand.
ATCAAGAGCGAACTGGATTCGTGTTCATGATTAGGAAGCAAAGCGTTTGAAGAATATGCTGTGAAAGTAAAAAAAGTGTTACCTTACGTAAAAGTCAAAGGAAGAAGGAATGTGGTGATTCAATCTAAAATCATTTACTAACTTATTATATAGATCACGTTTCGTGTCGATAGACTAAAAAGTCAGATGTACGAGAGTGGTGAATTGCGCTCCGTTGAATGAAATAAGTTAGTTAGCTACCAGAGTTAAGAGTGATTGAATCATTGTTATATGTTGCACAGTAGAGGGAATAAAACTTGTGTTCTCTATACGGATTACGACAGATGTAAGTTACACGAGTTGCTTGTTATTAACATATAAGGCTTTTCATTGGGAAAAAGGGGTTATTTTGATCCTAGATCTCCTAAAGGGCTTAAGATATTAAGGTGAACTTTAAAGAAATGCTGAAATGGTAGGCAAGACACAATCAAACACACTATGACCATAACGGCTGCGAAAGGACATATCAGCAATATCCAAGGAACGGCTAAGGGCATTAAGCTGAAACTTTAAGGGTATTTTGAGAGGGATGTTGAAAGACGATCAGAGGGGAAATAGCTCCGTCTATATTTTTCAAATATCCTTTCTCTTCAATACCGAAAGAAATTTTGAAAAATCTAGTTTCCTGAAAACCTTCAAAGATTTAGTAACTATGCCCCTGGGGATGCCATATCCCCCACAGCCCCGAGGCAAGGATAGTAAATTATGCAATTTGCACATTGTATGCATGCACGATTTATCAAAAGAACTTTATCAAAAGAACAATGTCTAAGGAACAGCTGAGGGTATTAAGTTAATAGTTCCATGACATATTCAGGGGAATGTTGAAGAATAATCAGAGGTAACCAGCCCCTCTTGTCCTTTTCGAAGCACCACCTCAACACATTCCAATATTACTTATACTTAAGTAACACCTACTTCTCAAAATTTCCAAAATCCAATCCCTCCACTCAACCTCCCTACCAAATTATTTCAAGCGCAACTTCCTCAAATCCCTACAATACCCTAAGAAATGATACAAAGACTGAAAATACTAAATTTAAAAATGCAACCAGAATTTTTCTTCACGCATATTTTTTGTTAAGAAATTGATATAGGTCAAACCTGATACAGATCAGGTTTCGTGTCGAGAGACTAAAAAGTCAGATATACAGGATTGGTGAATTACGCTCTGCTAAATGAAATAAGTTAGTTAGCAACCAGAGTTAAGTGTAATTATATTAGTTGAGGAGTATAAAACGTGGGTTCTCTATACAGATTACGACATAAGTGGTGTCAGAAGTGGGATACTCAACTGAATAAAGTGAAACTTGGATTTTTGCTCATTAAATTGTAGCATAAATTAAGGTAAAGAACCCAACACATTCGTAACATTTAGTGCTGTTAAAAAGATACTTTTTGGATTTTATTATCGTTATCTCCATCCATATATCTCTAAATTGTGGATAGTATTAAACGTTAACTAAATAAAAAAACTAGTTTTTTATAAATGAAAGTAAGGAGCGACATTAAAACTTAAAATGAACAGAAATTACTCCGTATATGAAATGAGTTGTCCCCTCTGCAGTCCCTTACTCCTTACGCTAAAGTTTTTAATTGTTTTAAAAAGTAGAACTGTGGCAAAGAGTCAGACTTTAGCGTAAAGAGGGAGGAATTGCGGAGGGGACAAACCATTTCATATACGGAGTATTTTCTGTTCGTTTTAAGTTTTAACGTATCGCCTGAAACCTATCGCCAGTTATTCCGTGCGATACAGAAGGAGGCAGACCAGTCATTTACTGACTACGGTAAGAAGCTAGAGCAGCTGCTGACCAAATGGTTGGACGTCGCTGACTACAGATTGATCACGACCGTAGATTGGCTGTGAACGAAGATAGGTGATATCCTTAGAAAAATGGTGGCTGAACAATATACCACTTCCATTAGGAATGAACAACTACGCGTTTGTTCTAGAGAACTTGAGGAATCGGCTCTCGTTACTGTCTGGAAGGTGGCTGAAAACTTCTTTCTAGCCCACGAAGATGACAGAAGCGAAGGATTGAAAGGAAGCTCATATCAGTCCTCAAGGGAGGAAATGGCTCCAAAGGAAGCATAACTAGTTAAATCCGCGAACAAGCCAGTGAATAAACTAGATCCAGGAGTAGAGACGTTTCGCGCAAGAAAATTAACAGAGGGGCAAGAGGTTGTTTCAACTGTGGAAAGTTTGGTCAAAAAGCTATTGACTCTAGGGAACCGAGGAGGTGACAAAACTTGTTGTCTCGCAGTCTAAGCCCGGAAGAAAGAATCAAGCCAAGATTTCGTGTCAGGAGTGTGATAGATGGTAAGCCAGCAGAGTTCCTTATTCACAGTGGAGCAACCATCACTATAGTCCATGGAAGGTACACTGGAAGCCTGGGTGGAAAAATATCGTCCACCATGGAGATAATTTTTGTCCACGGCGATTGTAAGCAATATCATCTACATGAGGGCTATGTAGAGATGGGACCGTGGCAATTATACCTTCCAAGGCAATGTAGTAGTTGCAGTTTCTGTGAATCTACCCGCAGTCGCTTTCATTGGAAGATCGTTTCCATGATTCGTAGAGCTTTGTAGCCGAAGTTCAGAAGTAGACTCGCTGGTGTCTCTATTTTTCTGTCGACTAGAGCAAAAGACTACACTGGACCGGAAGCTGAGACCCAAACCCCCGAAATAAATCTTCCAGAAAATGATGTTTCCCAGATTATGGTTGAGTCAGAGAATGGGAAGGGCAGCATGAGAGACAGAAAGAGTCGAAGACGCCGACGAAAGAAGAAAGCAGATTGGGGACGAAAAAAACTTGGAGAAAAACCTTCAGAAGTTGATCCAGAACAGTTGACTTTCAAGGAATTGGCTAACCTTCAATAACAAGATTTTACAATGACAAAGTGTTTCACTCTGACTAGTTTAGGCCAGGGTTTCGAGATCATCGATCGTCTGCTCTACAGGAAGATGGAGACTAGGTGGGACAATGAAGAGAATACACAGCTAGTAGTTCCCAAGCCTTTTATGTCGTTTGTGCTAAGAGTCGTCCATGATTCCCCAATGAGCGGCTACACCTGAGTTGCACACACTCGGGTTGGATCACTCATGGGTTCTTCTGGCCAGGGGTACGTCAGGATATCAAACGGTTTGTACCTACTTGTCAGCTGCCAGCTAGTGGCACGGCTTAAGCAAAATGAACTGGCCCCCATGTTACGACTACCGGTCATTGAAGAGCCTTTCAGGAGGATTGCAGTAGACATTGTGGGACCATTGGTACCATCTGGGAACGGCAATCAATTTCTTATGGTGGTATCAGATTATTGCACTCAGTATCTCAAGGCAATACCCTTAAGATATATGAAATGCCAGGAAAATTACAGAAACATTTGAGCAGTGCCTCTGTCGGGTTGGTGTTTCAGAAGAAACCTTGACAGAACAGGGTTCAAATTTTGTCACTAAGAGCTTACACGACGTATACAAAATTCACAAAGTAAAACCTATACGGACATCACCTTTTCATCCACAAACAGATGGGCTGGTTGAAAACTTAATGGAAATTGGTTGAAAAACCTTCTGTTCCAAAAGGATAGTCAGCAGAATGACATCAAACTCACCCATTTTTCAACTTACAAGTCACTAACCTGGCAGATGAAAAAGGAGGCTATTTTGAGGTACGGAACGGTCTTTTATATCGGCATACCAAAAGAAAAGATGGTTTGACTCATTTCCAACTGGTGGTCCCAGAGGACTAATGTTTTCAGCTAATCCTGCAATCTCATTTCTTGAACTCCCCTAAAGTTGGTTCATCTAGGCCGTACCGCAACAACGAAGATTTTACTTGCTTACTTCTTTTGGCCCGACATCTACAATCAAATCAAGAGCGAACTGGATTCGTGTTCTTGATTAGGAAGCAAAGTGTTTGAAGAATATGCGGTGAAAGTAAAAAAAGTGTTACCTTACGTAAAAGTCAAAGGAAGAAGGAATGTGGTGATTTAATCTAAAATCATTTACTAACTTATTACATAGATCAGTTTCGTGTCGAGAGACTAAAAAGTCAGATGTACGAGAGTGGTGAATTGCGCTCCGTTGAATGAAATAAGTTAGTTAGCTACCAGAGTTAAGAGTGATTAAATCATTGTTATATGTTGCACAGTAGAGGGAATAAAACTTGTGTTCTCTATACGGATTACGACAGATGTAAGTTACACGAGTTGCTTGTTATTAACATATAAGGCTTTTCATTGGGAAAAAGGGGTTATTTCGATCCTAGATCTCCTAAAGGGCTTAAGATATTAAGGTGAACTTTAAAGAAATGCTGAAATGGTAGGCAGGACACAATCAAACACACTATGACCATAACGGCTGCGAAAGGACATATCAGCAATATCCAAGGAACGGCTAAGGGCATTAAGCTGAAACTTTAAGGGTATTTTGAGAGGGATGTTGAAAGACGATCAGAGGGGAAATAGCTCCGCCTACATTTTTCAAATATCCTCTCTCTTCAATACCGATAGAAAATTTGAAAAATCTAGTTTCCTCAAAACCCTCAAAGATTTAGTAACTATGCCCCTGGGGATGCCATATCCCCCACAGCCCCGAGGCAAGGATGGTAAATTATGCAATTTGCCCATTGTATGCATGCACGATTTATCAAAAGACATTATAAGCAATGTCTAAGGAGCAGCTGAGGGTATTAAGTTAGTAGTTCCATGACATATTCAGGGGAATGTTGAAGAATAATCAGAGGTGACCAGCCCCTCTGGTCCTTTTCGAAGCACCACCTCAACAGTGATAGAAATTATGAACGGTCATTTTGTTTAAAGGATCTAATAATTATGCCCCTGGGGACCGCCAGGTTAAGGAATGCAAAGTATGCAAATAGTCTATTTTTTTACATCCGAGATTTATCACTGGGAAAGTGGGAATGATTGATCCTGCATTTGTCTAAAACAGCCAATAATATTGAGATGAAATTTTGGAGAATGGTTACGTTAAGCTAAACTAAAAGGAACTACGTGCAAACAGGTTCTCAAAAAGGCGTATCTGCAATATCTTAGGTAGAGGTAAGGGCGTTAACTTGAAACTTTCAATGATACTACTCCTACAATTGCTGCTGTAACTGCAACTTCGACTACTTACGACTGCTGTTGCAACTATTTGCAACCGCGAGTAAGATTACTTGCGACGGAGACTACTTGTAACTGTGATTGCTTGCGAGCTCGACAACGACTACTAGTGGGTCCTACTACTTTGGCTGCGACTACGAATTCTTGCAATTCTGACTGCAAATACTTGTGACTGCGACTGCTTTTACTTTAATTACTTTCAGGAAACTTTGAGGAGGATACTGAATGAAATTAAAACACATTACATGGATGCTGGTTTTTAAAAAGATGTATCAGGAACATCTCAACGACAGCTAAGAGAACGACGCTGAAGCTTTCAGGGCATGCTCAGGGGGGATGTTCAAAAGTTACTAGAAGGCTGCCAGCCACATTCACACTTGCCCTATTTACATGCTCCCTCCCCCCATTGATCACAATTTTGAAATGAATAGATGTTGTTCAAAATATTGACCCCCAAGCTTCTAGGGTAATGGCTTTAAATTATGCAATTTGTCCATTGTTTACTTACAAGATTTATCATTGGAAAGGGGGGAATTATCGTTCCTCCGTGTGTTCGAAAAAGCCAACAGAGTTAAGTTTAAACTTCAAAGAATGTTGAGGGAGACAATGAACTAACACAACAGATACTGTGTGAATCCAGGTTAGCAATAGGGGGAAGCTGCAATATCTTAAGGACGCCTGAGTTTATTAACTTGAAACTTTCAGCACCACTACTATTATGACTACTACTGAAGCTGCAATGGTGACTACTTGTGACTGTAATTATTAGTGCTTGCACCTGCAACAATTTGCGACTATGACTGCGACTGATTACAGTTGTTACTAATTCTGCTTTAGACTATTTTTAGGAAGTTTTTAGAGGGACGTTAAAGAACATAAAAACAGACTATGAGCATGCCGGTTGTCAAATTGGTATATCAGCAATATCTTTGGAACGGCTCAGGATATTCAGTTAAAAATTTTCAGATGTTTAGAATGTACCTGCTCAACACTGATCAATATTAAAAAAAACACTTTGTTAAAAATAGTCAAAACGTCTAATAACTATGCCTTTGGGGATGCAATGACTCCTACATCCCCTGAGATTGGGTTATAAATTATGCCGTGTCCACATTACTTACATATAGGATTATCGTTGGGAAAGAGCGGGAACGTTTGATCCTAGATGTGTAAAAAGATGCTAAGGGTATTAAGCGGAAAATTCAGCAAAGTTTAAGATGGATGTTAAACTAAATCAAAAGACTCTAGGCATATCCTGGTTGACAAAAAGATGAATCGATAATACTTCAGAAGCGGCTAAGATTAATACCTTGAAAATTAGGATCGCTATTGCTACTACTATTGGGACTGCAACTGCGACTACTTGCGACTGCGACTATTTGAGACTGCGACTAATACTACTTACAAGTGTGACTAATTGTGAATTCAACTATGACTACATGCAACTGGGACTACAACTACTAGTGACCATGACGACTTGCGACTAATGCTACTTGCAATTACGACTACTTTAGACTGAGAATACTTGCGATTGCGACTACTTTGGACTATGATAGCTACAGACTGCGACTGCAACTGCTACTAATTGTGCTTGCGAATGTGAATGTAACTCATCTGCTACTACGGGTGCTTCCGACTGTGACTACTTATAAATACAAGTTAGTCAACTTGCACCTACGAATGTGGCAATTCGTGACTACAACTGCTACTACTTGTGACCGGGACTAATAATGATTGTACTGCTTCTACTATTGCGATTGTGACTATGACAGCAAATACTACTGCAACTTTTACTATTATAGAAAATCAGAAAAACTTAACTATATCCTGCTTTTCAAGATGTCCATATATCCAAGCCTATATCCAGGTTTCCAAAAAGGCTTAAATATAATATTTCACGAATAACTAAGGTTATTAAGTTGAAAATTTCATGGGATAGTGAGAGACATGTTGAACTAAAGTAAAAGATGCTTAGTGAACTTAGTCCAGACACTTACGCACATCCATACAGATCTCAGGAATGGCTAAGCGTATTAAGTTAAAACTTTCATAGAATGCTTAGGGGGATATTAATCGAAAACCAAAGATTCCATATGCATCCAGGATGTCAAAACGAAATGTTTTCGATATTTAAAGAGTATTTAGGGAAGGATATCAAGTTAAAACATTCCGAGAATATTAAGGAGGATTCTGAAGACAAGGATAAATGTTCATTTCAGTTGCTAATGGGTGTAGCTGCAATATCTCAGGAATCGGTTAGGGTATTAATTTGAAATTTTCAGGAAATGTCAAATTGGGAAGTTGAACTAAATCAAAAGATACCATATGCATTCTGTTTGTCAAAATGGCATTCCTGCAATATCTCAGTAATAGGTAAAGGTAATAAGTTGAAATTTTCAGATAAATTGTGAGGGATGTTGAACGTAATCAAAAATTTGCTGTGTGTATAGCAATTGCCCCAAGTGTAAATGTGCAGTATATAAGGATTAGCTAATTGTATTTTGCCAAAATTTGGAGGAGATGTTGAACTGTATCATATGGTAATGTATGCATCCAGCTTTGCAATATCCCCAGAACCGTTGAAACTTTCAGAGAATGTTCAGGGTGATATTGAACTCAATCAAAAGATACTATCATCATCCTGGTTGTCAGAAGGGTTTATCCGCAACATTTCAGGAACAGCTAATGGCATTTAGTTGAAGCTTTCTGGGAATGTTGAGGGAGATTTTGAAATAAATCTAAAGACACTAATTATAACTAATAAATTAGAGTCCAATATTTTAATTCTGAAGCCAATGACGTTTAAAATTGGAGATACATTCATTATATTAACCAATAACAAGATTTTGGCAGTAAAAAACGAACAGAAATTAAGGTCAGGAATAGAAATCCTAAAACGAGTAAAAATTAAATTGAATGGTCAAAGTAAACCAAAAACGAACAAAAATTACTAAAAATAGGAGTTTTGCTACCGCTACGTTTCCAATCTCCTAACCGTAAACGTTGTAAAACACATTGCGTCACTTGTACTTTAGTGAAAAAAAAATATTAACACATTCTTTTTATATTTATACCATTGAAGAAAAAAAAATAGATTACAGTGAAATAAAACCTTGAATTGTTGAGACTTACAGGAATTCATATCATCGATGTTATCCTAACCAACTCCTTACTGGTCTTTTCTCCATGTGTAATTTTAAGTAGTTATTCCTAGGAGAGGTAGAACAAGCCTATAACAGTCGATATTAACAATCTTCCCTATACACCTTGTATATACACCGTAGCATATTAGGGGCTATGTATGTTCTAATTGCCACTAAGATGTTTGTAGTCGAAACCATATCGACATGTGTTGTGAAATATTCTTACAGTTGGCTTAGCGTATCAGCGAGAGACAGGCATCAAGGTTATATTAGAAAAGAAGAACAGGATCTCATGTCACATCTATAAACCTGAACATAATTTTTTTTTTTAAACACAACCGCAAAAATATGAAAATTGCAACTATAAATCTCAATTTTTTCTGCGAGCAACTGAGATATGTGTGCCCACTGTGTCCCCTATCATCTATTGCAAGAAATGGTCGGTAAATAATGTCAATTGTCCTCGTTGTATCTTGGCCATAACTACTGGGAGTCGTATTAAGTTTTTAGTGAAGGTTTTCATAAATTATAGGAGGCTACACCATTGGGATGTTTATATCAGAAATAAATATAGTCTCACGCGCTATACGAATAGAAGCAATAAATGAATGTTTTTCTAATTAAAAGTAAACCAAGCATGACCTTTTTTAGATTTAAAATTTGGAAGCACAATTCAGGAATTAGTTCTTAGAAATTTAAGTTTGTTTTAGGCTAATATCTCCTTGAGGTTTTTAATCCACCTTATATTTATTTTAAATAGGAAGTTTAACGCAATTTTTAAAAGTGAATAAGAAACCTATATAAAAAGAAAAACAACAATAAAACTTGTTTTTACATCCGAATCATGAAATGACTGCTTCTTCAGTCACATTAGAGGCCTTAATTTTACTGTATCTTATTGCATAATCCATTAGTGGGAAATTCATAGGGACTTGGTTGTTGAAGTCACTATAACTGTAACTTCTCGCATGGGCTATTTTTATTTGTTCAAACCATGTATTTTTCCTTTTCCTAACCATATATAACCACCCCCTTCTCCTGAACCAGACTCATGAGGAGAATGTGAATTGCAATGCTACTATCTAAAATAGCTAAGTTGTGTTTCCAAAATGAGTAAAAGTGCTGAAGGGAAGGCAAGCTGTAGTCACGTTATAGACATGTACACAACGTAAACTTACTGCATACAGGGATCTCTGATGTGTCTTCACCATCTGCTGCAAGAAATGGTCCGCAAATTCTGTCAGTTGTCTTCGTTGTACCTTGGCCATAACCACTGGGAATGGTGATCCAGTCTGTTGTACAATCTGTATCTACACTAGCCGTGCCTGCCTCACCACTGATCTGGAAAGCTGGAGGAGCCGCTGAAGTGCATTGGGAATAGCACACGCCACAGAATCCCTGAAAATTAATGGCTCTGAAGTCATTTTTACTTTTTGTGTAGTGGGTTTCTCCAAAGATTTCAAAAAATAATATAAAAAAGAATTGGTCTAATGCCAGTGGAATTCACAATTGGAACAGATACTCTGAATACTTTACCTGCATAAATAACTACTTTCCCTCCATGCAAATGAACAAGAAAAACAAGAAATAAAACAACAAGAAACCAATAACAATTTTGACTGAAAAGGAAAAAAGAGGAAACAAGAAGATAAAGCCAAAAATGATAAGTAATATGAAGGTCAAGGAACTATCAAATACACTAAACTAATACATAGTTGAGTTATGTATGACCACTACAGGACTTTGGATTGCTTGGTGGGAGAGGGAGGGAGGATATTGAAACTCTTATATGTCGAAAGTTCATATAAGTTTGACATAGATTTTCATTTTAATTTATGTCTGTTTTAGAATTCGTCCATAGCAGTCTCTGTTGTTTTAATGTTTGATACGACTATTCATTTTCTTTCTTGTTTGTTTTGAGTTCTGTTTATTCATTAATATTAACTTACGTTGGTTCTAAGTTTGGATCATTATATGAATTTATTTGTGCTCATCTTAGATTTTAATTTTGCTCTTTGCTTTTCTTGAAAAACTTTTTCCAGCAAAATGTTTTATATTAATTTCAGTTCAATATTTAAATTAATGGCTTTTTTATTGATTAAGTGTGTGAATATTTGTAAAGTTTTCTTTTCCAGAATTTTTTCTTACGAGCCAAAATGCTAAGCTTAGTTGCAAATTTTGGGCTAAAATTTTAAATATTAGTTTGTTTGAAATGGAAAATCTTTCGTAATAACTGTAAAGCTGTTTTAAACGAAACTGTTTAGCCAACTGTAACTTTGGAAAAAAAAATGTGGAAAAAAATGTTTTATAATATTCCCATTTATACACCGAATGTGGCAGAGAAAAGTTTCATTATATACAATTGCTTTAGTTTTATTCTAAAGTTATTACCGTCAGTGCAGGAGTTTTGTTTTATAATGTGAGTTTGTTTCTTATTTATTTTATTGTTTATATTTTTTTGTGGTGTTTTATTTATCGTGGCATTTTATTTATGATGTATTAAAAAAAGTCTTATATTGTCGGTTTGTAATTTTCTTCTTTTTTTCCGCTGAGAAAGGCTCCCGGACATGCGGCCGAAATATTCGGAGTATTCGTATTATATATTTTTAGTTAAAGTGTAGTTTGTATATTTTATTTTAGTTCACTGCTTTATAGAAATTAAACCCGTTTTTTCTTCAATCAATTTTTCGTAATTAGACCTTAGATCCTCCTGTGTCTCCGGAGGCGCCCAGGGCGTCAAAGAAGAGTCTCCAGTAGTCTCTGAAACTTGCAGCTGCAACGATGTCTTCCCACTCTGACTGAAGAAGTGGGATTGAAGCGTGAAGGTGTCATAGGTCGTTGTTGTAGGTACGACGGAGTGTATTTTAGGGTCTTCCTCTGTGGTGGGTGCCCTCGGGTAACCAGAAAAAAGTAAACTTGGGAATTCTGGAATCGTCCATGCACAGCACATGTCTGAGGTAGCTCCACCTGCGTCTTCATATGGTCTCGATGACGGACGGTTGACCTGTGATGTTTCAAATGTGCTCTTTCGTTACCTTCTGGGTCCAATGGATGCCGAGGAGTCTACGTAGGCACATGTTTTCAAACGACTGAATTCTCCTCTCTTGTTCTTGATTGAGATGTCATGTTTTAGATGCATAGAGGAGGACGGGCAGGACGTTGCTGTTGAACAGGCGGAGCTTAAGCCGGAGAGAGAAGTTACTCGATCTCCAAACTTTTTTGAGTCTGTTGAAGGTGCTGCTATCCTGTCCAATTTGGGCGATGACTTGTTTGGCTGTGGATCCCGTGTTCTTGATGGTGCTGCTAAGATATTTGAAATAGACTACTTGTTCCACGTCGTTATCACCACATTTGATTTTCATAGGTGAACCGCTAGTTGCCATGCCTTTGGTTTTACTGGCGTTGATATTGAGTCCAAAATCTTCTGCTTTTTGTTGGACGCTCGAGAGCAGCATTTGAAGCTGTGATTTGCACGTTTCGAGGATGGCAATATCGTCAGCAAAATCTAGGTCACTCAGCAGGCGATCATTTAGGCGTAGCCCAGTTGAGTTCACGCTCCTCAGTACGAAATCGATAACGATTGCGAACAGTAGCGGGGATAGTACGCACCCTTGTTTCACCCCGGAGAGGATGGGAAATTTGTGTGAATTTCCCTCTGTTGTCTTCACACAACAGGTTGCATCTTCATACATCACCGTGATGAGATTTACTATGATATCAGGGATACCATAGGGGCGAAGGAGCTTCCAGAGTGACTGGCAGTCTAATGAGTCGAACGCCTTTTTAAAGTCTATGAAGATCATATAGAGTTTATTGCGCTATTTGCAGTTCTCCTCCGTGAGCATTCGTAGGGTGAATATCAGGTCCGTGCAAGAGCGGTTTGGGCGGAAGCCATGCTGTTCATCACGCAGGTATTCATCTAGGTGACGCTGTATTCGGGACAGGATAATGTCGTACAACAATTTGCCAAGAATCTAGAGCAGGCTGATGCCTCGCCAGTCGTTACAGATCGTGGCATCACCCTTCTTGAAGAGCTTCACGAGCCTACTACGGCGCCATTCTGAAGGTACTTTTGCTGTTGTCCAGATGGTTCCGAAAAAGTCTTGCCAATAGATGACACAGGTGTCCAACGAGCATTTCAGCATTTCTGCCGTGATGCGGTCGTCTCCTGGACGGAGACGACCGCTTTTTGACTGCCTTCAGAATTTCGTCTTTCGGGGGTTCGATGTTGATGTCTAGTGAGATTTGAGGATCTTCGGGGATGGAGATTGGCTCGTCCGGAGATGGTCTGTTCAGGATTTTGCCCTTGGTTGGCCCAAACCTCCTTTTTCTCTTTGGGACCGGTAACCAGTACGCCGTTTTCGTCCTTCACCGGACCATCGCTGGCTCTCTTCCTCCTGATGATCTCGTTTGTTATCTTGTACAGCGACCTCCTGTCTCCATTCTTGGCAGCTTCTTTAGCTTCACGGTCTTTGATTCGTAGAAATGGCGTTTGTCTCAGTGCGCGCTCTTTTTGACAGCTTTGTCAATCCTTCTGTAATTCTCGGTCTTGTAGATCTGATTTACGTCGTGGCAGGCAAGGATCTGAAGTTTTGCGACTTTTCTCTCCTCTAGGAGCTGCCAAGTGCGGTTCGATAGCCACTGGTCCTTTGGTTTCTTGCGGTGCCCAAAGGTCTTGCTTGCTGACTCAATGTAGAGGTTCTTTATCTAGTCCCATATCATCTCCTGGTCGTCTTTGTCACTGATATAGAGTGCTTCGAACTTGTTGCTAAGTTCGGTAACGAACTCATGCCTGGTCGTTCGGTCTAGGAGCTTGTCAGAATCAAATTGGAGTTTTTAATTTGGTGCCTTTTTCGCATTCCTCTTCAACTTCAGGGAGAATTTGATTACTAGCAGGCTGTGGTCTGATCTAACGTCCGCGCCTCTGTATGCTCTCACGTCTTGTATATTGGAGCAGAACTTCTGGCTGACTAGACAATGGTGATCTGGTTTCTAACTGCACCACCAGGGGAGGTCTATGAATGCTTGTGGACGTCTCTATGAGGAAAGATGCTGCCTCCTATCACCAGATCATTGGCCATTGCAAAGTTGATAAGCATCGTTCCATTCTCTTTACGCACACCCATGCCGTGCCTACCGAGTGTCTGTGGGCAGTAGGACTCGTCGTTACCAATGATGGCGTTTAAGTCACCGAGAACGCACATGCTGTCATGTTTCGGAATGTTGTTGACCGCTGCCTGTAGAGTGTGGTAGAATTCTTCTTTGGTCTCGACTTCTGTGACGTTGGTGGGGGCGTAACAGACTACTACAGAAAGTTTCGCTTGTCGTCCAGTGAAACGCGCTACGAGAATTCTTGGTGATATGGGAGTTCCTTTCAAGAGAGATCGAGGTTTCCCTCGTCATGATGATTGCAACTCCTTGTTCATGCCTGCTTTCAGCGCCACTGTAGAGGGTCGCAGAATGGTCGTCAAGTTGTTACTCTCTGGAGCCAGTCCATCTTACTTCGGACAATGCCAGGATGTCTAGATTATATTTGTGCATTTCCTGAACTACTTTTTCGGTCTTCGCTTTTCCGTTGGGACATCGTGCGAACATTCCAAAAACCAAATTTTGGGTTGCTATTTGCTTTTAGAAATCATGTTTGGGGGCATGCGTTTGTCGTCGTCGGTAGGGGGTTCAGATCCAAGGCTCTTCATTAACGTTTCCGTTACAAGAGAATTTTCCCCAGGGGATTACTCCTCTGGTTCCCGGGAAGGGGTTGCAAGTCCGTTGCCCGACCCTCCTCCTTTATACAGGCTTGGGACAGGCTACTGGCACTGCTGGTAATAGGTCTAAAAGATAAAGCCAGTTTATGCTTAAAGATGTCTATTGCTTAAAGTTCACTATATTACATCCACAAAACGGGGGGTCCTATGATATACCATACTTTTTACTGTATCAGATGCACTTTTCATGATCAGAAATATTCCTTGGTATCCTGTCGGAATTTCAGCCGGTAATTAAAGCACACTGAATTTATATTCATCTATCTCAGACGCCTGGTGGAATAGGGAGGGATACAACTAGAGTATGGTTTTATTTATTCTAAACAAATAAAGACTGGTTAAGCTTTAAAAATATTTATTACTTAATCATATTGAAAAGGATTTTGGAAAAAAACACACATGTTTACATAAAAATAATAGTTGGAGTTTACTATTATAGAACCCGAAACGGGGCTTCCATGATATAGAATGCTTTTTTTACCGTCTTGTATGCACTTATCACGATCAGGTATGTCTCTTGGTATCCAATGTGTGAAGAATCTAATCTCGTCTTCAGGACGATAATAAGCCCCTTTAAATTTAGGACAAACAAACCTTTTAAATTCAAGTGTGGAATTTTAGGGTCACATTATTTAGTCAGAAATTTATCTGTAGGCACATTACCCTTCTGTGAAACTGTGAAAAATTGAATATTCCTTGGACTTCTTCCTAAACACTACTCAGTTCTTTCCCAGTTTTCTTATATGGTGTAATCGCTCGGCCATAGAATCCCTGTCTGTTCATGTGGCTTAATGTAGTTCTCCGACAGCGTTTATCACATTCAAACATATTATAGTTTACTTTCCATTGATAATAGTCATTTTCTTTATGTTCCACAGAAAATAAGAAAAATACAAATTCGAATATAATACAAAATCATTTTTAAACCAATAAATTCAGTGTAATATCGTCCAATTATCTTTGAAGCTATTGTTGTAGCATTTAAGAAGAGAAATGCTTCATCAAACTTTTATACCTTTGCCCAAGGTTAAAAAGACTTGTTTCGTAATTGCAAAAAAGCTGTAATTCACTGATCCCAAAAGAATGTGTTACACATCTAGTATGTGAGTTCCTTTCAGCCTCAAACGGTACCCTATAGTAAATATATATCTTAAGTAACTAGGAATAGTTAACAACATTTGAGTATATATTACTTCCCTCATAAGGCTCTCTTTTCATCGGTTAAAATATATACAACTTTATTAATTTCGTTAGATCATGAGATATGTACTTTCATGTCTCAAACGACGTCCTATAGTAAAAAATATATCTTAAGTAACTAGGAGCATATAACAATGTTTGAGCTTGTATCTTTTCTCTCATATGGTTGTTGTATCACCACTTCAACTATTTGAGTTTTGTGCTCAAAATTGCTTTTATTTTTTTATATTATAATATAAATATATATATATATATATATATATATATATATATATATATATATATATATATATATATATATATATATATATATATATTTATTTTATATTTTATTAAATTTTTGGTACTCATTCAGCAAGTAAAATACAAAATTTATGAACTAGTTGAGCTTCTGTGCTCATAGGTGCTTTCATTAAATTTTGATACCCGGTCGTAACCAAGACATTCGGAATTTATCAACTATCTGAGGTTGTTGAAATCGGATGTGCTGTTATCAAATTTTCGGCTCTCAGCCATCAAATAAAACACGGAATTTATCAACTAGTGGAATTTGTAGTACTCAAAGTACTTTCATCTCATTTTTAATAACCAGTCAGTAACTAAAAGATGTGGAATTTATCAAATAGGAGAGATTGTTTCACTCAAAAGTGGCTTTATTAGTATTTTTATACCTAGTTGGTAACTAAAAGAGTTAAAATTTACCAACCACCTGAGATTGTTGCACACAACTTTTTTCATGTGTTTTTATGTGTGAGTTTGCTTTTGTGTTTTTTTGTCTGTCCCTTCACCCGGGCCTGTGTGACTGAGTGTTTGTTTTCATGTCTCTGTGTTTGTCTTTGTGTTTTTGTGTCTCTGAATTTGCAGGCTTACATGTAATTTTGTCTGTCTCTTACTATACTTATTATTCTGAATAATGGTTTGCTTGTCTTTGTGTCTTATTTAATTAGTTTTTATGCGTCTCTCTCTCTCTGTCTCTCTCTCTCTGTCTCTCTCTCTCTCTCTCTTTCTCTCTCTCTCTCCCTCTCTCTCTCTCTCCTCTCTCTCTCTCTCTCTCTCTCTCTCTCTCTCTCTCTCTCTCTCTCTCTCTCTCTCTCTCTCTCTCTCTCTCTCTCTCTCTGTATGCCTATGTGTCTGAGCGGCTGTTTGCTTGTCTCTATGTCTGACTCGGTGTGTGTGTGTGTTTCTCTCTTTCTCTCTCTGTATGCATATGTGTCTGAAAGGCGTTTATTTTTCTCCATGTTTGTCTCTGTGTGATTTTGTGTCTGACTGTGTTTTTGTGTGTGTTTTTGTTTATTGTCTCTCTCCCCCCGTGCCTCTGTGACTGAGCGTCTGTTTGCAGGACTCTGTATATGCTTTTGTGTTTTTATGTGTCAGATACTACTTGTACTTATGAAGTTTTTGTTTCTTTCAATATGCATTTTCGTCTGAGTGGTGGTTTCCTTGTCTTTGTGTCTGTCTGTGTGGGCTTGTGTGTGTGTGTGTTTGCGCGCGCATGCGCGTGTGTATTTGCTTGTGTGTGTGTGTCTGACTTGGCGTGTTTGCATGTGGTTCATTCTCTCTCTCCCTCTCTCGCTCTCTCTCTCTCTCTCTCTTTCTCTCTCTCTCTGTATGCCTTTGTGTTTGAAAGGGAGTTTACTTGTCTCTATGTCTGTCTTTTTGTGATTTTTTGTCTTCAAAAGTGCATTCATTCAATTTCTGGTACTGAGCCTGCAAGTAAAATACACAGGATTTATTAACTATCTGAGTTTCTTTCTTGTATAAACGTAGGTATGGTATGGCCCCTTTTAACAACGAAGGTTTACACAGACATGCGGTCTCGATTTTGTGAATTCTTTCACGAACATGCAGTGACTATGACAAAACGGTTTATATCTCTTTACATATATACATTTTTATTAATATATGCAATTTAAAAACATTCTGATAATTTTTTAGCCTTAAAAGCTGATTTAAGCAAAACAAACTTCCGTAAATTACCCCAAAAATATTAGTTGGTGCATATTTTTTTTTGTATTTTTTAAAGCCTCTTACATGTTTCCTTCCAGCAGTGAAGTTAGGACTGATAATTGAAGGACTTGATGTTTGCTGGTTCAATATATCGTACTGTCCATTCTTATTAGGAGCGATATGATATATACGTATCGTATCCAAGTCAAATTGTTCAAAAGCACTATTCAAATCATTGGAAAATGACTAAATAATGTCATTTGTGCTAACAGTTAACATATTAGTAGGAGTGTTAGCTTGAAATGAGTTTTCTCTTTCAATATTCAATGGAGGTGAGTCAATAGTGTATACTGTATCTAAATCTCACTCTTTAAAGGCATCATCAGAGTCATTCAGAAATATTTGAATGAGTTCGTCAATAACTTGTAGAACTTTTCTGGGCTCATCTTGTATCATAGAGCTCCTTGGGCAGGGAGAATTCTCAATTATGTTGATGAGAGCATCCATAACTGCAGGACCTACAAATCCGGGGCAGTATTTCACCCCAATCTTCCCCCACATTGACCTTGGGATTTATTGCCCGGGGTATTTTAAGTTTCACTATTCTTATTTTCTTGGGTCATTTTGTTAGTGGAAAATCTGCATTAGTCTACAATAATAAATATAGTTTTAATAGTCAATTATGTTCTCATACTGTTTATGCAGATGAAAGTAAATATAATACATAGAAGGAAAACCATATTTATCAGTATTTAAAAAAATGTATGTAGCACTACCTAACATCCCTCCATATCCCTAACACATTTTTCTGCATTGTCTTATCCATCAACAAGCATTGTGCCTAAAATATGTTGATATGTCTTGTGTCATGAAACCTGTTGTTCCTGTGGTTAATTTCATTAGATTTCATGCACTCAACCATTGCCAGTTCCATGATTTTTTGAAAGAAATTGATTCGGAGTTTGTTGATTTGCCTTATTATACAGCAGTTAGATGGCTAGTTGTGGAAAGATTTTGCTGCATTTTTTTGAGCTCAGATCACAAATTGATTTATTTCTCACAGAGAAAAATAAACCTAAGCCATTATTATCAGATAGTGAATGGATTTGGAAATTGGCATTTTTTGCAGATATGACAAGTCACATGAACCACCACTAGTCACCACTTGAATCCGAAATTGCAAGGCAAAACAAATTTGATCGATGACTACTTTGGTCATGTCAAGGCATTCAGAGCAAAACTTGCGCTACTTGAAGGCCAGGTGAAAGTTAAGAATTTTGCTCATTTTCCATGTTGTGAAAAATTTCATGCAGAGAGTAAAGTTGAATTTACTTCTTCATTTGCAAATGTAATGATTTCAGATTTGAAAAAGCAGTTTCAGGAGCGATTTGCTGACCTTGATGCCAAAGAAAATGAAGTCAGGCTCTTTCATAATCTATTTGACTGCAATGCTGAAAATCTTCCAACTCTATTTCAAATGGAAATTATTGGTCTCCAGGCAGATGACAGACTGAAATATAAGTATAGAGAAGGAAATCTGATTGATTTTTATAAATGTCTGCAGCCAGATCAGTTTCCAAATTTAATAAAGTTTGCTTGTAGTTTTGTGTCCATTTTCGGTACAACATACTTGTGTGAACAAACATTTTCCAAAATGAAGCATGTGAAATCTAACTATCAAGCAAATTTGTCTCATGATCATTTGGAGTCTATTCTAACAATTGGCTCATCTAATCTCGAACCTGATTTTAATGAAATTTTAAAGTCAAAACAACACTATCTTTTGTCACACTAATTTTGTTGCATAAAACTAAAGGCAGGAGTCTATATAGTCTATTCTGATTTTTTCCAACAAGATATGTTTTAATTTTTTTTGTTTATAATCTAATATTTGAGGACATTAAATTACTGGCACTGATTTGTTTTTTTTTCTCTCATTTTTTATCTCTTTGGCCCGCATAAATATGGGAAATATATAATATGGCCCTTACATTGAAGAGTTTGGAGACCCCTGGTCTAAACGTATTCAGTTGGTGCTTGCATTTGTGTTAAACATATTGTATAAGCGAATTTATTTTTTTTTAATGTAAATTTGATCTATGAAAAATTTCAATTTTTTTCTATCACTCAAAGGAAAAATAAAATAGGTAAATCAAATATAATTCTTAATTACCTACATTTGAAAATCACTTGTTCATTTTGAAAGCTGTTTCAAAACTGATAATGTTACCACATTAAGAAGCTGTTTATATACAAAAATTATGTCAATAAACTACTATCCAGTTTACTATCAAATTCTTTACGCTCGCACAATAAATAGTGCGACCTAAAATCAAATATAATAATTATTTATAACTTTCTCTGAGCTGGGTTTTCATAGCTAGTATATGCTCTAATTTAGTGCTAATACGGTTATGCTAACTTGGTCTAGAGTATTGCATACTATTCAAATATCTTGAGGGGTCTTAGGTCCGTAGTGCATATGGTTGTACTACTTATTTTCAAGGGCTGTACCTCTAACCCTAATTTTTTCTTCTTCTGGATTAGCGTTCATTACGCCCTAAAACTTTTGTTTCAAAATTTGATCTTTTCAGAAGAAAAGTTGGTTGGCCTTTTTGGACAACTGTTTCGTGGGGAATTGGAGTGTTCTTACCCGCCCCCCCAAAAAAAACACTAAATTACAGATATAAATTTCAAGCCATTCAAGCAAAAAATTATTTAGGGGGGCTCTTACCCCTATCTAATTTTTCGACACATAAGAGTCCTTTTCTCTATTTTTTTCTTGTGTTTTGTAGTTTTCAAGGCCCAAAGAGCTGAAGATATAAGTTCTGAGCTGATCATAATTTTTTGGCCCTTCTTTGGCCGAATTTTTAGCCAGCTTCGTCCGCAAACTGGATCTGTTCTTAAAAATAGGCTTCTTTTGGCTCGGGGATTTACGGTGGCAAGTTTCAAGCTTCAAATGATAAGGGAGAAAAGGGCTTTTTGGTTGATTTTTGAAACCCATACCCCCCCCGCTTACAAAAAGGTTAATTTATGACCTCTTAGCCCATGCAACGATTTTTGAAGGTTTCAAGCAAACCCAAGAAATTATTGGCCTAGGACGCAATTTTATGGGGCTTAGGGGTGGATCTAGAGCAAAATCTTGGGGAATGGAGAATGTGAAAAGGGCACCAATAATTGACCAAACTGACAAATTTATTTAGAAAAATTATAAACACAAAAAATGATAAATAAAGGCACCATAAGAAATCTTGAGAGGGCCCAGGGTCCCTCTAGCCCCCTGGATCCACCAATAAAGGGTCATAGCATCATAGTGCATCATAATGTTATGATATGAATGATCATCATACTAATATTTCACTGGTGCATTAGGGTTTGCTTAGCCAGGTACTTAAGGTCTTGGTTTCCGTTTTCAGGCAAACCCATATTTCTTTTTCTTTTTACAAGTCAGGGTCCCTTTGACTCAAGAACTTTCAGATACGGGTTTCAAGCTAATTAAAAACATTATTTCCTCCTAAATCTTTTCCTAGAACATTAATTTTTAGCATTAAAATTCTACAAAATATCAAATCAAAACAGGCTCTAATTTAATGTATTTTGTACCAGAAATAAAGCATACTTGTAGTTTGATACATTTTGCATCAAGTATTATTCTTTCGAAAAACACTTGAATCCTTTCGTGCCATTGTAATTTTGATTTATTTTGTGTGTTACCTTATTTAAACGCTTTCAAAATTACTTTGAAGGTCACTGACAATAGCCCAAAAAATTACCTCTGCCATCCGAATGCATATCGTATAGTCTGTATTCGATAACATGTAAGTATTTTCTGCGTCTTCGACCTGGTAGTTGTAACTAAGAAGAGTTCCTGTAGTTGACGTAAAGTACTGCAGACACTGAGGAGGGGCTGTATAAGTATAAAAATAAACTATTAGAGAGTTAAAGAGTACAAACTTTCTAAACAAAACTACATCTTAGCTGTCGTAGCTATTCATACATTATATGAGAGCTATCATAGCTTTAAGTAAGAGTGGTAAAGGCTAATATTGTAACAGATTGTCAAAAATACACGCTTACAGTGATTGATCATAACTGTCTTTATCTATCTGTGTTTGAAATCTATCTTATTAAATGAGTAATTTCTGTATATGTGTGTATATCTTCTTCGGAAATAGGAATGTATTATTTTTTTCTGAAAATTGACATACTAACATTTTTCAATGTGTAAAAAGCGATTTAGATAGATCGTGACTCTGGTAAAATTTATTTCTCCTCTAAGATCCCTTAATATATTTTTCCTAAATTGTCTGCTGAGGCATATTGGAGACCCAACCACCGGAGCCAACTGTCAACTTGAACGTTGACAGTTGGCTCCGGGCCTTAAATGGGTGAGTGAACAGTAATCACATCGTTAATATTCTTAAAGTACCCATCACACTAAAAATGGAATTCGATTCTTGAAATTGGTTTAGTCAAAATTTCACAGCCATTTAAGTCTTAAAAGGTTAGGAAAACCATGGAACTCAATTTTTAAGCAAAATATGTTCGATGCAGGTGTGAAGTATAAAATATAGAACGTGTGTTAAAAATCAATTGAAAAAAAGCGAAAAATTATCATTATACAGCTTTCGAAAGTGTAATTTTTCTGATGGTCTAGCGAAAGACAGACACTGTAATTAATTTGCAGTAAAATTGGAAAAAAATATGTTCAATAGCATAGGGTTGTACCACCAGGTGGATTACTGACATTACAGTTTAATTTGATTGTCGATAATATAGAAAAAATTTTGGTATAAACATGCAAAAAGGTTTTCTGATTAAAATGAAATGAAATTGAAGTTCATAAGAAAAACTGTCTTTCTTTTCACGAAGCGAAGCTTGGTGCCACGGTACTAATAAGGTAAATGCCAAATATGTATTATTTGTACTTCAACACTTGTGATTTGACCGGATATTAGGTCAAACCATTTTTTCGTTCCAGGTTGACAACATAGCTCGGAAAGTTGTAACTTTTCTTTGGAGCAAATATGGATAGCTTCTGCGTCCTCGTACAACGTGTGAACATAATTGTTCAGGATGCGAAATCAGCCGATCCAGGTCCTCATTTTAGCGTATAGAGGCGGATTTTATTATTTAAAAACGAAAGTAATTAAAATGTTATTATTTTACATAGTGAAAGTTAAAAAGAAAGCATATAGATTAAAAAGTTTGCTATGTTCAAAAAAATAATTTAAAGGGGGCTACTATATGGGGGTAATGGTGCTCTTCCAAAGTTAGTTCCCATGCAAATTGGCGCATGAAGAATGACCTCCACGTGCCTCTAGATATCTGGCTAGCCACCGGAAATTCAAATGCACATAGGGACGGTTGGGTTAGTTTTCCTCCTCCTGAAACTTCTATTGTAACGAATGGAACCAGGAATTCAGCCTCGGATATATCATCTCAAACACCTTCTCAACCCAGGGTGGCATCGGATATTCCCTCTGAATATCCGTAACCAGGGTGGCATCAATGTATCCACCTGGAATGGTCTGACACTGAACCAACCCGGTTTAAAGCTTCTATGAGCCAAATAATTAAAGAAATATAAAGTTACAATTGCTGGAATCACTGAAACACATCTGTCTGGTGATGGCGAGGCGTACATTGGTGAAGGGCGCACACTGCTCTGGTCTGGTGGTCACCAGAAACGAGGAGGCTTTGGCCTAGTGCTGAACAGTGCCACACGCAAGGCACTCATGTCATTCGCACCAGTAGCAAGTCTCCTGAGAGTAAGACTCGATGATAAACAATGATAACCTGTTACACCCCCACAAATGAAGCCGAGGAAGAAGATAGGGGTGACTTTTATACCCTTTTAAGTTCTGAGCTCTCTTCAGTACCTCCCCATGACTCCCTCGTCCATCTAGGAGATATGAATGCTAGCATTTTAAATGAATCTGGCCTGTGGGGTTTTGCTGTTGGATCCGCAACAGTAGATAGCCTAAAGGACAATAGAGAGAGAATGCTGAACTGCTGTCTCGCCCACAGTCTTACCTTTGTAAACACATGGCTTCAGAGGCCCAGCATAGCCAATTATACATGGTATAGCAATGATGGATCAACAAAGAAGATGCTCGACTACATCATCCTACGCCGGCGATGGCTGTCGTCTGTACAGAATTGTCGCACCTATCGAGGTGCCGAACTTGGGAACACTGACCACTGTTTTGTTGCAACCAAAATCAAGATTCGTCTAAAAGCTATAAAACCAGCCAGACACCTCAGAAAACTTACACCTACCGTATCCAGCAAGACCCCACTTTGGCTAAGCAGCATCAGGTCGAAATATACAACAGATTTGAGTCTTTAAGCAGTGAGATGATAGTGAAGGTGTATGGAAGGTCTTCAAAGAGAATGCTCTTGCAGCTGCAACTACCGTTGCTGGAATTAAGCAGCATCAGAAAAAGGACTGGATCAGCAACGAGTCCCTCGCCAGTATTGATCTCAGATGGAAAGCTCGCCTTTGCGGGGACATGACAGCGTATAAGCAATTAAATAAAGAGCGCAGCATCATTCTGCACAAAGACTCTAAGACCTTTATTGATAAAAAAGCATGCGGACTCCAAGAGGTCACGAATAAAATGACATTGGAGCCACATATAAGATTCTCCGTGAGCTCTCAGGTCAATACACTCGAACTACATTGTATCTTCGTACCGCCAGTGGTGAGAATATTTATGACCAATCATAGTGCCTACACAATTGGGAGCACCACTTCGAGAGGCTACTAAACTCAGACCCACCCGATCAAATTGACGACCAAATTACTGCTGTTAACAATGCTACACTAGAACCCCAATGGAACTGACTTTACAACAGAAGAAATTAAAACTGGAGTACAAAAGCTAAGAAACAACAAAGCCCCGGGAGTATGTGGCCTGACATCAGAACTCCTTAAAAATGGCGATCCATCCATGACTCTCTGTCTACAAGTGCTGTTTAATGCTGCGTAGCACTCTGAAATGATGCCATCAAATACCATCAGACTAGAAGACAGGCTTATTTATGCAAGTCTACAAGAGGAAAGGAAGAAAAGCAGAATGTAATAACTATTGTGGGAGAACTCTGCTCTCGGTACCCGCCAAACTCATCACTATGCTGCTCTTCAAGCGGGAAACAGAGTCACTCCGTCCCCTTCGTCACCACCAGCAAGCTGGATTAATGCCAGGTAGGTCAACTACTGACCAAATTCATAGAATTAGACAGCTGATAGAGACAAATTTAGAAAAAGAAAGGAAGATATACATTGCCTTCTTCGATTTTCAATCTGCTTTTGACACTGTTGACAGACACTCACTGTGGAAGATCCTTCAATCTGCCGGTGTACCTAAGAAAATTTTGAATTTGTTCAGCGAATTATACAATAAGACCGAAAGTGCTGTCATTGTAAATGACCAGCTCTCATCAAATTTTCAAATGAGAAACGGTGTTTGGCAAGGCTGCACTACTGCTCCCAAACTCTTCAACCGTGTTATGGACCATGTTCTCAACAAAACAGTACTGGTGCATCTGTTTAGCATCGATTTTGCTGAAAGTCTGTCATATGTAGAGTTCCCTTGTATATTGCATTGGTGATCATCAAACTGCCATCAATCTGCCCATGACATCAAAACTGCGCTAGAGACGCTAGTATCTGCTGCAGAAAAAGTTGGCTTATATGTAAACTGGACCAAGACCAAAATAGTGCCTCTGGACAAAACACAATGCAGCCCCCTGACAACGAAAGAAGTATATGGCCAAGATGTTGAGTTAATCAGGTATTTTACATACCTTGGTTCAATTGTCTGCTCAAACAGACATCTAAATGCAGAGATATCAGCAAGGGTGGCAAAGGCAAACGCCTTTTTCGGCCACCTGATCAGAATAATATTCCACAAACCCAAGATCAGCAATCTCGCAAAACCTCGTATCTACTCTGCCTAGGTATCAAGCCTTATGTAGTACTCGTCAGAGTTTTAACCTTTGACTCAGTCGCGGATGATGAAGGTAGATGCTGTCCAGACAAAACACCTTCACAAAATCCCACACGTTAGATAAACCGACAGGCTACTGAACACGGATATCCTTCCGTCCTTTAAATTACCACCCCTGTCCGAACAGCTTGAGCCTCGCTCGCTACGTTGGTACAGTCATTTACTATATCTACCCACTGAAACACCTGCCCGACATATATTCAACTTCGATTCAACTGCAAACGGCTAGAAACGCCCCAGAGGTAGATCACGTATGAGATGGGCGAATATCATAAGCGATCAACTCAGAGCGTGGGCCATTGACCCCAGCGAAGCTCCTACCCTCGCCCAAAACAGATCACTCTGGAGACGACTAACGGTGCTGACGCCTAGTTCCCTCGACATTGGCGTCGCTGACGAGCAAGAGCTTTAAGTAAAGTTAAAAGAAAGTACACGGTCAAGTTGAACATAAGAACAATACAATAAAGAGAAATTACATGACACACTTGGACAATTATACTGACAATCGCAAGAATCTGGAAATTCGGAGGATGTGAGCCCGAAGAAAACCAGTCTGAGTTAAGATCTGAAGAAGAAGAATGCCTATTAGTATAAAATAAGTTAAAGGTTTCTAACATAGACTCAATCAGGGCCGTATCCAGGGGGGCTGAGGGTTCCCCCCGCAATATGTGTGTCCAACTCGTAAGAAAGTAACAAAAATGCACATAAAACAATTGTGATGTATTTTTTTAATGTTTTTTGCCCTCCCCCCCATAAAAAATTGCCCCTCGAACAAAATCCTAAGTACGTCCCTGGACTCAATGGACAAATCCAGAACAGATAACTAAAAACAATGTAATATATATTATATACTTGTATCTATAATCTACTTCCTCTGAATATGAGGGAACATTCATGTAATAGAAAATGAGTAAATTCTAACTTGATATATTTAGAAAGACAAAAATCAAGACCCATTAACTTGCGTATCAAATACAAGGTAATAACAGGATAGCTACCTTGAGGTGGCCCCAGTCGCCACATTTCAGGGTAATGTTTCTGATTGGGTGTAAATTTGTTTCAGGCAATATCAAACAGTTCTCGGTAACGAACTGTAGTATGGAGCGACCTGGCTCAATAGTAACTGAAACTCTAAAAATGGTATTTTGATACCAATAGTTACATCAAAAGCATTGTATTTTAATGCTGATTTTAAATATATAAGTTTCATCAAGATTAGTTCTTACCCATCAAAAGTTACGAGCCTGTGAAAATTTGCCTCATTTTAGAAAATAGGAGGAAACACCCCCTAAAAGTCATACATCGTAACGAAATTCACACCATCAGATACAGCGTATCAGATAACTTTATTATAGAAGTTTCAAGCTCCTATATACAAAAATGCTGAATTTCCCATTTTTTGCCAGAAGACAGATCACGGATGCGTATTTATTTGTTTTTTTGTTTTTTTTATTGTTTTTTTTCTCTAGGTGTGGTCGTATCAACTCAGAGGTCCTAGAATGTCACGAGAAGGCTCATTCTAACGGAAATGAAAAGTTCTAGTGGCTTTTTTAAGTGACCAAAAAAATTGGAGGGTACCTAGACCCCTCCCACGCTCATTTTTTCCCAAGAGTCACTGGATAAAAATTCTGAGATAGCCATTTTATTCACCATAGTCGAAAAACCTATTAACTATATCTTTGGAGACGACTTACTCCCCCGCAGTCTCCGTGGGAGGGGCTGCAAGTTGCAAACTTTGACCTGTGTTTACATATAGTAATGGTTACTGGGAAGTGTACAGACATTTTTGGGGGGATGTTTTTGGTTTAGGGGGAGAGTTGAAGGGGGGAGGGTTACGTGGGAGGATATTTCCATGGAGGAACTTCTCATGGACGAAGAGAATTTAATCGAAAAAATATTCTAGCTCTATTTAAAAAAACAATGAAAAAAAAATATGAAAAGTTTTTTCTACTGAAAGTAAAAACCAGCATTAAAACTTAAAACGAACAAAAATTATTACGCATATGAGGGGTTTACCTCCTCATAATACCTCGCTCTTTACTCTAAAGTATTTTTAGTAATTTCAACTATTTATTCCATGGCCTTTGTGACTCAAGGGTCATTCTTAAGGAATTGGGACAGAATTTAAGCATTAGTGTAAAGCATTAGCGAGGTATCGACGAGGGGATGAACTCCCTCATATACGCAATAAAAACATACGAATATAGAAGTTCCTTACATAAGTTAATTCGTAAGTTACGTATATTTTTTACTAATGAAAACGTCCGTAAAAAATTGAAAGTTCTAGTTGCCTTTTTAAGTAATAAGAAAATTGGAGGGCAACTAGGCCCCCCTCGCTCCTTTTTCCTCAAAATCTTCCGATTAAAACTATGAGAAAGCCATTTAGCCAAAAAAATTAATATGGAAATTTCGTTTTAATTATTTATTTGCGGAGAGTCAGGATCAAACCATGTATTAATTCAAAAACATCCCGAAATTAAATAAAAAAAAAAAAAGTTTTTTAAAAATGAAAGTAAGGAGCAACATTAGAACTTAAAACGAACAGAAATTACTCCGTTTATGAAAGGGGCTTTTCCTCTTCAACGCCCCGCTCTTTACGCTAAAGGTTTTGCTGTTTTAAAAAGTAGAGTTAAGAGAAAGAGTCAGACTTTAGCGTAAGTAGCGGGGCGTTGAGGAGGAAAAGTCCCTTTCATATACGGAGTAATTTCTGTTCGCTTCAAGTTTTAGTGTTGCTCCTTACTTTCATTTAAAAAAAACTTGTTTTTTATTTAGTAGCTAAAAGAAATTGGAACAAACATAAAACACAGGACTGTATTAATACATCAAAATATGTTTTTTTGACGTAAAAAACTGATTTAAACGGTATTAAAAACAGAGAAATGTGTTAAAATGGGATATGTTGGTGCTAAAATAAGCTCACTGTTACCAAATGACTGTATTGTAATAGCCTGTATACAGTTCAATATAAACAACAGACATCGCACCGCGGTAATGAAACTTCAATATTTAAAATTAACATTATGTTGAATCTCACATTCATCTTTTTTAATGAAAGATAAACCAATTATGTATCTTACAACAGTTCAAAAAGTTCTTCAAAGCCGTTAGCTATTTTCAATATCCTAGATGTTTTAATGTTTTTTGCCAGTATCCTACAGTTATCGTTCCACGAAAAAGTGGCCAAGGCATTGATGTCTTAATATCCCTATAGTGGTTTGCAACCTCTTTCTTCCCGGCTAGTGCTACCGTTATCAGTGCTACTGTCTATTTATTAAGTTTCTTTAAAGATTTTTCCAAGTGGGCTTTCGAGGGATTTCCGATCCCACTTTACACGTTATAAAATAAAACCAACTAACCATTAGAGATAGCGTCGCAAGGAAGCTGACTAATTTTGACATTCCATGTTCTTTCCAGTGATTCTGCTTCTGAGCTGGCTCCAAGAGAAAAACTGAGAGTAAATGATCCACCTCCTGTCGTCATGTCAACATACACTTAAAGAAGTGAAGGTAAAGTAAAAAAACATTTTTTTTTCATCAAACAAAAATTTTTGCCGACCGTACATTGAATCTTTAAATAAATTGGACAGATTTTTTTTTCAAAATAATCTTCTCCAAGTCTATGAACACCGAGAAGTTTTTTAGTCTGTTTATCCCAACAAATTAATTAAAAAGAAAAATCCCACAATCTTTTATTTCGAAAATTATTTGCACACTGAGATTCCACAGTCACAATCTTTAAGTGCATATATCTTCAATATCATTTATCCTGTTTTAAAGAGTTTTGACGACCGTAATAACAATGGACGCTTAGTAATAAGGAGGAAAATAGCCTTCAAGAAAACAAGTTAAACGAAGCAATTAATTACGAAGAAGATTTTCTACAAAACAACTCAAACCAAGCAAGAACATAAATAAACAAAAAATATTTCTCCTGAGCACTAATATTTTTGTTAAATATACATCTGAACTTCTAGTGTTTACATTAAGACAGGGAAAATTTAATAATATGTTTTTGAGAAAACGGAACGTTTGCATTTACCTTTGGGGGTTTTTACTTTAGGTGGCAAACCAGTAAAGGAATGCCAGAATAAGGAATACTAAAAACCAAGTCCGTATCCAGGAGATTTGCTCTATGGGGCTTTTTTTATTGGGGGGGGGGAGGTACAAGGCTTAAACCAAGCAAGCCCCCATCCCCTCCTTGGATAAAACTATATTGCAAGCATCAAAACTCAAATTATAATTCTGAAACATAAAAGGCAGGTAAACATCTAACATAAAAGTTCATAATTTCCAGAAAAACAAAAAACAAAATAAGAGCCAGAAGTTCCTCCGTTCTCTAAAAATAATACAGTGTGTGTTCAATAACTGAACACAAATTTCCAGCAACAATTTTACCAACAATCTTGATATATGCAATTGCTAATAACTTCTGATGACTATCTATTAAATCAATAAGTGTCATCAAACAGTTCGTGGTAACGAACTGTAAGTAAGGAGTGACATGGCTCAATAGTAACCGAAGCTTTGAAAACCAGAGTTTTGATACTAATGGATATATCAAAAGAATTGGCTTATTATACTAATTTAAAAATATATAAGTTTCATTAAGTTTAGTCTTGCTTATCAAAAGCTACGAGCCTTAGAAAATGTGTCAGATTTAAAAAAAGGGGGAAAGACCCCCTAGAAATCATAAGACTTTAATGAGAATCACACCATCAAATTCAGCGTATAAAAGAGCCCTATTATAGAGGTTTCAAACTCCTATATACAAAAATGTGGAATTTAGTAATTTTTGACAGAAGACGTTTATTTTTTCTTTGTTGGTGTTTGTTTTTTGTTTTCCCCAGGGGTGATCGTATCAACCCAGTGGGAATAGAAAGTTGAGACAAGGGTCATTATAACAGAAGTGAAAAGTTCTAGTAGCCTTTTAAAGTGACTAAAAAATTGAATGGCAACCAAGCCCCCTCCCACGCTACTTTTTTCCCAAAATCGTCCGATCGAAATATTGAGGTAGTTTTTTTGCTCAACATATTTGAAAAGCCCAATAACTATGCCTTTGGAGATAACAGGACTCCTCATAGTCCCTGGGTAAAGGTCGTATATATTTAGGATGAGGAGGGGGGGAGTAAGAGTTTCTGCGGTTTCTGTGGGTAAATTGAAACTTACTGTTGGTACTTTTCAGTGTTTAAGACTATATAAATGTTAGGACCAATCCTAAAAAAATCCCTTTTCCTGCTTATTACCCATGAGCAGAAGCTTAATATTTTGTTTATTTATTTATTTATCCAATAGCTTACAAGCTAAAAGCTTGTAATCATAATATTACATATTACATATAGTACATATAGTACACATATTACATATCTGTATATATATTACATATTTTACACATATTACACAGTATTACATAAATAATGTCTCAAATATTTTTTACTTAGTGCACAGCCCTTCAAAAGAAGATGTTTCAACAGAAATCATTAAAAATTCGAAACTTACTGTGCTGTCCTGTATTTGTGCCACATAAGACTGGGATTGGGTTGGAACCTCCGCTTACCGTGAAACTGTCTGTGACACATTGTCCTTGGAAGTTCGCACCCATCGTTTCGAAAGTAGAGCTATCTGGCTGAGAAATTACAAATTCTTGGAAATCAAGACTATAAAAAAGGAACAAGAAAGATATAAAACTTATTGAAATATAATTTGGTCGAGAGGGGAAATCATTCTACACTAACCTAAGCAATTCATAGAAAAACTGGAATTGTTTTCTACACACTTAAGAGAGTGTGCAGTCTAGAGAGGAAAGAATACCTATTTTATTTTTTGACTTCCAGTGTACAAGTTGCTAGAGACTTGGTACCAAACTGAAAATAAGTTTCTTCGAAGCTAATTTTTGTTTCATTTTTCAAATTTTTTAGGAAAACTGCAAACTGTAGAAAAAATTCAACGAGTTCCCTAAAATTACAGAGCTAGGTTGAAACATGGAAACACTTAGAATTTATAGTTTCTTTCGTCCTTTTGGACCTAAATTCTATATCTTCTTGCAACGATTAGGTAAAAAAGGCTGTCAAATTGTTTTTCTGACAATTGACTTGTTGAGAAACGGAATTGTCGAAATATATTACAGTTAAGATGCAACTTCCTGTAAAGTCCGCATTGGGTTTCATACTTATTTATTTTAATATATTAAATTCTTCTCTTTATTAGTGGTTTCTTTTTTTTGCAGCAGTTTCCGCAGAGGCAAGAAGAGGCCAATAATACACACAAAGCCCAAAAACTAATCTCTGTAATCTAAAATTTAGCCAGTGGTATATTTTGTCTGACAACACACTAGCTCCATCTCTTCTCATGATATTTGAAAACTCATACCAAATTTTTGGCTACTACAAACCGTAGTTCACTCTTTACTAAGTTCCAGCTGTCGCTTCAACAATGAACATATATCATACACAGAAAAAAAAACTTCAGGTTTTTACAGCTTGATACAGCAAAGAATGAGCTCTAGGGAATCAGGCAGTAGAGTTACTCGGACATGATATTATACACGATGTGACACAATCTTGGATATAACAATAGAGTTTTTGTCGAAGATTGTATTTTATTTGTAATAGTATGTTTTGTTACTTACAAAGGCACGGAAATATAGCAATTTTATTTCAAATGGTGAAAAAAGCAAACAAAAAGCAAAAAAATCAAGATGACACATCAGTACTATGCAAAAAAGTGATTTTCCTTGTTGACAAAATGGGGGTGTTAAGTTTCCCGTATGGGGTCTTCGGCAGTGATGATTCAAATGATGCCCTTTATTTTTGATAAAACACCGTTTTTGGGAGATTTCAGGCTATTTTTTTCGAGATTACCATAAATTTTCTGTTGCAACAAACTTATCAAACGGTTCGTGGCAGCGAACTGTCAGTAAGGAGCGACGCGGCTCAACAGTAATGGAAACTCTAAAAAAAGAATTTTTATTTCAATTGATACATCAAAAGATTCGACTTATTATGCTGATTCCAAATTTACAAGACCTATTAAGTTTAGTGCTAACCATTAAAACCTACAAGCCTGAGAAAATTTGCCTGATTTTCAAAAAAGGGGCCAAATACCCTCTACAAGGTGTAAAAGAAAATAAATTGTTTGATTTTCGAAAAAGGTGTGAAATACCTCTAAAAGTCAAGGAAACCTAACGAAAGTCACACCAGCAGATTCAGGGCATCCGAAAATCCTGTTGTAGAAG
Organism: Artemia franciscana; assembly: GCF_032884065.1. Classification (NCBI taxonomy): domain Eukaryota; kingdom Metazoa; phylum Arthropoda; class Branchiopoda; order Anostraca; family Artemiidae; genus Artemia; species Artemia franciscana. The sequence goes on from NC_088873.1 coordinate 30,674,894, forward strand.
TTTAAAGCTCCCATCTGTAAAATGCGGATTTTGATATTTTTTACCAGAAGAAAGATCATGGATGCTGGTGCATTTAATTTTCTGTTTGTTGTTTTTTTCGTTGATTTCCCACAAGCGTGATTACATCAAACCAATAGTCATAGAATATCGGGAAATGACTCATTCGAACCGAAATTAAAAGCTCTACTGCCCTTTTCAAGAAACCATAAAGATTGGAGAGCAAATAGCTCCCCTCAAACGCTCTTTTTTGCTCAAAGTCACCCGATAAAAATTTGCGACAGCCATTTTGTTCAGCGTAGTTCATAATCCAATAACTATGCCTTTGGTGGCAACATAACCCCCCACAGCCTTGAGAAAAGGTATGTAAGTCATGAAATTTGCCCATTGTTTACGTATAGGATTTGTTATAGGGAAGTATATAGATATTTTTTGGGACGGGGAGAATTCCCCATGGGAAGGGAAGTTTCTGGGGGATAAACTTTTCAGGGAAAATTTTAACACTGGGGGAATTTGCCAGAATTCCTATACGAATTCTTTTTATTTGTCTTACTTTATTTTTGTCAAATCAACTTTACATGTGGAGATGTTAAGAGGAATGGTCTGGGTAAAATTTTTACCAGGTTTAGAACCAGACAATTCCATTTAGAACGGAATTGTCTGGGGGAGTTTTGCTGTTGGGGGCGGGGTGTATATTACGTGGGAAGAACTTTCCATTGGAGGATTTTCTATGGGGGGAAGAAATTTTCAATGGAAAGAGAGCTGGATTTCCTGGCATTATTTAAAAACCATCAGAACTCAATGTCAGTGCAATAGCGCTGCGTAAGTAAAGAGCGAGTTGGGCATAATGTATAATTTTTATTTTTTGTAGACCAGGGCACTTCGTGTCGAAGAGCTTGTTGTAAAAGCTTCAAAAAGGGCTCATACGATTAGAAATTTAAAGGGCTACTGCACTTTTTAATAGTCAAAAGTAATTAGAAGGCAACCAAGCGCCCTACCATGCCCATCTTTTCTGCAAACATATCCGATCAGAATTTTCTAATGACCCCCCCCTCCCCCCACACACTCACATCTAGTACTTTCCCAAAATGCATCCGATAGAAATTTTATGATAGCCATTTGTTATCGTTGAAATATCGAATAGGGCTCATTCGATTGGAAATTGAAAAATCTATTGCCCTTTTTAAAGGTCCAGAGCGATTTCAGGGCAACCAGCCCACCTTCCACGGCAACCATTTCCCCCAATTCAACTTTAACTTTATTAATATCAAGTGATCCCTACATGCATCTCTTTTAACATCCCCACAAAAGGTTCCATGACATGTGAACGTAGGGAAAGACATTACAATCATATCTATCAATGTTCGCAATAGTGATTCGCTGAGTGATGCAGAGTAAACTTTTAATTACTCCCTGCAAGGATGCAAAGCAATACTTGTACCTAGAAAGGTTACAAAATGTTCTGGTGGTATTACCATATTTGTGCAAATTCATCAGAAATACGTGAGAAGACCAGACCTTGAGAGATTTTCTTCAAAAGTCGCAAATGATCGTGCCATTTACTCTGTTGATATTGAATTATTAGATGTTGATAAAGAATGTAAGTCTGTTTTTTGTTTGTATTATAAACCCGCTTCTTACCTTTCAGATCTTTTCTCTTCGTCCCTTGACCATTTTCTTGCCCAGCTTGATATTGCTAAGGAAATTTGTCCTTTGGGTGATTTTAATATTAACTTGCTACAGCTTGAAGGAGATAAGGGAGTAAATTTGTTTTTTGGGACTCTATATCTAATGGTATACCATCCTCTATATTATTCCCAACTCGTCATGTTAAGGCAAGACATTCTGGAACTTTAATTGATAATAGCATTTTTTGTTCTCTACGTTTTTAAAATTCTTTTTTACCGGTAGACTTGTTTCTGATCCTTCCGATCATTTCCCTATTTTCTTGTCTCTATCTGGTATACAATCCTGTTTCTTCTAGTAATCATGGAACTAAAAGCTCTGTAACATCTAACCGAGCTTGTTCTAAAACTAACGTTTCTATGTGCAGTAGAGAGCGTTCCACGTGTGACTAGGGCAGTGTTTTGGAGGTGAAGAATGTGGATTTTGCAGCTGTAAAATTTACAGCTCGGTTTAAGTATTTGGTGAATAGACTTTACAAGAGGCTCATTTGATAGGAAATATTTATTTCTAGTTCCCTTCTAAAAGATGAAAATTATGGAGAGCAACTCCCCCCCCTGAAATCCCCTTTTCCCCAAACAAATTCAATGGAAATTGTGAGATAGCAATTTTGTTAGCAATAGTCCAAAAATCATAGAACAATGTCTTTGGGGTTGGCAAATTGCCCCAGATCCCGTGAACAAGGGTTTTAAGTTATGCTTCGGGGCATATAAGGCTTTTATGAAACGGATGATCGCATAAACCTTGGATCCGATGAAACTCATTTGATTGGAAGTTCGAAGTTTTAATCTAATTTTTAAGAGTCAAAAGTGAACAGTGGCCAATCAGCCCCCCCCCCCAAGTCTATCATTCCCCAAAAGACATCCGATCAAAATTTTAAGAGATATATTTTGTTTAGCACTGTTGAAAGACCCAGTAATTGTCTTTGGGGATGTCAATCTCCCCACAGTCTCCGGAACAAGGGCTGCAAGTTTGGCAATTAGTTAATTGTTTACACCTTGTACATGTTACTGAGAAAGGTATGTAGGTTTTAACTTTGCTTTCCAAAAAGACAAAGATTATTCAGATGACTCTTTCAGAGAATTTTGAGAGGAGTGTTGAACTAAATCAAAATACGTTATGTGTATACGGACTGTCAAATTGGTGTAACACAGGAATAACTGAATATATTAATTTGGAAAATTCAGGAAATGATAATGAAGATGATTAAAAAGGCAATATTTGCATGCTACCAAACGCTACTACAACTACCACCCTATTCTATTTAAGGTGTTGAGGGAAAACTTGAACTAAATCAAAAGGCGATTGTGAATGCACATTTTCAAAACAGTGTATGTCTACAATTGATCTGGGTGTTAAGTTGGAACCTTCAGAAAATGCTTAAAGGGGAAGATAATTTCACCAAAAGGCAATATGCGCACATTACTACTAATTCTACTGTTACTGTTACATTTACTACTGCTGCTACTGCTACTACTACTACTACTACTACTGCTAACCCTGCTCCTACTACTACTACTACTACTACTACTACTACTACTACTACTACTACTACTACTACTACTACTACTACTACTACTACTAGCACTACTACTATTACTACTACTACTACTACTACTACTACTACTACTGCTGCTTCTATTGCAACGACTTGTAAGGCTAAGAGCATTAAAATGGAAATTTCAAGAAGTCTATGAACATACAGGTTATCAAAAGGACATATCAGGAATGGCATAGCAACACTTAATTGTATTAATTCAAATTTTCTAGGACTTGATGAGAGGGATGTTCTATTGACCAAAAGGCAATATCTTAATACTTCTGCTTCTAGTAGTAGTACTGCTATTCAATGCTATTACTAGTAATGGCAGTAATACTGCTGTGAATACTATTACAACTATACCTAAGGGTATGAAGATTAAATTATCAACAGTTTTTTAAGGGGGAAGGTGAACTGAATCATTACACACCGTCTGTATGCAGGTTGTCAAAAAGGTGTAACTGCAATATTTTAGGAATCTTTTGGTGTGTGAAGTTGAAACTCAAAGGGCTTGTTGTGAGGGATGCTGAACTAACCGAAAAAAAATATTTACATCCTAATGCTACCGCGCCTACTGAAACTACTAATGCTGTTTCTATTATAACTAATTTGTGATTATTATAGCTATTATAACTACTTACTGTTATAGTAGTTACTATAATCTAGTAACTAATATACTAATATAGTAACTAATATATAGTAACTATAATATTGTAGGTAAGTTACTATTATAACTACTTATTATAACTACTTACATTAGTAGTATTACTATTACTGCCAATGAAGCTTAGGCTACTTCTATTAATTCTTCCGCTACTACTACTGCTACTATTAAAAATAAAGCTTTTACGCCCAAAATTTGAAATATATAGAAAGTGTACGGAACTAATTCGAAAGAAACTATGCCCACACAGGTTGACAAGTGGACGCATCATAGAGTTTCACGAACGGTTGATGGTATTAAGCAGAAACTTTCAGTGGGTGCCGAAAGGGACGTTGAAGAAACCAAAGGTGCTATGCACATACTGCTACTAGTGCTGACAAAGCTATAAGGGTAACAAAGTAATATCTGAAGAACAACTTATATTATTAAGTTAAACCTTTAAGGGTAAGTTGTGGGGGATTTTGCGAGTTTCTCCCAAAGAAGAGTAAAAGTTACACTTCAGTGCTGAATTTTCTCAAAGAAGAGAAATAAGTAACACTTCGATTCTGAAATTTTCTAATAAAAAGAAAAATTTCAACTCGCTGGTAATATTTTTTTTTCTTTGGTAAAGGCGAAAACATTATTTTTGTGTGTTAATCGTTTGCAATCAACAGTGTGAGAATCAATTTAAAATGAATCAAGCAGAAAAATTAAAAAAAAAATTGTAAAGTCCTGGATTTTTTTTTAAAGCCAGAGACACATGAGTTTGAATTACAAAATTTTCAAATATAACGTTATGTTACATGCTTGCTACTGCCAATCATTTCTTTTCGTCTGCATTCAAGTTAGGTCTGTTTTATCTGCATTGCTGTTAGTTATCTTCATTCAAGTTAGGTACGTTGAGATTCAGTTAGCTTGGGCCATGCTAAGCTAACCTAAATAAACTAAACTTGAATGTAGATAACTTAATGTTACCTAGCTCAAAATCGAATAAATCAGTTATGTTGCTATCGATAACTATATCAGAAGGATGGCAGCACTTGGGGTAGTAAAAAATAATCACCATATAAGACGGTAAATGTCTTATATTATGCCTATTAGTAAACGTTTCATATCTGAAACTTTATAAACTAGCACATTATATGTCTCTAACTTTAAACACTTTATATAGTCAAAATGTGTCTTCATCAATCATTGAACATGAATGGATGGCAGTAGTAGGAATGTGACGAAATGAAATATCTGGAAATCTTGTAATTAACACTCACATATCTCTGGCTTTGAAAAAAAAATTCAAAGTAGCAAAACTTCACAGGATATTTTTTCCCCACTTTTTTATTTTAAATTGAATCTTATACTGCTAATTACAAACGAACTAGCAAGCAAAAATTATCTGTTCACCTTAAAAAAAAAAAAAATTACCGGCGAGTTAAATTTTTTCTCTTCTTTCGGAAAACTAAGAATCGAAGTGTAACGTTTATCAAAATAAAGCAGTAGATGATACAGATACTTGTTTTTGTGTAAATTACCACCAACTGCCTTGCAATCGCTGAAGGAAATGGATATTAGTTTCTTTTTCTTTATAGTTTTTATGTGATTCATTAGGAGGCCTAGTTAATTATATACCTGCTTTTTGTCGTTTAAATGGTATTTGGACATTTGTTATATATTTAGAATAGTAAGCTGAAATGGACTTCGGTTTTGTTTTAGTACCTTTGCGAAAGAGTAAAAACTGGGATGTTTGCCCGAGGGTTTAACTCCACGACATCTCTTACAAAATAAAGCTTACCCAGTAAATTTACATGTTGCATTACAGAATTCAAAAATAGAGATTAATTGTAATAAGAGCTTAGCTATTTTATTTCATTTTTTGGAGGGTATAAAATGAATATATAAAACGGAAAAAAAACTTTATATACAATCATCTCATAGTCAAGAATGCATCAAATGACAAAACAGAATTATATGATAAGATTTTGCAATGAAAAACTGTGGCTGTGACAACCTAGACAGTTTGTAAAAAGGTCGTTATTATGAAAGCTTTTAAGAGTTATTTTACATGAACGTTTCATGGTGTAATGGTTAGCACTTTGGATATTGAATCTTGCGATCTGACTTCAGACCTCGGTGGAGCCTTTTTGTAACTTGTAGCTTACTTATAATAATAATAATAATAATAATTTATTCCAGAAAAAGCCCGTGGGCCATAGGGAATTTACATAACAAAAAACAAACAAAATATTAACTAAATTAAATTAATACTATTTAAAGAAAACGCTCACGATGTACCGCTGCAATCCTTACAAATCTTGCCATCCTTTTAATACTCAGGAAATCTGTCTCTTTCATTCTATCTACCATCCATATCTCATTCAATTTTTCCTTACCATACATCTCTCGCCTCCAATCATTCAATTCGACACATTCACACCAAAAAGTATTAAACTTTCATCCTGAGATCCACACATAGGACAAGCAATAGATTCTACCTTCTCCCCTTTTCTCCCTTGATACTTTCTTTTCTCCCCAATCAAAAATCCATTTCCCCTCCAATCCAAATAAGCCTTCAAATCCTCTCTACTTAACCCAGCCTTCCAAAATACCTCTTCCCCCAACTACCCTTTATCTTTCTATACAATTTTAACGACCCTGAACGATCCAGACTTGCCCACCATATCTGTATTTCTTGATGATTCAACCTCTCTTGTACCTCCCTTATTACTATTTTCTCCATACCCATAATCCCTTTTCCTTCATTCCACGATTCCCCTAATCCACACTTATCTAAGATATCCTTAATCTCCGCCGGCCACCCTGTTTTACTATTCTGTCTCAACGCCTCTAAGTATGCTGCCTTTGCTACCGTAAATCTCTGCACACCCAGTATCCTAACCCAATATCTCATTATGGTCACTAGCCTCATAGATCGCAGTGATACTAGCCCAAAATTCCCCTGGATTACCGAATTACTAAACGAATCCCATAGTCCTAACAATACGTATACGTATAATACCATAGACCTAACCTAACTAATACGATTTAGGTTTCTACTGTACTTCTTTCTTTTCAAAAATAAATTAATTACAACGGAATAGAATGCGTTATGAGGTAGAATTAGTTTTTTAAAATAAACTAGCTACCACTGCAACCTGGATCTTCAATAGAAAGTCTATTATTTGATACAATTATAATGAACTATGTGGATCTTTTATGTAATGTGGATTGCTGTAACCTACCGCTGTAACCTGGTTTAAAAGCCTGGTTAGTTGGAATAGTAAGAGAAGATCTCCAGAATGGCACCATACCCTAGGTAGGCAAACTTTTAAAAGATGATCCTATTATCTAAAATTATAGTTGCTATGTGCCGTAGTTTGTTCTTTACTAAGTTTCAGCTATTTCTGATGAAACTTATATAGTCCCCATCTATGGATGTGTATGGATGTGTATAATGAACTATACACATCCATTATGTATTCCTTATATTATCTTGTCGAGAAACAAGCCTGTATAAGTATTACACTCACTTATTACGTCACACACGGTTACAGCCGGCGGTCAAGCTTGTAGGCTACATGAAAATGTATATTTTTTTTTTTGTAAGAACTGGTTCTTTTTTAAAAACTATTTTTTTTTAGCTACAAAACTATTTTTTAACTGTGTGAAAATACAGTTTTTTGAAAAAATTCATTATATTTTAAAACCATATTTCAACAACAAAACGAACTAGATGTAGCAATTTCATTTAAAATGAGCCATTAAACAGCTCTCTATGATTTTCCAGCGTCAAGCTAGCAGAGGAGAAAAAATGGAAAAAAAGATGCCGTCGATGCAGAATATCCCAGTTTGAGCCACTTTTCTTTTTTTTTAAAGCCAACACGTTTTCTTTGTTGTTTAAGACAAAAGACTGTAAGTTTCCCACATAGGAGTTCCGGACAAAGCAGTTTTAATAGTGTACTTTGTATTTCGATCTGAAAGTATGTTGAGAAGTTATTGATTATTATATTTTTCTAGAATGGGACGTGATCGTCTCTTACTAGGGTGTTAGCTACCGCTGAAACAGGGATGTATCCTATTTCAATTAAACCTTAAAGAATTGGCTTTCAAATATCAGAATAGCTTACCGGAGCTGGCAAATATCGGCACTACATTTTTGAACTACAAGTGAGCATTGAAGGGGAGCAACAGAAGCGGAGGGATAACCAGGATTTTGAAAGTAGGTACAGTTCTTGTTGGTCGTAGTTCCACATGTTTGTATGAGAACTGAAAATGGAAAAATTAAAATTATTTTCTGTTTAAAATATAAAGGACTAAGCATCACTGGGGCTATGGAATAAAATCTTAGTTTATCAGGGTCAACGCAGTAGGGATGACAACAACGAGCAGCATAGCGTATTTGTGACGATTTTGTCTTCATGTAGCATACGTAGAAATTTTAGGGCAGTAATTTCAGCTGGAATGGTCAAAAGTCTGAAAAAGTCTTGCAACTGATCCATGCTTCTCAGACATGTTTCAGTCGAAAGTTTGGAAATGTTGAACCTTATCAAAAGCAACTTATTACAATAAAATTTATTTTATATTTTGAATTTATGAATTAGGTCTGCAGCACTTCCTCCACTCCTCAGCCGCTAATGTTTGAACAGAAAGTTAGGTGGGTTACACCCTCTTTCATTCGAAATAATGTAATAATTTACAGTCATCGTGAAAATAAGTCCAAGGGCCTGAACTAAGTCTTTATTCAGTCCAAGAGGAGTTTATACTTGATGCAACACAAATCAAATTAAGTCCTTACTCGGTTTGAAAGGAAGTCCAGTCGTGAATGCACGGAGAAATAATCTTGGTCCAAACGCAACACACAAATGAGTTTGATTCAATCAGCCAATTGACTTTATGGGAAAACGAACTAGGTGATGCTTTAATTTAAAGACAAGCTAAGCACTAATTTGGTAGAGAATCCAGATTTATTCTTGATTCAGTGCAATAAAGAGTGAAGTCCAATCCATCGGTTGACTTGGTAAGAAAAAAAAAGAATTGAAGTTGGACCTGACTTGGTGTGAAAATGAACTAAATCCTTATTTGACTCAAGACGCAGTATCCCTGTCTGGAAAAGCGAGCCAAGCTCTGTCTCTTGGGAAAACAATTATTATCTGAGCCGTAAAATATTGGTTACTCTGTAAAGAAAATAGTCCAGTCCTGAAAACAGCAAATTACAAGCCAACTAAAAAAAACGAAATCCCTCACTCGGTGTAAAACAAGACGTGTCTTGACTTGGTTATAAAAGAACGAAGTCCCGAATCAGTGCAGAAGTATGATAAGTCCAAGCTGACGACTCAAACAGTTCGTGGTAACGAACTGGAAGTAAGGAGTGACCAGGCTCAATAGTAACTGAAAATCTAAAAATCAGAACTTTGGTACCAATAGATACATCAAAAGAATTAAATTTTAATACTGCTGTCAAATTTTAAGTTTTATCTAGTTAAGTCTTACCCATCAAAGGAATTTGCTATATTTTAGGAAAAAGAGGAAAATAACCCATTAAATTAATAGAATCTTAGTGAAAATTCACACCATCAGATTCAGTGTATCAGAGAACTCTACTATAGAGGTTTCAAGCTCCTATCTGCAAAAATACAAAAATTTGTATCTTTTGCCTGAAGAAGGATTACGGATGCGTGTTTATTTGCTTTTTTTCAGGGTGGTATCGAACCAGTGATCCTAGAATGTTGTGAAAGGGTTAGTTCAAAGGGAAATTAAAAGTTCTGGTACCCTTTTTAAGCGAGCAAAGAATTTGAAGGGCTGCTAGGCCCACTCTCACCCTCATGTTTTTCCGAAGTCACCCGATCAAAATTTTGAGATTGCCATTTATTTCAGCATTGTCGAAAAATCTAATAGCTATGTCTTTGAGGATGACTTAATTTCCCACAGTCCTCATTGGAAGGGTGTCAAGTACCCATTGTACCCATTGATTATATGTAGTATTGGTTATTTTGAAGTATACAGATGTTTTCAGGAAGGATATTTTCAGTGGGGGAGGGAATCAGGGGAGGAAGTTACATGGGAGATCTTTCCACGGATGAATTTTTCATGGAGGAAGTTTTCCATGAAGGGGGCGCCGGATTCTCCAGCATTATTTTAAAAAAAATTATAAATTAAATTAAATAAAAACAAGATTTTTTTCAACTAAAGGTAAGTAGCAAAATTAAAACTTAAAAAACAGAAATTATTATGTATATGAGGGTGTTTGCCCAAATTAAAAGAAAAACAGCTTAAAGAGGCAGGTATTGACGAGGAGGCGAACGCCCTCATGTATATAATCATTTCTGTTCGTTTTAAGTTTTAATATTGCTCTTTACTTTAAGTTGAAAATATCTTGTTTTTTTAAAATTAATATAAGAATGAACTGAGGCCTGGATTGGTGTAAACAAAATCGAAGTGTTGCCGCAGAATAAAAAAAGCTAATACCTGACTCAGTGAAAAATAAGCTCAAACTTAGGGCAAAAATTAGTTACGTTAAAACTGTCATGTAATCGTTGGAAATAAGCTTAGTAATAATTTAGTATAAACGTCCTGGTTCAATGTAAATTATAAGTTTTCCTGACATTGTGCAAAAAATAAGCTAATCCAAAGCGGCAGTTTATTTCAATGCAAAACAAGCTAAGTCCTGACTCGTACGTATACGTACTAAAGTTTTGACACACTGCAAAAATCAAGCAAGTTCTGATTTGGTGAAGAAAAAGCAAAGGCTCTAACTATATGTATATATATATATATATATATATATATATATATATATATATATATATATATATATATATATATATATATATATATATATATATATATATATATATATATATATATATGATGTAAAAACAGCCGAAGTCTAAGCTGCAGAAGTTCATTGAAGCGAAACAAAACGATTAGAGGCCTGAATAAGGAAACAAATGAAGCTAATTCCAAGTAACAGACTCATTTGGTTCCAAAATAAACTAAAGACTGACTAAGTGCAAGAACAAGCCAAGTCTTGACTCAACGTAAGAACATGCTAACTCCCGATGTTCTTCAAAAACAAGATAAGCCCATGCGCTGAACTGACACAGAAAGAAAAATATAAGGCCTGATTTGGAGAAAAGGTGAACTTTGTCCTAGCTCGGTGCAAAAAAAAAGAAGAAGTCTAAACCATAGACTTTTTTTGCACAAACTATACCCCTGATTTGGGGTTAATCAAGCCAAGTCTTGAGTCGATTGAAAAACAAGCAGTCTTCATTGGGCGCAAAATAATATGCCATAGAAATAATTATAATAAAAAAAAATATATATAAGTCATGGTTTCTTGTAGAAACAGAACGACCTCTGGCTGAATCTTTAAAAGAACAAGATGTGTACAATCTATAAATTGAGTTGGGATCAAAACTGACCAAAAATTTGGTTGAGACCAAAAATTGGGCTAGGTATTAGGAAAAAGCTATTCCCAAATCAGTGCAATAGTGGGCAACTTTTCTTTCTGTGAAACAGTTCTTATGCTACACTGCCTTTCAATTTAAAATTGTAACGGAAATCTATTCTTAACAGGTAAAAAATTTTATGACTGTGAAAAACTAAAAAAAAGACCTTTTAATACGGAAAATTATAACAAAATTATACAAAAGTCCGAGTATATCAGCCTCACATCCGGAAGCCTTTATCATGTGGGAAAACATATAAAAAACCTAGCTTAAACAAAACACGAAAAAAACAAAGAAGACGCACAAAGGTTGCACAAAAAAAGAAAAACGAAAGGAAACATACTTTTAATCAAAATCAATGTAACAATAAAAAAAACAGGTAAGAATGTCTGCTGTATACTATTGCATGTGTGTGTCCGAGTTAAACTTCTGGTATGGGACTCAAGCAAAATGAAACGATCCCAAGAAACTATTGTGTTTCCTAAATTGATCTTTTGCATTGCTAATCTGGCACAAGCTCGTTGAATTCTTACAAAGTTTATTTTATCTTGACCTTTTAAATTCAAACCTGAGTCATGTTGAATATAAAATTTTATTTTTTTTCTTCACAACTAAAATTAAGTGTAACTTTCGCCTGTTTTTTTTTTTATGTAAGATATGATAAATTGGATTTAAGCTATATTCCTTTCGTCTCTTTTTGATTTAAATTACCTTTGCACATAATTTTTTCATTTCCATAATGTCTATAAAACTTCATATGGGACTGACACTATTATTAATTATTCTTGCATCTTCAAACATTATATTATGGTGAAAAAAAAAAATCAAATATATATTTTCTGGTTGCTGATTCGAAAGTTTCTGCTTTTTTTTTATTATACTTAAAGAGAAAATCTATTGAGTTTTGATTCTGCTGGCATCTATTTTCTAAATTTTGCTGGGTTCTTCTAATATAAAAGTTTTCACGATAACAAGGTTTTTTATATTCACCACTTCAAATGTCTTTTGGAATTAAATCGTTGCCTAAACTTATTAAAGGTCTTATAGGTAAAAGTCTTATTATAGGTCTTGTTTGGGATTTGAAAGAAGGTTTAATATTGTTTTTGTTCTTTGGATAATTTCTGTGATAAAATTGGTACAGAATGGAAAGATCTACAACATATTTTCTTATCAATTTTGATTTCTTCTATAAAAAAGGCGTCACCGACAAGACCATATCCTGGGGGAGGGTTAGTGGAGTTTAACCATATCCCCCGAAATGTCTGTCTGACTCTTAAAAAATGTAAAAAAATTGCATATCAACGGATTCTTGATGGGGTTTCAATCTTATTGTAAGCCCCCCCCCCCCAAAAAAAAAATTGGGAAACGGCACTGGTCACTGGATTTTTTTCCCATTGCTTGAGATATAGCTTTTTTGGGATGCTGATTCTCAATTAAAATATCTTTAGCAAAAACAAATACCCTATATACATATTAAATAAAAACAACAAATTTTTTTTAACGGAAAGTAAGGAGCGAAATTAAAACTTAAAACGAACAGAAATTACTCCGTATATGAAAGGGGCTTTTCCTCCTCAACGTCCCGCTCTTTACGCTAAAGTTTGACTCTTTCTCTTAACTCTACTTTTTAAAACAATAAAAAACTTTAGCGTAAAGAGCGGGGCGTTGAGGAGGAAAAGCCCCTTTCATATACGGAGTAATTTCTGTTCGTTTTAAGTTTTAATGTTGCTCCTTACTTTCATTAAAAAAACTTGTTTTTTTATATTTAATTTCTGGACGTTTTTGAATTAATGCATGTTTTGATCTTGGCTCTCCACGCATAAATAATTAAAACGAAATTTGCATTTTAATTAATTGCAATTAATCGGAAGATTTTGAGAAAAAAGAAGCGAGAGAGGAGGCCTAGTTGCCCTCCAAGTTTTTGATCACTTAAAAAAGCAACTAGAACTTTTAATTTTTTTTACAAACTTTTTCATTGGTAGAAAATATACGTAACTTGCTAATTAACTTACATAACGAACTTCTATATTTGTGTACTTTTATTATGTATATGAGGGGGTTCAACCCTCGTTAATACCTCGCTCTTTACACTAAAGCTTAAATTTTGTCCCAATTCTTTAAGAATGACCCCTGAATCAAAAAGGCCGTAGAATAAATAGTTGAAATTGCTAAAACTACTTTAGCGTAAAGAATGAGGTATTTAGGAGGACATGAACCCCACATGTGCGTAATAATTTCTGTTCGTTTTAAGTTTTTGAAAAAACTTTTCCATATTTGTTTTTAAATTGTTTATTATTGTTTTAAATAGTGCTAAAATATCCTGTGCTCCCTTCGTGGAAATTGTGCAATCAATGACAAATTTCTTTCATGGAAAGATCCTCCCACGTAACCCCCCTCCTCAACCCCCCTCCCAACCAAGGAGTCCCCCTGAAAACGTCTGTACACTTCCCAATAACTATTACTATACTTAAACACTGGTCAGTCCCTCCCCCTTGGACAGTGAAGGAGTAAGTCGTCCCTAAATACACTGTTCTTAGGTTTTTTGACTATTCTGAACAAATTGGCTATCTCAAAATTTTGATCCGTTGACTTTGGGAAAAATGAGAGTGGGAGGAGTCCTAGGTCCCCTTCAATTTTTTGGTCACTTAAAAAGGGCACTAGAAGTTGAAATTTCCGTTAGAATTAGACCTCTTACGACACTCTATCGCCACTGGGTCGATACGATCACCCCTGGAAAAAAAGAAAACAAATAAACACGCACCCGTGATCGGTCTTCTGGCAAAAAATACAAAGTTCTATGACTTTAAAGGGGTGTTCCCCCTATTTTCCAAAACAAGAAAATTTTCTCAAGCTTGTAACTTTTGATGGGTAAGACTAAATTTGATTAAACTTATACATTTAAATCGAACAGTTTGTGGTAACGAACTGTAGTAAGAAGCGACCCGGCTAAATTGTAACCAAAACTCTAAAAAATGGAATTTTTATATCAATAGCTACATCAAATGATCGCATTTTAATGCTGATTTTTAAATATATAAGTTTAATCAAGTTTAATCTTACCCATCAAAAGTTACGAGCCTGAGAAAATTTGCCTTATTTTGGATAATAGGGGAAAACAATCCCTAAAAGTCACAGAATCTTAACGAAAATCACACCATGAGATTCAGCGTCTTAGATAACCCTATTGTAGAAGTTTCAATCTCCTATCTACAAAAATGTGGAATTTTGTATTTTTTGCCAAAAGGCAGATCACGGATGCGAGTTTATTTGTTTGTTTTTTTTTTTTTTTCCAGGGGTGATCATATTGACCCAGCGGTCCTAGAATCTTGCGAGAGGGCTCATTCTAACGGAAATGAAAAGTTCTAGTGCCCTTTTTAAGTGACCAAAAAAATTGGAGAGCACCTAGGCCCCCTCCCACGCTAATTATTTTCCCAAAGTCACTAAATCAAAATTCTAAATCAAAATGATTCAAGGGTCATTCTTATGAAATTAGGACAAAATTTAAGCTTTAGTGTAAAGAGTGAGGGGGTGAACCCCTTCATATACGTAATAAAAACACGAGAATACAGAAGTTCGTTACGTAAGCTAATTTGTAAGTTATGTGTTTCTTTCACTAATAAAAACATTCGTAAACAATTGAAAGTTCTAGCTGCCTTTTTAAGTAACCAAAAAACCGGAGGGCAACTAGGCCTCCTCCCCCGCTCCTTTTTTTCTCAAAATCATTCGATCAAAACTATGAGAAAGCCAATTAGCCAAAAAAATAAATTTACAAATTTCGTTTAAATTATTCATCTGCGGAGAGCCAAAATCAAAACATGCATTGATTCACAAACGTCCAGAAATTAAATTAAAAACACGTTTTTTTAACGGAAAGTAAGCAGCGACAATAAAACTTAAAACGAACAGAAATTACTTCGTATATGAAAGGGGCTGCCTCCTCATCAACGCCCAGCTCTTTACGCTAAAGATTTTTACTGTTTTAAAAAGTAGGGTTGAGAGAAAGAGTCAAACTTTAGCGTAAAGAGCGGGGCTTTGAGGAGGGAACAGCCCCTTTCATATATGGAGTAATTTCTGTTCGTTTTAAGTTTTAAGGTCGCTCCTTACTTTCCGTTAAAAAAATGTGTTTTTTTATTTTCATCATATATAATCCAATTCTTTTGATGTATCTATTACTATCAAAATTCCGTTTTTTAGAGTTTCATTTGCTATTGAGCCGGTTCGCTCCTTACTACAGATCGTTACTACGAACCGTTTTAGAATATCACTACCGTTAAGGTGAAAAGTAAGCTTAGTAGCTGGTTTGTTGTTGAATCCGAAGTTAAGCAGGTTTTATCCTATTCCCGTTTATATGGTTTATTTTGATTAACTTTGTCTTAAGAAAAAACGAAAAGGCTATGGAACAGCATGGAATAAATGCAAAGATAAAACATTTCTAGACTTGGACCATGAAGATGACTTGAGTGTTTGAGTGTCTCAGATGAAAATGTTAGCAAAATATGAGATTTCAGAGATTTCGGAAGTTCACAGTGCAAGAATAGGGTTAAAAAACTATTATTAAAAAGACTAAGACGCTTAGACTGGGAAATATTTGAAGGTGAAAAGGTATTGTTGAGTAACTAGAAGATTGATCAAGTGGATAAGCTTACTTAACTGGGTAGCATTATCAGTAAAGATGATGGATATACATTGAAGATGTAAAAACTAGAACAGCCGAGGCTATTTTTTTATGGTTGAAAAAAGTTTGCAAAAATAGGAAGATAAGCCTGTGAACCAGGAAAAGAGTATTGGAAGATGTGGCATTGACAGTAGCTAAGCATGGTTCTGAAACATAGATGTTTTGAAGGCAGATGATGATTTTTCAACGTTTTTTAGAAAAAAGTGTTAACACATGGTCTTAAATTCTATTTTGACGGACTGTACGTATAAAACAAGCTGTACCGAGAATGTGGTTCGATCCCACTTTATAGGGTTACAATGATAGAAAGGTTTGCCGAGGAAGGACAAATTATGCCAAGGAAGGATGACAGATTCCCAAAGATTACTCTTTTGGACCGCCCATTTTGGGCGAGAGGAAGGGCAGGTTGGCCCGAAAGGGTTTGAGAAGAGATCATAAGAAATGATTTAAGGGAAAAATAGAACTTCACAGGAGGGAGTGAAGAGTGAAACCTTTAATAGATTAGGGTTTTGGGAACAGTGTGCCCAGCTGTGTTGGCCTCAATCTGCTTGGTGCTGCAGTAGGTTGTCAGTAGTAGAAGTAGTAATTGAAGTAGTAGAAGTAGAATAATATTCAAAAAGGGGTCTTATTTTGTATTTCAACCATTTTTAGGATACTAAGTCAAATGTACCTATATCGGACAGGGGGATATTGGATTTCCTGAGATGTTAAGACTGATACAATTCTTCCCCAAACGTTATGCAATTCATATAATTCACCCTTTTTTTGCAATCTTCTCAAATTTGGAGGTCTTTTGAATCTTGCCTTCACTCCAAATAAAATGCTACAATAGGCTTATTTGGTCATGAAGCATCTAAATCTGGGTTTTTCTTCATTGTAGTACAAGTACAAACAAAGTAGGAGTAAAGAGGTTTTAATGTGTTTAGCCTACTTACAAGTACAACAAACACCAAATCCAGAAGCACAGGAACCGTATGCCACACCACCAGAACGGGAACATTCATTACTTGTCAAACATGTTCCATTGTATTGATTAGTTGCAGAGCAGCCAGAGTTTGGAAATCGCACAACAGAAAATATTGAAAAAACTGAAAAGAGATTTCAAACAATTTAGAATACCTAAAGTCCACCATGTGAGTTAGCTTCATTAATGAAAAGATTAGATACAAAGTCTGTTTGACACTTCATAGCCCCAGTAGGCTTGTGGAATCACAAGGAATATGGCTTGTTGAATGGTATTTTGTGACCGAAAAGTTGTTTTACGTTTTGTTCCCTTGAATCAAAGTGATTTCTTGTATTAATTGTATTATCGGCTTTTCTTCCAAAAACCTTGTGAATTTCTCTATTTTGTCCAGAATTGAACACCTCTTACTGCTGCTCAAAAGGGTACTCATTACTCATACTCATGGTAGTCTTACTCATGCTCAAAAGGGTACTCTTACTCATGCTCAAAAGGGTATAACCCAGCGCTCATCTCCTCCATACGCCAAAATAAGCTCCGGCTTCACTAGTCAACCCGTTCAAGTTTCTTTCAAATTAGTGTGTGTTTTTCAAAACAAGTGTTACAGTAATTTCATCCTTAACAACCCCTGTCGGAAAATATGTATTTTCAAATTTTTTCCAATCAAAATTATTTCATTGATTTAACATCCACATTTTGACATTTTATTACATTTTTCGGTGAAAACGAAGTCTTACAATCAAATTTCCACCGCAACCAACGGTTTATCCTTTGAAATTTGTATTCTACACAACTCGTTCAGGCAAATTAATGTATACACTAATGGAACAATAGTCAGCACTAGCAATAGTTTTTCAAACCATAGTTTTTACATACAATTTATGTTTATGACTTCAAAGTCATTGAGTGGAATTGAGTGGCTAGGCAATTGGCCAACGGTAACAATATCAAGTTTTTGTTCCCCTTACAGTCACCAATTAGTGTCACATTGCCACCCGTTCTTTGTAGTTATACCGGTTCATCATTAATCAATGGAGAAATCCCCTCAAAACTCGTCTTGGCCTCTATGAAGAGTACCAGTGTTGTTAGATCCTGGACCGCGTCCCCCCTCGATTTAAATTTTTTGGCTTGTCTAGTCTTGTGTGCAAGGTGAGTGGAATTCCACTGTACAACTTATTGTTTGATAAGAAATCCTACAAAAATCTATATGAATTGACTATGTAATCAGTGGAACATGATTCACATCTAATTGAAATTGGAATAACCGATTCAATGTTTTCAAAAATTTGTGCTATAATTGTTTACAGATGCAACTTACTCAAGATAAGAGTGTTTTTAGAGCTGAGAATGTACGGTTAAAGTGCACATTCACAGACGTTTTAACTGAAGAAAGAATCATGTTAATATCGCTATGTCAAATTAAAACCTATTGGGAGATCACCCGCGATGGTATTTTCCTACTAGAATTGGCACCATGAACAAAAATCGAATAATTGATATATAATTAATTCATTTCCAAATTATTAATAATCTATTTTTGGTCTAATTCATGTCCAAATGCAAATCCTATTTTATACCCTCGGATTTCCGTAAAAAATTCAAAGTGATAGCCATGCCATTATCATTATTAATGTCAGCCTATCGAATATAAGACATATTGTTCACTTGCTGTGCCTATTTCAAACTAGGAAAAGTATTAAATTGTTTGATCCCCTTGGCCCACCATATACATTCTAAACCCCTCATATCAGCATCTATATTTAAATCAAGGGGAAATTTATTGTTCAAAAACAGAATAGAGTACAAAATTTGACGACCAAAAGTTCTGGCTTTCATGCACTACTGTATATTGTTTTCTAATGTCGTGGTTATACCTACAAAGGATTTCTAAGCATTTACGTGAACAATCCTTGTCTGAATGATTACAGAGTGGAAAATATTCTCTCTTACCTATATAATATTGATTTGAGTGCCCTAAGAATAAAGTGTAATTATGATGTTAGTAAATTTGTTTATTAGTAGCACATATATGTACAAAAAAACCTTTTTCGTGTTCTTTAGATCTCTTCTTCTTCTTCTACACGTAGATGCTCATCGTCGTCGAGACCAGCTAGTGATGGTGAAGCCTTAGTGAAGGTCTTATCCGTGTATGGTATACCAGACAAATACATTAAAGTTATTAGTGCTATGTCCGAGAATATCGTGGCTGAGGTTAAGGTAGGAAATTATCTTAGTAGCTGGTTTCATATTAAATCAGGAGCTAAGCAGTACTGTCTTCTATCCCTATTGATACAGATCATTTTGATGGACTCTGTCCTAAAGAGCACAGGAAAAGCAATGGGAGAACACGGAATCAAATGGAGAACAAAAACTTTCCAGGACTTAGATTATGCTGATGATTTACGCATCCTGGATGAAAGTGTGAGTAAAATGAATGAACTGTTAGAGGTTTTACGAGTTCAGTGTGCTAGAACAGAATAAGTTTGAAAATTAATGTTAAGATGACTAAGTTTCTAAGACTAGAAATAAGAGAAGATGAAAATGTAACGTGGGTTAACAAAAAGATTGATCAAGTGGGCAGCTTCACTTACCTTGGTAGTATTATTAGTAAAGACGTTGAGAGCAGTGAAAATGTTAAAAGTGGAATAGCCAAGAATACAAGTGTCTTTTCAGAGTTGAAAAAGTTTTGAAGAATATTAAGATAAGTCTGCGAATCAAGATTAGAATATTGGAAGCTACAGCGATGATAGTATTCAAATATGGTTCTGAAGCTTGGGTGCTCCGAAATCAGAGGAAGATTTGCTAGATATTCTCCAGAGAAATTGCCTACGGATTGTTTCAGGTACTTGACTGACTGACCGTATTTCAAACAGTAGGCTGTGCGAAAAGTGTGGTTCAGGTTCTCTCTCAAGGGCTATAACGAGAGAAATGTTGAGATGGCTAGGTCATGTCTTGCAGATGAAGGATGACAGATTGCTAATTGGCCAACCGTCTAGGCCTAAACGGAAAACAGGCCATTAGTGTTTGGGGTGGAAAGATGTCGTAAAGAAAGATTTAAGGGAATTAGGAACTTCCTAGGAGGGTGTAAAGAGGATGGGTTTGAATAGCTTGGATTGGAGGAGGAGCGTGCGTAGCTGTGTTGAACTCAGTCGGCTTGGTACTGCGGTGACTTGTTAGTAGTATTAGTAGTAGTAGTAGTAGTAGTACTCCTCTGTGCTTGGTTGAAAGCACCCCGAGCAAGGCCCCACTGCAGATTGAGAGGCAGCCTTATACAGTATCTCTCAATGACTGACACTGCCTACAATAAGCAGTCCCGCTGGCAAAATTCCCGCTTTTACAGTTTCGGATCCATGCATGTTGTCTAACATTGGTGTCCCTCAGGATTCAATTCTGGGGACCACTACGTTTCCTAAAATATATAAATGACCTTCCATCAGCGATAGAAAACAACAGTCTGAATGTCCGTTTCGCCCATAATACCGGATCAACACTTGCAGGGCAGTCGGAAGTGGATGTCAAAGAGAAGCTGCAAATCGTGCTTTCCCAGCTGATTGTATGCCTAAAAGCTAATCGTACGTCATTGAATGCCGCAAAAACGAAATTCATTATTTATGGTAGAATTGGAAACAAAGAAAAAGAAATTTCAGTTATAAGTGATGAAGCTACAGATATTTGAATTCAAAGGGTAGCTTCACTCCGGTATATGGGTGTAATTATCGATGAAAATATGTCGCATAAAGAACATTGTAATAGATCACGAGTCAAAGTTGCCCAAAGAGTTGGTGTAATGAGGAAGCTTCAGCTATTTTTCCCGTATAAAATTCTACGCCTCATTTATTTTGCCTTGGTACATTCCCATCTTACGCATGGTCCCCTGATTTATCTGGAAACATTCAAATATCATATAGAACCGATACAGACTTTTCAAAACCGGGCTCTTCGAATTCTGAAAAGATATTTACCGTCGCCTTCTTCCTGTCAAAATAAAATTAAAACTGAAACTCTATGTTTATTAACTAATATTTTGTCTGTTTTATAATAGTTCACTTTTCATTCTTTTTTATATAAGTTTAAATATGACCCCTTGGAACTGCCTTCGTGCTTTCGTTCCAGCAATTTTTTCCCTCAGCAACCTGACCATGCTTATAAAACCCGTCATAAATGGAAAATACAGCACCTAAAATCAACCACTGGGAGATCGCGGTTCTCGCCATATTTTTCGATCATGGGTTCATAGCACCTTTGTCTACCATATATTGATTGCATCAAATATGTCCTAAATATAAACAAGCGCTAAGAGCTCATATGACACTTTTGACGAGGCAAGAAGAGCTAAGAGCCAAGAGCTCATATGGTATGAGCTCTAACAAAATTCTAAGAATCAATAGATTGATTTAAAAGGAAAATCAGAGGCTTAATGCCGGTCAGGATTTAAAATAAGAGCTCTGAGTCACGATGTCCTTCTAAATATCAAAATTCATTAAGATCCGATCACCCACTCGTAAGTTATAAATACCTCATTTTTTCTAATTTTTCCTCTCCCTTTAGCCCCCCAGATGGTCGAATCTGGGAAAACGACTTTGTCAAGTCATTTGTGCAGCTCCCTGACACGCCTACCAATTTTCATCGTCCTAGCACGTCCAGAAAGACCAAACTCGCCAAATCACTGAACTTCTCCCCCCAACTCCTCCAAAGAGAGTGAATCCAGTACGGTTACGTCAATCATGTATCAAGGACATTTGCTTATTCTATCCACCAAGCTTCATACCGATTCCTCAACTCCAAGCGTTTTCCAAGATTTCCCCCTCTAACTTCCCCCAATGTCAACAGATCTGGTCGGATTTGAAATAAGAGCTCTGAGACATGAATTCCTTCTAAACATCAAATTTCATTAAGATCCAATCACCCGTTCTTAAGTTGAAAATACCTCAATTTTTTAATTTTTCCAAATTAACACCCCCCAGCTCCTCCAAAGAGAACGGTTCCGTTCCAATTTTGTCAATCACGTCTCTAGAACTTTTGCTTATTCTTCCCATCAAGTTTCATTCCGATCTCTCCACTCTAAGCATTTTCCAGGATTTTTGTTTCCCTACTCCAACCCCCTATGTCCCCGGATCCAATTCGAGTCGAAAATGGAGCATCTGAGTCATAAGATCCTTCTATATATATATCAAATTTCATTAAGATCCGATCACCTATTCGTAAGATAAAAAATACCCCAATTTTCACGTTTTCCAAGAACTCCGGTTTCCCCCTTCAACTCCCCCCAATGTCGCAGGATCTGGTTGGAATTTAAGATTAGAGCTTTAAAGCACAAGATCATTCTAAATATCAAATTTCATTAAGATCTGGTTCCACCCCCCCCCAACTGCCCCCAATGGGTTAAAAATGTGTCATTTTTTCTAATTTTTCAGAATTAACCCTCCCCTCCGTCCCAATAGAGCGGATACGTTCCAATTATGTCAATCACGTATCTAAGACACGATGTCCTTCTAAATATCAAATTTCATTGAGATCCGATCACTCGTTCGTAAGTTAAAAATACCGCATTTTTTCTAATTTTTCAGAATTGACCCCCCCCCCCCAACTACCCCAAAGAGATCGGATCCATTCTGGCAGTGTCAATCATGTATCTAGGACTTGTGCTTATTTTTCCCGCCAAGTTTCATCCCGATCCCTCCACTCTAAGTGTTTTCCAAGATTTTAGGCTTCCCCCTCCCAACTCTCCCAATGCCACCAGATCCGATCGGGATTTAAAATAACCGTTTTGCGACACGATATCCTTCCAAACATCAAATTTCATTAAGATCTGATCAACTGTTCGTAAGTTAAAAATACTTCATTTTTTCAATTTTTTCCGAATTTACCGGCCCCCCACTCCTCCCCCCAGATGGTCAAATCTGGAAAACGACTATTTCTAATTTAATCTGGTCCGGTCCCTGATACGCCTGCCAAATTTCATCGTCCTAGCTTACCTGGAAGTGCCTAAAGTAGCAAAACCGGGACCGACAGACCGACAGACAGACTGAGAAATTAGAGAGACTGAGAAACTGAGAACTAGAGGTGTGAACTAAAAAGCTTTATCTGTGTCAAAATTATGTTTTCTTCACCGCAATTGCCCAACGTCCTTCCCCTGCAAAGATCTAAGTCTGAACCTTTTTTTCTTTTTAAATTGAAAGCTCATAAATTTCTTTGGATTGAAAACTCCGAGCTAGGTTACCTCGGTATCCTACTATTGAAATGATCAAGAAGATAGTAAAACATTTGCAAACTAAAACAAGCAAATTCTTTTTGGAGAATAAGAAAGAAAGAAGAGAAAGAAGGATAAAGAGAGAAAGAGAGAGCGAAAAAGGGAGGAAGAGAGAGGGAGGAAAATTTATTCAAGAATAAATTAAAACAATAAGGCAAAGGCACTTTAACATATTCCCCCTTGTCCCCTTGTCTTTGTGGCTGGGAATGGACGACATAATGCCCGACCATTAAAAAAAATAACAGCAGCTTGCTGCCCTGTAGGTTGCAAAGGATTTTTGGTAAATTAACGTTATTTTAGGCACGTTTAACTGATTACTGGATGAGTGTTCCAAACAAGAAAGTAAAATCATGCAAGTCAAATTTACTAGGTGATCTTTGACGTTTGTACTATGCTTTCATATAATTTAGCATGTAAGAAAAGATGAAATGGAACTTGAGCTTAAAAGTGTGTTGAACATATCTGTTTTTCATTCCTTCAACCACGAAACAAACAATAATTAAGGCTATATTCTACAGGCTACCTTTTCTGTGACGCAATCGTATTAAAAGACAGCCAATATAATTGCCAAAGCACACATATATCTCCTTGCTACGAAAGATGCCATAAAAAACTTACATTTCCCTTCTCTCGATATCCCAGTACCAAGAGTCGTGTTATAGCTAAGACTCAGAGCTACTTGAACAAAAAAACAGAAAAGTGTCATTTTTATAACCATTTCTCAAAGCCTTCTATGTACAAATCATACTTATAACCAAAGTATAAAAGTCCAGGCTCGTAATAAACAATGACTGTTAAATGGTAGCTATTTTTTTTCAGAAAATATTAAGGTAATGAGCCGATTATTTTTCAGCTTATTCGCTACACATCATCAATTACGACAAGACCACATTACCGTATAATGAATGATTGATGTGCATCATTGTCTCCAGATACACCAATACTGAAGAATTAGTTTTTACAACTGAAGAGTTACTTGCACACAAACACATGAAGTTTACAGTTTTCCCAAAATCTCTAGGTACTTCTCCTTTTCCAAAAATCATATTCATAATCTCTATTAACTTATCACCAACCTTATAACCACCATAAATCAAAAATTCATTTACCACACTATCAGCCCCTGCGCTTTATTACTTTTTAATCCATCTACTGCTGTCACTACCTATTCCTTACAAAAAAGATAAATAAAACAAAATAAATAAATGTCCTTGCTCTTTACGCTTAAGTTCTTCGCATCTCTTTTGCACCTTTCTGTTTTATACTAGCTAAGTAGACTTATCCCACTTGCTAATATGGGGTCAGTAAGAAAATGAATATAAGCATATTTCTTAATTGTGGATTATCACTAGGGGAACTAAAGATCATTTTACGCTGATAGACTTTGTAGTGGATTGGTAGTTTTTAACTACTATTAAAATGAGCCAATTTACAGTTGTAAGGATCACCATATAAAATTTTAGAAGAAGTGCTTGAAATCCTCCGGTTAAATTTCTCTTTTACCAAGCGCTCAAAATAACTTCATCTTTTATTTAGTCCCAGAGATACTAATGATGGAGAAACTATTTTTGCTTTTATTTTCAAAATATCAGTTGACAATCCTTACCAACTAAGATCGAAACATAGAATCATAAATGAACTTTATGCTAGGAATCAGTTTATAATATGTAACGGTAGTAACTTTTTGTAATTAAAATGGGTTTCGACAGACCTTGCTACTCATCGCAGTTCACTAGTCGTATATACAAATACATCACTGCTTTTTTGATGGACTGTTTGTGTAACCTTATTATCAAAACATTCTTTGAAAATCAATACAACTTGACTCGGAGGCCTATAGCTACAACCCTGTCCAAAAAGTTAACCGCCTGCATTCCTTTGTCTCGGTCTTTTTTTAAATATGTTTTAAAGCTGGGAGGGGGATTTCTAGGACATATGCCACAAGGAAAACCAGGGCTAGTCGAAACCTATTTCAGATAATCCTAGGTTGACTATCCCTTCTCTCATAGGCTAATAACTCTATTTACAAATGCTGAATTCGTCAGTGTGGATGGAAGTAAATAACGTTCTTAAGTTCCTCCTTTAATATCAATTCTTCACATAAACTGTATCATATGAGACATATTGTGAAACAACATTATCAGCCAAAACCACAGGGCTACAAAAAAAGTCCCTTCTATGCGAGGGATCCCATTAATTATTTTTTTATAACTAATTCCTTGCGATTTGTACCGCATCCATTAGATTTTCTAAACTTACATTCTTAAGTTTTCTCCTCCTTTTAGTTTCACCTCCATTCTCTCCTTAAGTTTTCACTCCTTTTAATATAGAACAAGAGAGCCACCACAGGACCAGGGAACTTTATGTCTGACTTTGAATCAAGACGGCAGGCTGAAAACATTTTGAAGGCTTTTGAGTCTGTGCTCGAAATTCTGTTAAAAAGTCTAACGTTAGGTCTACCACCTTCTCGCTAAACTCTAGGCCTAACTCTACCACCTTCTAAATTTTTAGCTGATGAGCAATCCAATGCATGTATCTCCCTTCTACTGTTTTCACAGGTCAGTGCAATCAAGAGTAACCTTATATCCTCCTTATACCTATAAACGAGCAACTGTGTGTATATTCATGTTTTATAAATTTATATATTAATAATTTTTTCTTGAAGACGACTCCGTACTTGTTTTGAAAAGTGGCACCCTGGGATTTTTAGCCTTATTTTTTGAAGAAACATCAGGTATGTGACCTCATATTTATATACATTTAAAAAACATAAGTTCCTTCATTTTTTCCTCAGAAGTGATAACGTTGTATAGTGTCTAATGCACATACAAATTTACACACGATGACAAACTACTCTGATCAGCTATAAAAAAGGCATTGGAACGAAATTTATGGTCAGAAAACAAAGCAAAATTACAATAGAGTGAATGAACGTGTTATTTGATCTTGCGTTAGTGATTAGTAAACAAAGAAAAATTGCAATAGAATGAAGGAACGTGTTAGTTTAGAGTGTGTGAGTCTATGATTGATTAACAGGAAGTAGGAAGTATTAATTAGTATCTATTACGCGTGCAAAGTTAGAGATAATGACAAATGACTCTGAACAGATAAACAAAAAGGCATGGAACAAGAAACAGGAACGAATCACATAAACAAAAATTTTACACAGAAAAATTTGCCATTTGTTACGAACAAAAATGTGACTTGAAACTAGAGAATGACACGATAATTATACTATTGTTGAATTTATATATTTCAAAAACTTAAAATATTTTGGAATGTTTTATTTTAGTGTTTGTAAAGGATAAGCAGCAAGGAGCAATTACATTTACTTCAGAATTTCTTAATTCAAGAGAAATTGCTGATTTGCCACCCCAAGACTTGAAAAATCAAATTGAAAAAATCAAAATTGATGATTATCAAATGATGAATCAAATGAAAAATTTGAAAAATTGAATGACGATTATAAAAATCTGTATTTTAGATAATTCAGACGGCATAGGCATTGGAACATTTTAAAGTCGGAGGCGATGATGCACGGCATTAAAGCGCAAACCAGATCTGCGAATAGAAAACATGCGACAATCAGCATTATTTTTAAGAGCTAAAAGTGAATGGGGGCAACTATCCCCCCTCTTAGACTACCCCCTTTTTCACCAACTGCATCCGATTGAAATTGTGAGATAGCCATTTTCTTCAAAATAGTCCAAGGAACATATAGCAATGCCTCCAGGGTGGACACAACCCCCAGAGCCCTGGAACAACAGTTGTAAGTTATGCCCCTGGGGTATAAAAGGTTTTTATGGAATGAGTGGTTGCATGAAGTTCAGACAGAGCCATTTGATTTGAAATTTGAAGTTATATTGTCCTTTTAAGAGACAAAAGTGAATTGAGTGTTTTTTTACATGTGTATTTTTGCATGATTTCCAGTTTAGATTCCGAGCAAATCACTCTACAAAGCATTGCGCAGCTCTCTTGAATTTCATTCATTCGGCAACACATTCTGGTCATATCTCGGCAGCTTTATTTTTGAATGTTCGTAAAGCCTTTGGTTCCTTGACTCATCGGATTCTTCTTTGAAAACTATCGCATATAGGTATAAGATCAAACACTTTTTCTTGGTTTGAATTATATCTTTCTGGTAGGCTTATTTCAATTGGTTCACTTTTCCGGAATCATTCTGAAGCGTATTATGGCGTTCCTCAGGGATCTGTTCTTGGTCCCGTTTTATTTCTGATTTATGTTAATGATCTGATTTCGGCAGTCAAAACAACAGGCCTCTAGCATGGTGCAAGCATGCAAACATTCGCTTGTGTTCCAATACTACTTCTAATGAAGATTTTCTCGTTGCTTTTGCTGATGACAACACTCTTAGGATCCTTGGAAAGACAGAATGTGATATCAAGTCTAACTTTGTGGCAATATTTCAGAGAGCTATTTCATGGTTTGATGGAAATTACTTGGCCATGAATGTTGGTAAGTCACATTCTCTTATATTTTCTAGAATTGGTATAGCTTTCCCTCAGCTTACACACCTGCAGGCGTCACAAGGCTTCTTTTGTAGACCAGAGAATTGGGTGGTCCGGTTTCTTGGTATCCTAATAAATCAGAATCTTTCATTTAGAGACCATATAGCCATGATTGGGGTTAAGGTCTCACGGAGTTTGGCCATCATTTAAAAACTTAGACTCACATTTCCCGGATTTCTTCTAAAGCTTCTTTTTTTCTGCCTTGTCGAGTCATATGTTTCTTATTGCCTCATTGTATGGATGTCTACTTTTCCATCTACACTTCGTTCACTTTCTGTCATGCAAAATAAAGCACGGCGTCTGGTTATGGACATCGACCATTCTTCACCAACACCGCTATTAAGTCTACAGTCTATTTACATTCTTTCTTGTGCGTCTTTCGTCTACCACCAGCTTCACGGGAACCTTCCAAAATCCCTTCACAAATTCCTGTGTCTACTTCTGATTCAGCTTCATATAGCCCTCCCTCTTCATATAATAACTGTATTCCTCCTACCCGTACTATTCGATTAAATTTCAATCCCCTGATTGATTGTCAACAGGTCTGGAATTCACCACTTTCTTCAGCACAAAGATGCCACTCGTTTGGGACTTTTAAAAGGATTCTTAAAGATCATTTAGTTAAGAATCAGACATAATAGCGTTTTTCTTTTATTTTCTTGTTCCTCTGAGGAGTTGATTTCCCCTGAGTATTTATTTCATGGTGTATAGTTGTCTTCTCTGCGCTTTTACTCCCAGGCCTCAGGTATTTTCAGGCCTCAGGTATCTTTTTAATATTATATTTTATTTTGGAATTGTTCTTTTTTTTTGGTTGTTTCTTATATTGCGTTTTTTTAATCCCTCTTGTATCCCTGGCCATGGAGCCTTTCGAGAGGGAATAAACGTAATCTAAACTCTGAGAGCAAGCCAACCCCCCACCCCCACGCCCATCATTTTCCTAAACACATCCGATCAAAGTTTTGAGATAATTTTTTTCTGTGTAGTTGAAGGGTCAGTAAATTATGTCTTTGAGGATTACAACCCCCTCCCCGTAGCCCTCATGGCAATAGTTGTAAATCATACCCTGGGCGCACACAAGGCTCTTATAGGAAGGGTGGTCGTATATACTTCGGAGGGTATTCTTCAGATTGGTGATCAGAGGTTCTAATGTCTTTTTAAGGGTCAAAGTGATCACAGGGGAGCTTCCCCTTCCCACACACATATGTCATGTTTTACCGAAAAGCATGAAATAGAAATTTTTATATATCCATTTTCAAATAGTCCACAGATCATATAACAAGGCATTTGGGGTTGATACAAACGACCACAGCCTGGGGGCAAGGGTTATAGCAGGTTATGCCCCGGGGTATTTAAGATTTTTATGAAAGGGATGGTTGTGTAAACTTTAGAGGTGGCTTAATTGGTTGAAGAATAGAAGTTCTAGTTCCCTTTGAAGAGTCGAAGGTGATTAGGACAATTAGCCCCTCCCCTCCCAACTATACCTCTTTTTACCAAATGCATCTGGTTGAAATTTTGAGATAATCATTTTCTTCAAATTAGTCTAAAGAACATACAGCAATCCCTACGCAGCTACACAGCCACCCAGAACACTGGGCCAAGGGCTTTAAGTTATACCCTTGGGGCATATAAGGTATTTACAGATGGGGTTAATTTGATTTGGGATTGGAAGTTATAATACCCTTTTTAAGAGTCAAAAGTGAATTAAGAGAAACCAGCCTCCCTCCCACACGCCAATCATTTCCACAAACACATCCAATCAGCATTTTGAGATAATAGTTTTGTTCTTTGTAGTTGAAGGATCAGGAAATTATATCTTTGATGATTACACCCCAACAGCCCTCCAGTCAATGGCTATAAATTATGTTTTGGGAGTATACAAGGTTTTTATAGGAAGGGTGGTCGCATATACTTCGTAGGGGTACTCTTCTGATTGAAGATCAAACGTTCTAGTGATCTTTCTAAGAGTCAAAGCAATCAAAGGGCAGATTCCCCCCGCACACACGCATTTCGAGTTTTACCGGAAAGCATAAAATACAAATTTTTGAGATGGCCATTTTAAGAATAGTCCAGAGATCATACAACAAGGCATTTGGGGTTGATACAACCCACCACAGCTTGGGGGCAAGGGTTGTAGTGAGTTATGCCCCGGGGTGTCAAAGTTTTTATGAGAGGGATGCTTGTATAGACTTTAGAGGCTGCTTATTTGGTTGACAATTGGAATTTCTAGTTCCCTTTTAAAAGTTAAAGGTGATTAGGGCAACTAGCCCCTCCTTTCCCTACTACACCTCTTTTCACCAAACGTATCTGATTGCAATTGTGCGCCATTTTCTTCAAAATAGTCTAAGGAATATACAACAATGCCAACAGGGTTAACACAACCCCCCTAGAGCCCACTCCCATGGGCTGTAGGTTATGCCCATGGGATATATAGGGTTTTTATACAATTGATCGTCGTATAAACTTCAGATGTGGTTCATTTGACTTGAAATTGGAAGTTATAATGCCCCTTTTAAGGGTCAAAAGTGATTTGAGATTAACCAGCCCCCCCCTCGCCCATAATTTCTGAAAACACACACCCAAACAAGGTTTTGAGAAACCTAGTTTTTTTCAACATTGTTGAAAGACCTAGTTATTATAAGTTTGGGGATGTCAACCCCCTCCCTCCGAAGCCTCTGGGCAAGGGCTTGAAGTTAAGCACTTTATTCATTGTTTACATATAGCATATGTTATTGAGAAAAGGTATAGGGGAGAGTCGGGTAAGACGGACCGCGGGGCAAGACGGACCATTTGTCATTGCTCGACTTGAGCGTCACCTTTTTATCACTTGTAGATCTAGAAACAACGGCCATCTAGTGGCAAGTTTCGGAGCGAAGTCTGAGAGTTGAAGCCAATCTTGTCTTCGAGAAAAATATTTTTATTCGTTTTCACATTCTCGAAACCGGCTTTTGAGGTAAATGTTTTTCTTTTCTGGTGTTTCTAATGTTCTGTTTTATACTGTGGTAATTTTTCTTACAAATATGGAGGTCTAGGAGAGTGTGTGAGACATTAATTTTTTTCATTGCAGCGCCATCTTATGTTATAATTTTTAACTATTCCGAAAAAGCAGGTTTAGGGTAAGATGGACCACAGAGACAACGGGTAAGACGGACCGGTCTGTCTTGCCCCCTATCATCTGGGATCTTTTTAAAAGTTATTATTTTTTACGTATTTTGTGAATATTGTGTTGCATTTATTGTTCCTGCATGTCAATTAGAAATATATTAAGCTGTCTCTCTTTTGCAGAATGGGAAAGTATACTAGGAAAACCACCCGCGGTCTCCACGACCAGGACTTACTGAGAGCAGCTGCTATGCGAGTTAAATCTGGTTCGCCGCTTCGCAAAGTTTCGAAAGAGGTTGGTTTGCCACGAAGCACAGTGCGAAGAGCAGTTGCAAAACTCGACGCAGCAGAAGATCCCCAATCAGTGGAGTTGGCAACTACCTTCAACTTTAAAAGTGTGTTCTCAGCAAACGAAGAGATATTTCTGAAGGACTATATGATCACGGCACAGCACATGCATCATGGACTTACGAAAAAGGAAGCAGGTCAGCTTGCATATGAATATGGCCAGGCCAAAGGGAAGAATATGCCGAAGAACTGGACTGAAAATAAGTGTGCAGGAAAAGACTGGATGAATAGCTTTATGAGTCGTGTTGGGCTTTCCCTAAGATCCTCCGAAGCGACAAGCCTTGCCAGAGCCACCAGCTTCAACAGGACGAATGTCAGCGAATTTTTCAATAATTTAGAAGAGCTGCTTATAAAGCACAAGTATCGGCCGAATAGAATATATAATCTTGACGAGACTGGAGTAACCACTGTTCAGAAGACACCAAAGGTGGTTGCAGAAAAGGGATCAAAGCAAGTCGGACGCATTACTTCGGCTGAGCGAGGGACGCTGGTAACAGTCGTAGGGTGTATCAACGCAGCTGGCCAGTCGATAGCCCCTTTCTTTGTCTTTCCACGAGTGAACTGGCTTCAAAGTTTTCTCAATGGCACGCCCCCTGGAAGCACAGGAAAATGCCAGCCGTCTGGATGGATGACAGCCGAAATCTTCCCGGATATGATACGCCATCTGATCTCCCAAACCAGTTGCTCGCCCACAAATCGACTTCTGCTGATTATGGATAACCATGATTCGCACGTCTCATTGAGCGTGGTTAATCTTTGCAGAGAAAACGGCATTGACGTCTTAACGCTTCCGCCACATTGCAGTCACAAGCTGCAGCCTCTTGATGTTGCTGTTTATGGGCCATTCAAGCGATACTACAATGAAGCAGCTAACTCGTGTATGATTTCGAACCCAAACAGGAGGATTACCATTTATGAAATCGGAATATTCGTTGGAATCGCTTTTCCAAGAGCTTTCGTCATGGAAAACGTACTAAGCGGGTTCCAAAAAACAGGAATATACCCTTTCAATAGGAACGTTTTCCAAGATCACGACTTTCTCAGCGCCTTTGTGACAGACCGACCAGCACCAGAGACGTCTCCCATGACAGGCCAGTCTGCAGTTCCATCAACCAGCCCTGGCGACGAGAGCTTGAATAACGACGTGCTGCCAACTACCAGTAGCTCAGTGATTTCTGCGACTATGCCAGTGACTCCAGAGTCGGTTCGTCCTCACCCTAAGGCGAGTTTCTATGCAAGAGACGGAAAAACGTCTAGGAAAAGAACAAAGTCCAAAATTCTGACGAACACACCTGAAAAAAAAGACTGGAAGAAGAATTAGAGTTGAAAAGAAAAAAAATCTTTAAAGAAAGCTCAAAGAAAACGGCCTGAAAAGAGAAACCTCTCCAAACAGCCTGGGAACGGGGAAGACAGCTTCGATGAACATATCGCGCTGGATGATGAAAGTGATGACAGCTTGCATTTGGAAGGGTCAGAGAAGGAGGAGTTTCTTGATGGAACCGAACCAAAAAGTGGGGATTTCTTGGTTGTGAAAGTGCCGACCAAGAAGAGCTTCAGGAATTATGTTGGAGTTGTGTGTGATTGTGAATCTGATGGTTTCCAAGTTCATTTTTGGAAGCGATTAGCTCCATCGAGCAAATTCACGGCAACTGAAGAGATGAGCTTCGTGCGAAAAGAAGAGGTCATCACGAAGCTGCCAAAACCGACCCCTTCGGGCGGAACGACGAGACAGTCGGCTCAGTTCGTTTTTCACGTAGATTTGGCCTTGTACAGTGTTTAAATATAGTTATTTGCGAACTTTTTACTTTTTTACTTACTACTAGTATTTTAAGTATTCGGAATAAAATTGTTTAGAGACAATCAATCTTTTTGAGCAATTGGGTCCGTCTTGCCCAAAGGGCTGGTCCGTCTTATCCTATGGGGTGGGCAAGATGGACCTTTTGACCAACTTCAGTTTTTTTTTATCTGGGCCCGGAAATACGGCTGATTTATGTGTGAAGAAGGTTTCTTTACGTAACTCAATGTTTTGGGGACAAGTTAGACACCTTTCGTCAGTTGTTGCTTGTTTCCAACCTCTTCCGCAGACGAAAAACCAAAATGGGGTCCGTCTTACCCGACTCTCCCCTACATGTTTGACTTCTATTTTTCCAAAATACGAAAGACACTAAGGCTCGTCTTTCACGGAATGTTGACGGCAGTGGTAGACTAAATCAAAACATGTTATGTACAAATGAGTTGTCAAAAGAGCGTAACTCTGGAATGACTAAGTAAATTTATTTAGAACTTTCAGGAAAAGATAAGAGAGATGAATAATGGACCAAAACGGCAATATTTGCATGCTACTACTACTGCAACTATGACTGCTTCTACTGCCACACTAAATCACTAAAATCTGCACATTATCACTAAAACTAGTACTTCTGTAGCGAGTGTTGCTAAGGCTCAGGGTATTGAAAAAAAATATTTGAAGAAATGTTGTGGGTAAAAATTAACTAAATCAAAACCTCCTATGTGCAGACAGATTGCTGGTGCGGGTGTATCAGCAATATTTTTGGAACGTCTTAATCCACCAAGAGGAAGCCTTAAGGGCATCATGAGTGGGATGGTCGGTTGACCATGTGGCAAAATATGCCTCCTACTACTGCTATTAATGCTGCTGCCACTGATATTACTACTTCTCATAATAATACACCGTTACTGCTACTACTGTTCCTACTACTGCCACTAGTAACATGATCCTGTACAATTAAGGCTATACATATGAAGGTGAAAATTTGACAGGATATTGAGGGGGCTGTTTGAACTAAATCAAAACGCACTATGTGCATACAATTGTCAAAACGGTTTATCTCGAAAATGGATTAGGGTATTAAATTGGAAATTTCGGAGATAACTTAAAAGAGAAGATCAATTAACAAAAAGATAATATGTACGTGTCACTGCTAACACTATTGCCACTACTACTTTTACAAATACTACTACTGCTACTAAACTACTCCAACTACTATTTTAATTGCAACAGCTTTTAAGGCGTTGACTATCAAAATGAAAAAGGGCGCCAAAAAGGGGTAAAAAGCGTATAATTGGAAATTTCGGAGATAACCTAAAGGAGAAGATCAATTAACAAAAAGATAATATATACGTGTCACTGCTAACACTATTGCCACTACTACTTTTACAAATACTACTACTGCTACTAAACTACTCCAACTACTATTTTAATTGCAACAGCTTTTAAGGCGTTGACTATCAAAATGAAAAAGGGCGCCAAAAAGGGGTAAAAAGCGTATATATTTTTGCAATATTTTTGGAACGGCTTATCGTGTCAAGGTGAAACTTCCAGGGCATCATGGAAGGACCAAAAAGGCAAGAGGCACATGCTACTACCTCTATTAATACTGCTGCTACTACTGTTACTACTGCTATTAATACAACACTTGCACTGCAACTACTTCTCCTACTACCACTGCAACAGATGTGACACTAGTACTATTAAGGCTAAGTCTATGAAGGTGAAATTTGAGAGAGTATTGGTGACAAATTCGAACTAAAAAAGACAATATGTGCCTTCAGATTATCAAAAGAGCGTATTTTAAGACCTGATTTGTGTATTAAGTTGAGATTCCCAGAGAATGCTTAAAGGGAAAGATCAATTGAAAAAAAGACGATTGTGCATACTAATACTTATACTACTACCACTAGTTCTACAACTACCGTTACTAGTGCTCAAATTATACTACTTCCATTGTAACTACATATAAAGCTATGACGATTAAGATGAAAATTTCCAGAAGTATATGAATATATAGGTTATCAAAAGGGCAAATCGACTATGACGTAGCAATGGCTGATTGTATTAAGTTGATTACGGAAACCACTGATATGACTACTATTACAGCTATACCTAAGGATATGAAGTGGCAGTTTTCAGCAAATTTTTAGGAGTGAAGGTAAATTGAATCGCAACACGCTATCCGTATGCAGGATGTCAAAAAGGCATAACAGCAATGTCTTAGGAACATTTTTGTGTGTGATTGGGGGAATGTCGAAGGGAATGAAAAAACAATATTTGTATGATATTACAACTGTTTCTACTGCTACAATTACTACTACTGCTAATATTATTATTGCTGCTACTAATACTGCTGCTACTAAAGCTAAGGCTACTACTATTAACTCTACTGCTACTACTACTGCTGCTACTACTAATATAAATGCTGGCGCTACAACTACTGCCACTAAAGCTAAGGGTATTAAGGTGAAAATTTGGGCAATATTAAAACTTATTTGAACTAAGTCGAAATACACTATGCCCTTATAGGTTGTGATGAGAACTTATCAGCAATGTCTTAGGAATTGTTGATGGTGTTAAGTTTAAACTTTCATTGTGTGTTGGAGGGGATGTTGAAAGATAAAACAAAGGTGCTATGTGCATACTACTACTACTGCTGTTGCAACTATTTCTATTACACAAGCTAAGGGTATTAAGATGAAGCTTTCGAGAAATATTTAGGCGGACGTTGAACTAAATCAAAACGAACTATGATCATATAGATTGTCAAAAGAGACCTTTCCCTTACTAAGTTATTAAGTTACACATTTCAGGGTAAGTTGTGGTGGATTTTGAACTAGCCTGAAGACACTATGTGTATACTTTTAATGCTACTTCTCTGGTTACTGTAACTAATGAAACTAAGGGCATTAAGCTGAAACTCTTAGGGAGAGTTTCAATTCAAAAAAAAACTCTATACATGCAGGTATTAAAAGGGCATATAAGCAATGTCATAAACATCGCTGCTCTATCATAGCTAGTGATATCATTGATATTTTTATGGAACTAATTTGATTGGAAATTAAAAGTACTAGTACCCTTTTTAAGAGCCAGAAGTGGTTATGCGCCCTCCTCTTTAGCCCACAATTTTCCTAACACTTCAAATCAAGATCTTAAGACAACCATTTTGTTTAGCATAGCTAAACGGTCTAGTAGCTATGTCTCTAGGGTTATTGGGCAGGTCAACCCTCCACAGTTATGCAATTTGCCCATTATGCTTCAAAACTTAATGTTGCTTTAGAACGAAATCGAAACACACTGTGTGTATGCTTTTGCCGATAAGACATAAGACATCTCAGCAGGATCCCAAGAAAAACAAAGGGTATTAAGTTAAACCTTTCAGGGCTACTTCTTTTACTACTTCCGCTCTTAAAATTTAATTCAATTAAAAGAGTTTGAGCGTATCCTTGCTAGATAGAATTTTTCGGGAATAGCTTTGAGTTTTATTTTTCAGGTTAACTAGAGGGGCTATAAAACTAAATAAAACTAAGCGCAAATTATGTCCTGGCCTTCAGAAGGCATGGGGCTTTTGAGCCCCACTCATGTTAATTTCTGATCGTTTTGAGTTTGTTTCGGTTATTTATTGTAATTTCTGTTCGTTTTGGGCTCCTTTTATTTATTTATGCTGATCTGTGGTAGTTTTACGCTTGGTAGGCTATTTGATTCTATTTTTGCTCATTTTTGGTTTAATAGAATTCTTAACTTTTCTTTGGAAAACTTATTTTGTTGTGAAAGTTTTTTTTAATTGATTACTACAAAAACCAGATTTTTTATTTACATTTGCTGCTATTATATAATCATTTTTTTTTATAGTTTCAGCTACTTATGGTACATTTTGCAATTTACTTACATTATGCAACTACGAATTGATTGGTTATATTTAGAAGTTTTGATGCGATTAAAGCTTTCCCTAGATCAGCAATAACAAAAGACAAGTTTTAACTGAGCTGGGCAATTTTATTAAAGCTGAGATAGAGTTTTAGAATAAGAATTGGTTCGAGTAAGCCAGAAATTTAAGTCGTCTTGGCTCGAAGCCATTCTTTGGCCACCTTTGAACGCATCATAACTCTTAAAGGCTTTCATCATAACGAGCTTGACACAACATTGTCTACGGTACCACAGTCCGTTGCAAAATTTTATCGTTTGGTTCTGTTTGGTCATTTTATGCATGCTTGATTATGTGATGATTGTACATAGAGTTTTTTCCGCTTTATGTACTTATTTTATTCCCACCCCAACAATGTAAAAAAAACAGCTAAAGTCCTATTACAATTACCTTCTGTTTTCGTTTTTTGCAATGCAACAAGTAAATTTACTAGGTAAACTTTATTTTCTAAGAGACATTGTGGAGTTAAACCATAAAGCAAAAATTTCAGTTTTTATTCTCTCGGAAGGGCACTAGAATACAACCGAAGTCATTTCAGCTTACCATTCTAAATATATAATGAATGCCTAAATACTATTTAAACGACAATAAAGCAAGTATATAGTTAACTAGGCTTCCTAATGAAGCGCATCAAAACTACAAAAAAAAAAAGAAAACTAAAATTGATTCCCTTCAGCGATTGCAAGGCTGTTGGTTGTAATTTACACAAAAACCAGTATCTGCATCATCTTCTGCTTCATTTTGATTTGTCCGAAAGCGAACCTCGAATGGTTTTGATGTCGCTGAAAAAATAAAATTTACATATATATTCATGTTAAAAAGGGTTAAACTGTAAGCTAGCCTTACAATTAGAATTAAAATCCAACAAAATATACCAAATTTATACCTCAAAAGACGAAACTACGTTATTTTAGATCTAAAAGTGAGCTTTCACACTAAAAAGATACACTATCATAATCATAGTTGACAATGTGAAAATATTGCCAATCCAGTCTTTACATATTTCATTAAACGAAGCGGAAAAATTTATTTTAGCAAACTAAAGACATGGATTCCTACCAAAAAGGACTGAAGAGTCTTATAATAAAAATAAACAATTTTGAAGAAGCCAATTTGACTAAGTCCAAACTAAAATGAACTTAATAATATGTCTCAAACCTCAGACTGAGTAAGTAACACAGAAGACAGTAAATGTTTTCTATCAGACAGTTGGTGCAATAAAATGACAATCAGAAATAAGTGTTATTTTGTAATTCTCTTTACGGTTTGTTTTTTATGAACTTAGTAAAATTGGCATCTGACCGATTAATATAATGATGCTGAATGGTTTACACTCAGAGAACACTGGTACATCAATTATATTTTATGCCTGAAGGTTTATATTCATAAGCCTGATAATGTCTAATTGAGAAAGAGAAAGAAAAGTTACAGTTTCAATGCTGTTAAAAGGAAAGTCAAAACCGAAGTGAGGATTTGAAATAATCCCTCTCTTAATTTTGCATGGACATGGATAGTTAACAAAAATAATAATTTTGCTGCATTTTCTGTCTCGGAAAACACAACACTCCCACCATCTCTTCTGTAAAATACTTACTGTAGGTTTTCCTCCTCTAACCACTTGGATAAATTTAACGTTGCAGTGTTTCAGTTTTATACGATACGTAATGAAAACAGAATTCTTTATGCCGTTCACTTGGCAAAAAAATTCATTTTCTTACACATTCAGTTCTCGAACACACTTATGAGTCTTGGCACATTAGGTCAGGTATAAGTTTCTGTTTAACTTGACTTTTTTTTAACTTAATTTAGAATTTACTTTCATAGGACTGAATACAAGAAACTGAACATAATTTTCTTCTGTGTTTTAGGGTTGGGACTGAAATATGTCCAGTTCTGCTTCACTTGACAGGTGAAGTCATTTTTATATTCTTCACATAAAGTTACTCATGTAGATAAACATTCTTCGACGAAAAGCAGTCTACATACATTACAGATACTATTTTAAAATGTAAACAAACAGCAATGTAGAAATATAACATAAAACCTGATGTAAATCACTATCGCATCTTAACATGAAAATGAGTGAGGAAAAAAAAATAAAGCCCTTAAAATATATATTGGCACAGAATAAACAGCGTACAGCGCATTGCCTGAATTGCTTTAGAATGAAAAAAAAATTTAACATAAGATCAGTTTTTTGTTATTTTTTACCCGATTTCATGAACAAATTGAATAGCAAGGTAAATCACAAGCATGTTCCTGCTACCCAGAAAAATTGAAAACTGTTAAGACAAAAATAAACCGTTGGGAGGTATCCTATGACTATTTGAGGACCTTTGCCAAGCCATATCCTTCAATTTGAACATGACCATTTGAACATTTTGACACATTTTGAACATTTTGATGTACATTATGACATAAATGAACATTATGACATAAATTATGAACATTATGAACATTATGTATGATAAAAATGAACATTATGTACATAAATGAACATTATGACACATGACAATTTGAACATTTTGATGTACCATTTTGCTACATCAAAATGGTCCTCAGGGAATGCTTCCGAGTTCTGTGTCAAACCTTCAATTTTTTCAGTGTTGCAGAAATAAAAATATGGTACTTGTATGATATACCCATTGCATCTCAAGAAGTGAAGTTAGGTTAATCCTAGTAAAATGTGCCTGAGTATGATACATATTTTATACTTTTAAAATAACTTTGGTCTATATATTTGCACATTAGGGGGCTGGAGGTAAAGTACAGCAGGTCTGCATGCATAATGTGTTACCTACAATTATTCTGAAATTATGAAGGCATTAGGCATTTACACTATTTTCTTAAGGCTGTATGTATATTTGTGTTTAAATTAACAATTTTTAAATTTAACTCTAACTGAGACTCCAATCTAACCCCAAAAAACACATTAACTCTGAATTTCAGAAGCAACGCTATAGCGTTGCCTACAGTACCAAAAGACTCCATTTTTTTCCAAGAGACACTTCATATGGAAGGCGAGAGCCCGGGGGAAGGGTTGTAACTTATTTCCTGGGACTACTAAAGGAAGAGGAGATCGTATAACATTCGGAGGGAACTCAAATGATTAGAAATTAAGAGTTCTAATTACCTTTTTAAGAGTCAAAAGTGATCCGATGGCAGCTAGCCCCTCCCCAACTCTCTCTTCCCCAAACCCATCCAATCAAAACTTTTTATATAAACATTTTATTAAAAATAGACCAGAGATCATAAAAAATTTCAAGGCAACACAGCCCCCCAAACACAGGGGCAATTGTTGTAAATTATACCACGGGGCATATAAGGTTTTTATGGAAGGAATGGTCGTATAAACTTCGGAGCGGGCTTATTCGATTGTAAAAGATCGAAAATCTAAAGAACGAAATATTAGCCCAAAAACAAACAAAAAATAAATTCATTGGGTTTGAATAGATTTTACAGGTTTTTTCTTAGTAAAAATTTTTATCTGTTGAAAACATATATCAGCTTGACATTGCTTGATTTTTTCTTTAACTTATGAGGTTTTTTCTTTGGAAGTACTACGTTTAATTTCTATTACCAGTATTTGCCATGGTTATTTGTACAGAAGTTGCCCTTGAGTTTTCTGGATTTTCCCAACAAACCCCATTACCATAATTACCCAACAACTCATTAATCTTATTTTTCGTGTCAAACTCAGCCAAGATCGATAGCGTGATTCAGTATCCGTCATAATGGGTCAAAAATCTGGAACTCAGTTTCAGGTAGAATCCAAAAGCATTCTGATAAAACGTTTGTTTCTGAGTTTACTTAAAAATTACCTGAAATTCAAATTTGCGGGGCAACAGTTCAAATTTTTGATAGGTTTTAGTGTTTATAAATGTTTTGCTTGACAAGTTATTTTAAGGCTGGTTTCATTTTAGTATTGGTTAACTGCCAATGCTTAAGTTTGCCACTAGGCATTTACGCTGTTTTCTTAAGGCTGTATGTATATTTGTGTTTAAATTAACAATTTATAAATTTAACTCTAATTGAGACTCCAATCTAACCCCAAAAAAACACATTAAATCTGAATTTCAGAGGTAACACTATAGCGTTGCTTACAGTAAAGGCCATAAGATTCCAATTTTTTTTCTCTAAGAGACACTTCATATGGAAGGCCCCCCAAAGCCCTGGAGAAGGGTTTTGACTTATTTCCTGGGCTAATAAGGTTTTTAAGGAAGAAGAGATCGTATAACATTCGGAAGAAACTCAAATGATTAGAAATTAAAAGTTCTAACTACCTTTTTAAGAGTCAAAAGTGATCCGATGACAGCTAGCCTCTCCCCAACCCTCTCTTCCCCAAACCCGTCCAATCGAAACTTTTTATATAAATATTTTGTTAAAAATAGACCAGAGGTCATAAAAATTCCAAGGACAACACAGCCCCCTAAACCTAGGGGCAAGTGTGGTAAATTATACCCCAGGGCATATAAAGTTCTTATGGAAGGGATGGTCGTATAAACTTCGGAGCGGGTTTGTTTGATTGTAAATCAGAATTTCTTGTGCCTTTTTAAGAGCCAAAAGTGACCATAGGGTAAGTAACCCCCCCAAGGCCTGTTTTCCCCAAAAACATTCAATCAAAATTTCGAGTTAGCAATTTTGCTCAAAATAGTTAAAAGATCAAAAACAAAAATGCCAGAGTAGACACAACCACTAGATCCCAGGGGCAAGTGTTGTAAATTATGCTCCGGGGGCATGTAAGATTTTATGTAAGGTCGTAAAAACCTCAAAGTTGACTCAATTGATTGGAAAATTGAAAGATATAGTTGCTTTTTTAAGAGTCATTAAAAGTGATCGAAGATCATCTACCTCCCCCCCCACTACACCCTCTTTCCCCCAAATGCATCCGATCGTAATTTTGAGATAGTCGTTTTGTTGAAAATAGTACAACGATCAGATAAAAGAACTTCGGGGCCCATATAACCCCTCAAACCCGGGAGAAGGGTTGTAACTTATGTCCGGGGTTCTAATAAGGTTCTTGCGGAAGAGATAGTCGTATAAACTACAAGGGGACTCAAATGATTAGAAATTGAAAGTTCTAGTTCCCGTTTTAAGAGTCAAAAGCGATCAGGGGACAGCTAGCCCCTCCCCCCCCGATAAGCCCTCTTTTTACTAGATATGTTCGAATTTGTTTTGTAGCCATTGTGTTCAAAATAGGCTAAATATCATATAACGAAAAAGTCAGGGACAATACAGCCCCCCAGATCCCTAGGGAAAGTGTTCTAAATTTTGCCCGAGGAGTATATATGGTTTTATGGAAGGGATAGTCGAATAAACTTCAGATTTGGCTCATTTTATTGAAAATCGAAAGTTATAGTTACTTTTTTAAGAGTCAAAAGTGATCGGAGGGCACTGACTCTCTCTCCCTTCTTAAACACGCCCCCTTTTCTCCAAAATGTATTTAGGCAGAATTTTGAGATAGCCATTTTGTTTTTCAAGAACAGATAACAAAACGATCATCCAACTATCAGATAACAAAACCTTCTTGGTCAACATAACCCCATAGCCCGGGGGAAGGGCTGTAATTTATGCTCCAGGGGCATAAAAGGTTTCTACGGAAGAGGTAAACTTTGGAGGGGACTAACATGACTAGAAATTGAAAGTTCTATTTCCCTTTTTGAGAGTTAAAAGTGATAGGGGGCAAAA
The DNA here is from genome assembly GCF_032884065.1 of Artemia franciscana. NCBI lineage: Eukaryota > Metazoa > Arthropoda > Branchiopoda > Anostraca > Artemiidae > Artemia > Artemia franciscana. Next base: position 30,717,466 of record NC_088873.1, read on the forward strand.
CCCTTCTGTAGATTTGTTGGTCCCACAAATTTTGGAAAATACATTATTTTACAATTTTCACAGAAAAACACCCAATTTAGTATTTTTACTTCAAAACAGCGAAAAGAGATAAAATATCCCCCCCCACAGATTTTACAAAGGATATTTTGCCTCTCTTCTAACTAGTTTATGAATCTAAAAAATGAATCCACAACCATTTCATGAAAGCTAGCCACTAATTTCGGTGCTCAAGAAAATTAAAAACTCAATTAAGATAAAACGATACGGCACAGAGGAGTATCAGTGGGGTCATTAATTTCAAAAATAATTTTAAAAGGAAAAAATAGTCAGTAATACAGGTAGAAGAAAATAGGGGGAAATATTGTTCGTTTACAACATCCTGGAAAAAGTTGTGGGGAAAAAAAGCTAGAACGGGGGAGGAGATTGAGATATTATAAGGTTAATGGTCCCACTTTGGTAATCTAATTACACAGACTGAAAATTATAACTGAATCTGGCTCAAATAAGTTGTAACCACCCTACCTTTATGACAAAACCAGTAGTAGTGTTTGGGGGGCGTTGAAGGGACCAAAACACTTCGATCCTCTAATGGCGCGGATTGAGTTTTTTGTTTATTATTATTGTGCAAAAGCCTACTTTTCTTGTAAAAGCTGGTGGGAGTCGCGTTGGTTAGGGACTATTCAAGAGACCGTAGACAATATTGTTTATTTTCGTCAGAAGATAATACATAAACAAAAGGTCATATCCATCGGATGTCAGAAAACGGGTGAAATGTTGAGTAGAAGATTTGAATCGACAAAAACGTTGAAGAAAGAAACTTATTTTAATGTTTTTAGGACTAGAATTAAGAAAAAAGAAAAGTGTAACGACTAAAGTTGCTATTTTTCTTTTCCATTTAATTCCGTGCAAAAAATGATAACATGTGCGGAGAGGGTTATCACTATCAGCTATTTGTGAATTTTATTACCATGAAATAAGAAACAGAGTGAACACGAGAAGTCACCATTTGGAAAACATGGGACAGATTTCAGTTTTCTCTAAACTTGTCAGTTTTCTTAAATTCACAGGTATGTCGTCACTACCACGCCTAAAAGTCATACCTGAAATTTTCACATTTCTGACGAAATTGCCCAAAACAGTTTGCTAAAGCATTCTGAGAAGGTCGATCAAGAGATCAATGACAATCAAAGGGATAAAATTAACCTTGACTGGGCTGCCCACTTAATTGAACAATCTGTCTTGGTTTTTTAAAGGCCATTATGCGTAGATTTTTCTGATCTTCATCACCCTGCTTGCCCTCATAGCAAAAGGTTTTTAGCAATGATCTCAGAATTGTAAAATTGTCAGATGCAACAACTTGGTGACAGTGACAATATCTCCTCTCACAAAATGCTTTGGGTTTGAAGAAAATATATATGATTGAACACGATTTACGACATTTAGAACTCGCTTTTTGTCATTAAATTCGTTAAAAACAAGATGCTTTCTTAAAGTATTCATACATGGCGAAAAGTGAAGATTCCCATAAAAAATGACATGGAAAATAAGTTGAAGCAAATAGAGTTGTGTTTATGACCCTTACTCTAATATAGGCACGTACGCAGGAATTTTTTTCGGGGGTAGGGGAGCCATAACCTTCGAAACAGCACATATAAAGTAGCACTTTTTCAATTTAGCAATGCAAAAAGCACGTATATCGGAAAATACAGACTAACTTTAATCTGTAGTATTGTAGCGGATGGGGGGATAAAGACCGAAGCCTCAAAAGTATGTTTTAGGCTCAGGTTATGTTCATAGCGATTTAGAACCAAATTAATCTATTATATCCCAATGAAAGGGAAATTTTAGGGTTAACAGTGCAATATGGGTGCTGTGGGGGGGTAGTTCTTCTATTGCAAAAACGTAGATTTTAATGAAAAATGATAGTTTCTAAAACTGATCCATTAAAAGCTGTACTTTATCCTGAAAATGGGGGGATAAACGCCCTAAAATCAAGAATAATTCTATTTTGCTGTGGAAAGCAAACTCTCCTTACAAAAAAAATAGCAGTACAATTGCTAATTACTTCAAAGACGGTAAAAAGTTGACAGAAAATGGGTTAGTAATTGGGCAGTGACTTGACCGGATAATTGCATGCTTTAAAATCCCTCAAAAAAGGCTTCACACATGTATCTAGATTCTTAATAAATGTCCTACTTTTGCCAGAAATCCCAAGAAACCATGGGGAAATTAAACATATCACACAATTTCGGGGGGTTCTGCGTACGTGCCAGCTCTAATAATTAATGAATAAGCTTACTGCATATTGGTGAAGGATTATCACCGTCAGCTGCAACGAGACCCATACCACAGAACCGGTCAGCCGATTTTGTTGTCCCTTGAGCGAAACCACCAGCAATGTTAAGCCAATCTAAATTACAGCTGGCTGCTCCTACTTTAGGATCACTTCCGTCACTTATTCCGATTGCACTATCCGAACATGCAGTATAGCAAATTCCACAGTATCCCTATAATAACAAATAGTTTAAAAAAGCTCTTGGTAACCTGTTGCAAGTAAGGAATGACTCGTGGTTTTAGTAGCCAAAACTTTAAAGAAAGGAGTTTTAATAGCAATATATTCACATTCATCAAGTTCTGAAATACTCACCGTAAGCTATGAGCCTGAGAAAATTGGTTTGGAAAGCATTCCCAAGAAGAGGTGAAATTTTTATAAAAACAATATTATCAAACACAGCATTTGAATGAACGCTTTTACAAAGTTTCCATGCCCCTATCAAACAGTTCGTGGTAACGAACTGTAGTAAGGAGCGACCCGGCTCAATAGTAACCAAAACTCTAAAAAATTGAATTTTGATATCAATAGCTACATCAAAAGAATCGCATTTTGATGCTGATTTTAAATATATAAGTTTCATCAAGTTTAGTTTTACCCATCAAAAGTTACGAGCCTGAGAAAATTTGCCTTATTTAAGAAAATAGGGGAAAACACCCCCTAAAAGTCGTAGAATCTTAACAAAAATGACACCATCAGATTCAGCGTATCAGAGAACCCTACTGTTGAAGTTTCAAGCTCCTATCTACAAAAATGTGGAATTTTGTATTTTTTGCCAGAAGACAAATCACGGGTGCGTGTTTATTTGTTTTTTTTTTTCCCCAGGAGTCCTCGTATCGACCAAGTGGTCCTAGAATGTCGCAAGAGGGCTCATTCTAACGGAAATGAAAAGTTCTAGTGCCCTTTTTAAGTGACCAAAAAAATTGGAGGGCATCTAGGCCCCCTCCAACGCTCATATTTTCCCAAAGTCAACGGATCAAAATTTTGAGATAGCCATTTTGTTCAACATAGTCGAAAACCTTAATAACTATGTCTTTGGGGATGACTTACTCCCCCACAATCCCTGGGGGAGGGGCTGCAAGTTACAAACTTTGACCAGTGTTTACATATAGTTATGGTTATTGGGAAGTGTACAGACGTTTTCAGAGGCATTTTATTTTGTTTGGTGGTGGGGCTGAGGGGAGGGGGCTATGTTGGAGGATCTTTCCTTGGAGGAATCTGTCATGGGGGAAGAAAAATTCAATGAAAAGGGCGCAGGATTTTCTAGCATTACTATAAGAAAACAATGAAAAATAAACATGAAAACGTTTTTTCAAATGAAAGGAAGGAGTAGCATTGAAACTTAAAACGAACAGAGATTATTACGCATATGAGGGTTTCTAAAAATACTTTAGCATAAAGAGCGAGGTATTTAGGAGGAGATATATACCTCGCTCTTTATGCTAAAGTATTTTTAGTAATTTCAACTATTTATTCTACGGCCTTTGTGATTCAGGGGTCATTCTTAAAGAATTGGGACAAAACTTACGATTTAGTATAAAGAGCGAGGTATTAACGAGGGTACAAACCCCCTCGTATACATAATAAAAAATAAGATTATGAAAGTTTGTTACGTAAGTTAATTCTTAAGTTACGTATATTTTTTAGTAATAAAAACGTTCGTTAAAAATTGAAAGTTCTAGTTGCCTTTTTAAGTAACCGAAAAATTGGAGGGCAGCTAGGCCTCCTTCTCCACCCCTTATTTCTCAAAATCGTCTGATCAAAACTAAGAGAAAGCCATTTAGCCAAAAAAAGAATTAATATACAAATTTCATTTTAATAATTTATGTGCGGAGAGCCAAAACCAAACATGCATTAATTCAAAAACGTTCAGAAATTAAATAAAAAAAAGTAATTTTTTTAGCTGAAAGTAAGGAGCGACATTAAAACTTAAAACGAACAGAAATTACTCCGTATATGAAATGGGTTGTCCCCTCCGCAATCCCTCGTTCTTTACGCTAAAGTTTGACTCTGCCATAATTCTACTTGTTAAAACAATTAAAAGCTTTAGCGTAAAGAGCGAGGGATTGCGGAGGGGACAACCCATTTAATATACGGAGTAATTTCTGTTCGTTTTAAGTTTTAATGTCGCTCCTTACTTTCAGCTAAAAATTTTTTTTTTTTATTTAATCTACAAAAGGGTGACATTTTTAAAGTTGTTCAGAGATGGACTGTCACAGATGCGTTTGTATTTGTTGCTTTGCTTTTTATTATCATTTTTTTCTATCAGGGGCGAATCTCGAGCATTTTTATTGGGGATGCAAGAGGGTCCTTATCCAGATTAAAAAAAACAAGGTTTTTTATAAAACAAGGTTATTAAAAAAAACAAGGTTTTTTAATTGAAAGTAAGGAGCGGCATTAAAACTTAAAACGAACAGAAATTACTCCGTATATGAAAAGGGCTTTTCCCTCCTCAACACCCTGCTCTTTGCGCTAAAGTTCGACTCTTTCTCTCAAATCTACTTTTTAAAACAGTGAAAGACTTTAGCGTAAAGAGCGGGGCGTTGACGAGGGAACAGCCCCTTTCATATACGGAGTAATTTCTGTTCGTTTTAAGTTTTAATGTCGCTCCTTACTTTCAGTTAAAAAACTTGTTTTTTTTTATTTAATTTCTGAACGTTTTTGAATTAATGCATGTTTTGATTTTGGCTCTCCGCATATGAATACTTGCTAAATGACTTTTTCTTAGTTTTGATCTGACAATTTTGAGAAAAAAGGAGTGGGGGAGGAGGCTTAGTTGCCCTTTAATCTTGTGGTTACTTAAAAGGCAACTGTAACTTTTAATTTCTTACGAACGTTTTTATTAATAAAAAATATACGTAACATCCGAATTATCTTTAATAACGAACTTCTACATTCGTATATTTTTATTACATATATGAGGGGGTTTGCTTTCTCTTTAATACCTTGCTCTTTACGCTAAGCTTAAATTTTGTCCCAATTCTTTAAAAATGACCCCTGAATCAAAAAGGCCGTAGAAGAAATAGTTGAGATTACTAAAGATACTTTAGCGTAAAGAGCAGGTATTTAGGAGGAGATGAACCCTAATATGCGTAATAATTTCCGTTCGTTTTGTTTTAATGCTGCTCCTTAATTTCAGTTGAAAAAACTTTTTCATGTTTATCTTTTCATTGTTTTTTGTTTTAAATAATATTAGAAAATCCTGCGCCCCCTTCATGGAAATTCTCTCCTCCCATGACAAATTCCTCCATGGAAAGATCTTTCAATGTAATCCCCTCCCCTCAACACCCTCCCCATCCAAGAAAAAATTCCCCTGAAAACGTCTGTACACTTCCCAATAACCATTACCATATGTAAACACTGGTCAAAGTTTGTAACTTGTAGCCCCTCCCCGGGACTTTAAGGGAGTAAGTCGTCCCCAAAGGCATAGCTATTAGAATATTTAGATAGTTTACATAGTTATTAGACTATTTAGTTATTAGACTTTTATAGTTATTTAGACATAGTCAAAATGGCTATCTCAGAACTTTGACGCGTTGACTTTAGGAAACTGATTGTGTCTCTGGGTGTCCGACTTTGTGTGGCTCTGTGTGTGTGTGTGTGTGTATTTTTCCCTCTGTTTTTTTTTGTCTCTCTTCGTGCCTTTGTGTCTGACTGTGTGTTTGCATCTGCCCTGTATTTGTGACTCTGTGTGGATATATGTGTGTGTATTATTCCTCTGTGTGTTTTTTGTCTCATTCCGAAGCTGTATCTGACTGTGTGTGCGTGTGTGTCTGACTTTGTGTGGCTATTTGTGTGTGTGTGTGTTTTTCTCGATGTGAGTTTTTCTCTCTCCATATTTGTGTGTCTGAATGTGTGTACATGTGTGTCTGACTTACTTTGGCTTTTTACTGTGTGTGTGTTTTTTCCTCTGTTTTTTCTTTCTCTCTTCGTGCCATTGTGTCTGACTGTGTGTGTGCATGTGTGTCTGGCTTCGTCTGGTTGTGTGTGTGTGTCTTTTCCCTCTGTTTGTTTTTGTTACTCCCATCGTGCCTGTGTGTCAGACAGTATATATATATATATATATATATATATATATATATATATATATATATATATATATATATATATATATATATATATATATATATATATATATATATATATATATATATATATATATATATATATATATATGTATATATATATATGTGTGTGTATGTGTGTGTGTGCATATATATATATATGTGTGTGTGTGTGTGTGTGTGTGTGTGTGTGTGTGTGTGTTTGTGTGTGTGTGTGTTTGTGTGTGCATGTTTGTTTGAATTCGTGTGGTTGTGTGTGTGTTTTTCCCTGTGTGTGTTTTGTCTCTCTCCGTGCATGTGTGTTTAACTGTGTGTGTGTGTGTGTCACTGTGTGTCTATCTTTGTGTGGTTGCGTGTGTGTGTGTGCGAGTGTGTTTGTCTTAATCCGTGATTGTGTGTCTGACTGTGTTTGTGTGTGTGCCATTATGTCTGACTCTGTCGTTGTGTATGTGTCTTTGTATGTGTTTGTTTTTTTCCTCTGTTCATTTTTGTATCTCTCTCTTAGTGTCTGTATGTCTGACTGTGTGTTTACCAGTGTGTCTGACAGTGTGGATGTGCGTGTGTGTGTTTTTCCCTCTACGTGTTATAGTCTTTCTCTAAGTGCCTGTGTGTCTGACTATGTGCCAGTGGGTCCGTCCGACTGTGTGTGTTTTCCATCTGTGTATTTTTTTCTCTCTGTCCATGTGTGTGTGTCTGAATGTGTGCATGTCTGACTATGTGTGGCTGTGTTTTCTCACTGTGCATTTCTCTCTCTCTCTCTCTCTCTCTCTCTCTCTCTCTCTCTCTCTCTCTCTCTCTCTCTCTCTCCTCTCTCTCTCTCTCTCTCTCTCTCTCTCTCTCTCTCCATATCTGTGTGTCTGACTGTGTGTGCCTGTGTGTCCGACTTTGTGTCGGACACACAAAACAGTTGCTGTGTGTGTTTTTCCCTCTGTTTGTTTTCGTCTCTCTCTCTCTCCTTACCTGTGTGTCTGACTTTGTGTGGTGGTATCTGTGTGTTTGTGGCTGTATTTTTCTCTCTCTCTCTCTCTCTCTCTCTCTCTCTCTCTTTCTATGCCTGTGTGTCTGACAGTGTGTGCCAGTGTGTCTGAATTAGCGTTGTTTTTGTGTGTGTGTCTTTTCCCTATATTTGGTTTTCTTTTTTTTTCTCTCTCTCACTCTCTCTCTCTGTGCCTTTGTGTCTGACTGCATGTGTGCCTTTGTACCTGACTTTGCGCGGGTGAGTTTGGATGTGTGTGTATGTGTGTGTGTGTGTGTGTGTGTGTGTGTGTGTATGTTTTCCCCTCTGTGTGTTCTTTTCTGTCTCTGTACCAGTGTGTCTGTGTGTGTGTGTGTGTGTGTGTGTGTGTGTGTGTGTGTGTGTGTGTACCTGACCAGTGGGTACCAGAAGGCAATTAATAGTGTGAAACTTGGCGTGAATTGACTTGGTGTATCAGGGGGTGGTTAGATTGCGACAACATGAAGCATAGGATTGAAAGGATTGACAATGTCTTAGGAATTTGTTGGGGGAGGTAGAAGGTGCCAGTGAGTCAGTAATATTGTGGCAAGGTGGTGTGAATTGACATGGTGTATCACAGAGGGTTGGGTTGCGAAAACATGAAGTAATGGATTGAATACATAATTTTTAGCACAAAATATCAGAAAAAAGTCTTAGGAATGAGGTGGGGGTGGTAGGGGGTGCCAGTGAGTCAGTAATAATTTGGCAAGGTGGTGTAAATTGACATTGTTGTATCATCAAGTTTTGGCTTACGAAAACATAAACCATTGGGTCTAATGCATGATTCTTAACGAGAAATGCCTGAAACTGTCTTACGAATGATGGTGGGAAAGTGGGAAACATGCTGGGATTTGTCCGAAAATAATAGTAAAAAAAATGTATCTATTGGAGAATTCAAGTGTCAGAAAGCAGTTAAATGAAAATTACAGTTGCTGCAGGGTGCCACCAGACAACCAATTAAAAAAACAACATTGGAATTAAGAAAAAGGCTCGTTCAAGAAATGTTTAAAATTCTAAGTGGTGTGAATTGCATTGGACTGTCACATTCTAGCAAAGAAATTTTAAGTCCCACTGTTCAGATAAAAACAGTGTTCGATTTCGGATTTTTAAGCTTGTTTTCTGAGGGAAAAAGGTTGAAAATGCCTTAGAGATGATGACACATGCCACGGGAGGCAGCCGTGTAATGCCAAGGTGGTGTGAAGTGTTTTGGGGGCACAAGGAAAGGGTTTGGCTACAAAAACACGACTCAATGGACTCAAAGCATATCTTTCATTAAGAAAATATCCAGAAAATGTCTTAGGAACGATAATGCATATCTTAGGGTTGTCACAGGGCAGCCACATATCGCCATGATGGCGTGAATTGGCGTGTGGGGCCATCACATTGGGAGGGGAGGGCAGACGGTGCCATGTGCCACCCATAGTGTGACACTGGCTGGGAATTGCCGGAAAATAATAGCAAAAAAATAGCTAGTTGGGGTTACCAAGCGTCAAAAAATCTTCAACATTGTCAAATTTAGAACTCTCAAGCTCCTGAAAATTCAACCGTTCCTGGAAAATTTCTCTCAAATTCTCATCTTGGAGTCCACCAACATAATAACTTCCCGGGAGGTAGCTACCCTTCCGAAATTTCAGCTTTCAGCTAACCCTAGACACTTCTAAATGGTGATCTTTACTTTTAACATGAATAACAGTACTCATATATACCCAAGTATCTTGGATTGATCCTGCCAGTCTTCGGTTTACTATAACATCATCAATAAGGTTTGCTGTCTTAGCATCACGTGGATACCATGTAAACATATGGGCCATTTTATAACCAAACATCGTATTGGTTATACATAGATTGTTATACCTACAAAATTGCAAAACTCCGTAGCCATTATTGTTTTCTTTTCCTACGCCAAATTTACCTAGGCTAGTATACAATCTATCCCTATTTCTACCAGCCTGGGCCTTAAAATCTTCTAGTAAAAACACTATATTTCTACCTGGGACCCTGTCTATTTGCTCCTGTAACTGTAAGTAAAATTCATCTGATTCACTAGTATATACTACTATAACTGATAACCTGAACTCTCAGTTATAAAATGAACAATCATTAAACTATTATTAATACCATCCTGGCCTAAACAAGACTTAGCAGCTTCCATATTCATCGTGAGACCCACTCCCTGCCTACATACCCCATCCTTCCTTACTGAAAAAACAAATTCTTTATCACCTAATTTCATGCTTCCTACCCCTGGGATATGAAATCTGAAACTCATAATAAGTCAAGTTCAAACTGTCTGAATTCGTCAGTCAAAATGTTTATACAATAGTCATTTTTTAACGTTATAAAGTTTTAAGTTCCATTTTTTATGTTCTTTAAATCATCGAAATTATTTGGCCTCACGAAATGCGACGATCCCGAATACCAGTGGAGAACGGAGATCAACATATCTTCTCAAGTCAACATCTGAGTGCTTGAGCCAGCTTAGGACGGAACAGCAAGAAGTTCCTGGGACCTCCAGTATGAATTGAGGCTCTGTGGATGGGTCCAATCCTGGACCCATCTTGGTCGCAACATTGTTCTCAGCACTTGGCGATGCTCTTCTATCAACAAGAGTCATAATCCTGCACAGACAGTCTCAGGCCTATTTCCTCCGACTCATTATTTAATTCAATTAATTTATAACCTGTCAAAACAATAAAATGCACAGATCCCTTAAATGACAGAGTTTATATAGTTTTTGGCACGAAGATATTTATACTTTTATTGAAAATACTTTATAACTGAGAAGTCAACCCCTCTCTTTAGAGATTCTACCCAAACCTGGGCAGAAATCTACACGAATCAAATTAGACTCAAATATTTTAAAAGAAGTGCTATAAACGGTTATATGCTGATATGATCGACACTCATCGAGATCTTTTTTCCCTTTTTTGGGCATATGTGTAATCTGGCCAATACAAAACTGTTCAGGCACAATCAAACAGTTCGTGGTAACGAACTGTAGTAAGGAGCGACCCGGCTCAATAGTAACCAAAACTCTAAAAAATTGAATTTTGATACCAATAGCTACATCAAAAGAATCGCATTTTAATGCTGGTTTTAACTATATAAGTGTCATCAAGTTTAGTCTTATCCATCAAAAGTTACGAGCCTGAGAAAATTTGCGTTATTTTAGAAAATAGGGGGAAACGCCCCCTAAAAGTCATAGAATCTTAACGAAAATCACACCATCAGATTCATTGTATCAGAGAATTCACTGTAGAAGTTTCGAGCTCCTATCTACAAAAATGTGGAATTTTGCATTTTTTGCCAGAGGGCAGATCACGGATGCGTGTTTATTTATTTTTTTGTTTTTTTTTTTCTTTTTCCCAGGGGTGATCGTATCGACCCAGTTGTCCTAGAATGTTGCAAGAGGGCTCATTCTAACGGAAATGAAAAGTTCTAGTGCCCTTTTTAAGTGACCAAAAAATTGGAGGGCACCTAGGCCCCCTCCCACGCTAATTATTTTCCCAAAGTCAACGGATCAAAATTCTGAGATAGCCATTTTATTCAGCGTAGTCGAAAAACCTTATAACTATGTCTTTGGGGACGACTTACTCCCCCACAGTCCCCGTGGGAGGGGCAACAAGTTAAAAACTTTGACCTGTGCTTACATATAGTAATGGTTATTGGGAAGTATACAGGCGTTTTCAGGAGGATTTTTTTTGGTTTGGGGGAGGGGTTGAGAAGAGGGGGATATGCTGGGGAAACTTTCCTTCGAGAATTTGTAATGGGAGATGAAAATTTCCATGAAGGGAGAGCAGGATTTCCTAGCATTATTTAAAAAAAAACAATTAAAAAATAAATGTGAAAAAGCTTTTTCAGCTGGAAGTAAGGAACAGCAATAAAACTTAAAACAAACAGAAATTATTACCCATATGAGGGGCTCACCTCCTTTTAATACCTCGCTCTTTACGCTAAAGTATTTTTAGTATTTTCAACTACTTATTCTACGGATTTTGTGATTCAGGGGGTCATTCTTAATGAATTGGGATAAAATTTAAGCTTTAGTGTAAAGAGCGAGGTACTGACGATGGGGCGAATCCCCTCATATATGTAATAAAAACATGAGAATACAAAAGTTCTTTACGTAAGCTAATTTATAAGTTACGTAAATCTTTTACCAATAAAAAGATTCGTAAAAAATTAGAAGTTCTAGTTGCCTTTTTAATTAACCAAAAAATCGGAGGGCAACTAGGTTTCGTCCCCCGCTCTTTTTTTCTCAAAATCATTCGATCAAAATTATGAGAAAGCCATTGAGCCAAAAAAAAAAAAAAAAAAAAAATATGCAAATTTTATTTTGATTATTCCTCTGCGGAGAGCCAAAATCAAAACATGCATTGATTCAAAAACGTTCAGAAATTAAATAAAAAAACAAGTTTTTTTAACTGAAAGTAAGGAGCGACATTAAAACTTAAAACGCACAGAAATTACTTCGTATATGAAAGAGGCTGCTTCCTCATCAACACCCCGCTCTTTACGCTAAAGTTTTTTACTGTTTTAAAAAGAAGAATTGAGAGAAAAAGTCAAACTTTAGCGTAAAGAGCGAGGCGTTGATGAGGAAGCAGCCTCTTTCATATACGAAGTAATTTCTGTGCGTTTTAAGTTTTAATGTCGCTCCTTACTTTCAGTTAAAAAAACTTGTTTTTTTTTATTTAATACCAGAAGAAATAGACATTTGGAAAAGTAACGAAAGACGCTGCAACAAAAGATCACTACAATATTTGAAGTTTTTAGCAGATATTAAATCAACACCAGTAGATTATTTTTCTTTTTTTTACAGGAAACTCAACATCAGATGGCGTCACTGTAAAAGCAGAGCGCATAGAGTTAGCAAGAAAACGATCAAGCTCTTTTTCATATTTACTTTCTGCAATAACGTCAGGCGAGGAAAAATCACTTTTATAATAATCAATCCAACTTTTTTCTGGAATACTACCTACAGAAGTACGATCACTGCGTTTAAAAGTTTTCTACAGAAGTGAAGGATCACTGGCTCTCTTATCGACATTTTTTTGAATCAACATTATTTGTTGTCTTTTTGGGCTCTTGTGAACTTTCTTTCTGTCTTCAAACGAAATTCATTTACTATACCGGAGCGTGATTTATCACATTCGTTCCAAATTCGGAGCCACAATTAAGCTGAATCCAAAGCTGCAACAAGACTTGGATTTTTTGACCAGTCAATGACTTCTAGTCAGTGACCACGTCTAGATGGGACTGCACACTTTTCCACGCATCGAAGCGCATGATTAATTTCAGCAAGATAACTCGTAAGCTGTGTTTTGGTCTCGCACTCATTAATATAAGACCTGCATTCAGAAATAAGTAAGTGAAAATGAACTTTAATTTTGTTGAGTAAACGAGCAACACTTGGATATAAATAACTGATGATTAAAGTGAATCCAATCTTGAACATAAAACCACTTGTCCTCTTGCGGGGTTTTGCTTTCGACGTTACACTCAATTATCACAAAATAGGTAAGTGGTCAGAGTAGTAGCCTTCACGAAGTACAGCGGCGCTAACTTCTAATTTCAAATCAAATGATCCCCATCTGAAAGTTATACGACCAGCCATTCCAGAAGATTCTTTTATCCCCCCAGTGCATAATTTACAACCCTTGCCCCTGGGCAAGAACTCTTGGAGGGGGGAGGTTATCAGACTTGGAGGCATTGTTACATTTTTTTAATATTTTGAACTAAATGGTTATATCACAATTTCAATCAGATGAGTTTGCTGAAAAAGAGTAGTTGGGAGGGGGGGCGGTAGTTGCCCTTTATCACTTTTGACTCCAAAAAGGGAAGTAGAAATTACAATTTTAAACTAACTGAGCCTGGCTTGTTGTATGGTTGTATGAACTAGGTTTATACAACCATCCTTTCCATAAGAACCTTTAAAACTCTTGGGCATAACTTATAACCCTTGTCCCCAGGTTCCGGTGGTTTGTACCAACCCCAAAAGCCTTGTTATATGATCTTTGGACTGTAATGGCTATCTAAAATGTAAGAAAAAGGTAAAGAATACGACACTGCACTTTACAGTCCCTACCGACGGTACTGATCTCCGTATCCTGGCCCTTCAGCCAGGAATGCAATAAGGGACTGGGGGCCAACCATCCTGTGCATTTGGACACCTTTCCTGTTTACCTTTCCCAGATTTCTCCAGGTATCCATTTAGAGCTGGGTCGACTCTATCTGAGCATACAGAGTCATGCCAATGACCCCTATTCCGAATCATATAAACTGTATACACTAAGATTCGAACCCTCGCCTTCTCAGACAAAAGATCATAAATCCGGCGCACCAATCCACTAGGATCTAAAATGGCTATCTCAAAATTTCCATGAACGCATTCCGGGAAAACACGAAGTGGGGGGGGGGAGGTAACTGCCCTCTGATCATTTTGACTGTTAAGAAGGGAAATAGAACTTCTGATCATAGACAGTGCAATAGCGCTGCCTAAGTAAAGAGCAATGTGGGCACAATGTATTTTTTTTTTTAGATCAGAGGACTTCGTATTGAAGGAATTGTCGTAGAAACTTCAAAAAGGGCTCATTCAATGGGAAATTGAAGAGGCTAGTGCTTAAACCAACTGAGCCTGGCGGGTTGTATGATTGTATGAACTAGGTTTATACAACCATCCTTTCCATAAAAACCTTTAATACTCCTGGGCATAACTTATAACTCTTGTCCCCAGATTCCAGTGGTTTGTACCGACCCCAAAAGCCTTGTTATCTGATCTTTGGACTATAATGGCTATCTAAAATGTGAGAAAAAGGTAAAGAATACAAATTTGCCCTTTACAGTCCCTACCGGCGGTACTGATCTCCGTTTCCAGGCCCTTCAGCCAGGAATGCAATAGGGGACTGGGGGCCAACCATCCTGTGCTTTTGCGCACCTTTCCCGTTTACCTTTACCAGCTATCTCCAGGTATCCATTTAGAGCTGGGTCGACTCTATCTGAGCATACAGAGTCACGCCACTGATCCCTGTCCCAAACCAAATAAATTGTGTATACTAGGATTCGAACCCTCGCCCTCTCAGACAAAGGATCATAAATCCGGCGCACCAATCCACTCGGATCTAAAATGGCTATCTCAAAATTTCTATGGACGCATTTTGAGAAAACACGACGTGGGGGTGGAGGTAACTGCCCTCTGATCACTTTTCCTGTTAAGAAGCGAAATAGAACTTCTGATCATAGACAGTGCAATAGCGCTGCCTAAGTAAAGAGCGATGTGGGCACAATGTATTTTTTTTTAGATCAGAGGACTTCGTATTGAAGGAATTGTCGTAGAAACTTCGAAAAGGGCTCATTCGATGGGGATTGAAGGGGCTAGTGCTCTGGCAAGGATTGTAAGCATGTACTTGGGGCAAATAAGCTTCAGAGGGGGCCCATTGCATTGCTAATCGGAAGTTTTAGTGCCCTTTTTGAGATTCAGAGTTTTTGGAGGATCAACCACCCTTCCCCCCCCCAAAAAAAACGCCTCGAATTTTCCCGAAATGCATGTGATAGAAATTTTAAGATGATTTTATATTGTCGTAGAAACTTCAAGGACAGTCTATTTGATTGAAAAAGTGAAAGAGCCAGTGCCCTTTTTGATAGCCTAAACTAGTTGGAGGGCGATAACATCCACCCCCTTGCCCACCATTTCCCCAAAACATCTAATAAAAGTTTCGAAATAGCCATTTTGTTGAACGTAATTGAAAAGTCTGGAAATTATATCTTTAAGGAGGACAGTCCCCCAATAGCCCTTAGGGCAAGGGCTGTAAATTATGCCCTGAGGGTATATAGGTTTTATGTAGAAAGGGTGATCGTATAAACTTCGAAGGGGGCTCATTGGATTTCTAGTCCTTTTTTTCAAAATTTAGAGTGATCGGAGGGTGGATACCCCCCACGCCACGTATTTTCCCGAAATGCATCTGATACAAATTTTGAGATGCCCATTTGTTGCTGTAGAAACCTTGAAAACAGCTCACTCGGTTGGAAGTTAATATTCTTCAAAAAGCTTATTTTTTATAGTACCCGTAATTTACCCCACTTGCACAATTATAATCAAACAAAGATAAAAGGAAAATAGGAAAAAAATATTGGGTGAGGGGATTTTCCTGGGTAAAGGAATAACTAATACGATTCCAGCTGAAGAAACCAAAAAAAATTCAAATATGAGTTTTTTTGCCTTAAAAAGTGCGATTTTCAAGGCCTGGGTCTAGCATACGGGAGAAATTATTATTAATTTATGAACATACTTAAAAGAAAGGTTATAAATCTTAGAAGAAAAATTTGAAAAACAAAATTAACCTTGAAAAAAAAATACTTGTTCTCATTTTTTAAGCGGAGAAGAATAGGTGGCGTAATAAAAAATATACCTCAGCCATCCGTATACAAATGGCATAATCTTGATTTGCCAAATGTGTCAGACCATCCCCATAATTGAAAGACGTTAATGTTCCTGTTGTTGAAGTATAGTATTGTAGACATTGTGCAGGAGCTAAAAAAAACAACAACAGAGGTTTCATTAAGTTTAATTCAATACAATCCCTTAACTGTCGGAGCTATTTGCGTTGGCGCATTGATTAAAATGTAGAACCTCGAAAAGTTTGAAGATCAGTTGTTTCTTTCATAGTGAACTATGTCCTGGGAAGAATAATCGACTTTTAGCACCATTTTGTATTAATTCGATCATGTCCTTGTTTAGACTATATTTTTCAGTCGATCATAGCCTGTTTATTTTTAGATAACATGACAAAATACTTCATTCCACCTGGAGAAGTCATTAGTTAAAAAACATAAAAACCCCAAATAGCTAACCAAAATAAGATTCTGCTAGTACTGAGATTTAGCTAGCGCTAAGTTAGGCAAACGAGGATTTTCAAAGAATTTTCTGATTGGTTGTCAGCCAATCGGAAGATTCTAATCAGGATTGTCAAATCGGAATCGAAAGTCTTAAAACTTGGAGCATTAACCACGTCATCAAACAGTTCGTGGCAACGAACTGTAGTAAGGAGCGACCCGGCTCAATAGTAACCGAAACTCTAAAAAATGGAATTATGATACCAATAGTCACATCAAAAGAATCGCATTTTAATGCTAATTTTAAATATATAAGTTTTATCTAGATCAGTTATACCTATCAAAACTTACGAGCCTGAGAAAATTTGCCTCATTTTAGAAAATAGGGGAAAACACCCCCCAAAAGTCATACAATCTTAACAAAAATCACACCATCAGATTCGGCGTATCAGAGAATCTTATTGTAGAAGTTTCAAGCTCCTATCTACAAAAATGTGGAATTTCGCATATTTTGCCAGAAGACAGATCACGGATGCGTGTTTATTTGTTTTTTTGTTTTTTCCCCAGGGGTGATCGTATCGACTGAGTGGTCCTAGAATGTTGCAAGAGGGCTCATTCTAACGGAAATTCCCGAAAGTCACCGAATCAAAATTATGAGATAGCCATTTTATCCACCATAGTCGAAAAACCTATAACTATGTCTTTAGGGACGAATTACTCCCCCGCAGTCCCCGTGGGAGGGGCTGCAAGTTACAAACTTTGACCTGTGTTTACATATAGTAATGGTTACTGGGAAGTGTACAGACGTTTTCAGGGGGATTTTTTTTGTTTAGGGGGAGATTTGAGGGAGGGGGGTTACGTGTGAGGATATTTCCATGGAAAAACTTGTCATGGGGGAAGAGAATTTCAATGAAAGGGGCGCAGGATTTTCTAGCATTATTTAAAAAAACAATGAAAACATAAAAATGAAAAGTTTTTTCTACTGAAAATAAGGAGCAGCATTAAAACTTAAAACAAACAAAAATTATTACGCATATGAGGGGCTTACCTCCTCGTTATACCTCACTCTTTACGCTAAAGTATTTTTAGTAATTTCAACTATTTATTCTACGGCCTTTGTGATTCAGAGCTCATTCAAGGAATTGGGACAAAGCTTTAGGGTAAGAAGTGAGGTATCGACGAGGGTTGAACCCCCTCATACACGCAACAAAAACATACGAATATAGAAGTTCGTTACGTAAATTATTTCATAAGTTACGTATATTTTTTACCAATGAAAACGTTTGTAAAAAATTAAAAGTTCTAGTTGCTTTTTTAAGTAATCAAAAAATTGGAGGGCAACTAGGCCTCCTCCCTCGCTCCTTTTTCTCAAATCTTCCGATTAATTGCATTTAATTAATATGCAAATTTCGTTTTAATTGTTTATGTGCGGAGAGCCAAGATCAAAACATGCATTAATTCAAAAACTTCCAGAAATTAAACAAAAAAAAGTTTTTTTTAAATGAAAGTAAGTAGCGACATTAAAACTTAAAACGAACAGAAATTACTCCGTATATAAAAGGGGCTTTTCATCCTCAACGCCCTACTCTTTACGCTAAAGTTTTTTACTGTTTTAAAATGTAGAGTTAAGAGAAAGAGTCAAACTTTAGCGTAAAGAGCGTGGCGTTGAGGAAGAAAAGCCCCTTCCATATACGGAGTAATTTTTGTTCGCTTTAAGTTTTAATGTCGCTCCTTACTTTCATTTAAAAAACTTGTTTTTTTTTTGTTTAATTGTTATACGGAGTGAGTCCTCTACGCAGTGAAAAACAAGAGGTTACGTGGGGCTCGTGACAATGCCCTCAAATTTTGCATTTTTAAAGAACTTTTTTATTCAAAAATGTTTTTTATGTTGCTAGATGTTCCCCCCAGAGAATTCCTCGCGCAAAAAATTCGCCTCTGTAGACCTCCATCGGATAATTCCCACAACACTAAAGCGTTGCCTGTAGTAAAGAGTCACAAGGCTTTAATATTTTATGATTTGTTTGTTTATTTAGAATTTTTTTTTCCAAGAGTTACTTCATATAAAAAGGAATGGTCGTGTAAACTTCGGGAATGGGGCTCAGTCGATTGGAAATTGGGAGTTATAGTGCACTTTTAAAGAATCATAATTGATCTGAGGCCAACCACTCATCCCCCCATGCCCTTCTTCCTTAAATTCCGGTTAAAATTGTGAGACAGGTATTTTGCATCATAAAAACAACAAACTTGGGACTGTTTTAATTTTCCTATTTCAGTTGCTATATTCAAGTTTTATGTCATTTATATACGTAGTTTGCTGAGGACGGCTCTTGGATATTGTGCCAAAATATTCTTAAGGCCTAAATAAATTTTACTATCTAAGGTAAATTTCCTCTTGTTTTGCTTGTTGTTGTCTTTGTCCATTATTATCCTTTGGTATAAAAATGCACAGTTTCAAACATTTGTAGATGAGAGCTTGAAACCTCAACAACAGGGCTCTTTGAGTCTTTTGTAGTTAGAAGGGGAGAGCAGATGCCTCAAAGGGTGCATTTTAATGCCAAAACATCCTAACTCCCATTGAACTTTCAGACAAATATAGAATTTGTTTTAAGGAAGGGGAAGGAGAGGGAGAGGCAGAATTTGCATACAATCCCTCTTGGCATCTGGAAATATGTCTGGTCTACGCTGTTATTATGAAAGTGAAGAGGAACACTAAAGCCCAAAATGAGCAAAATTTATATCTAAAATTCTTTGGTAAAAAAGCTGGAGCCAGCATTTCCCCCGGAAGATCGCACCCACGAAGAATTTCCCCAGATAATTCCCCCCCCATGGAAAGTTCCTCCGCACACACTTTCTCTGTGGCAGCCACAGAGAAAGTACAAAATAAATATCTCATATTGTCGATCAGATGTCCTAAGGGGTAACAAAAGGACCAGATATCAATAAATAGTTTTAGGACAGGGGCTGGTTAGTCTCCAATCACTTTCGACTTTAAAAAAAGTATTAGAGATCATAATTACCGATCGAATGAGCATCCTCCGAAGTTTCCACGACCGAAAGGGGGAGGATGGGAATGAGGAAGGGGCAGCCCACCTCCAATAGGGAATACATTCTGCTAATTTTGGGACTTAATGGTACACCTTACTTTCTTAATAACAGCGTAGAACAGAAATATTCCCTAAAATCAAGAGAGATGAAATATCAATGTCTAGCTCCATCCTCTACCCCTTCCTTAGAACAGATTCTGCATTTATCTGAAGGTTAAATGAGTGTAAGGATGTTTTGGTATTAAAATGCTCTTTTTTCATAATACTTCTTTACTTTCATAATAGTAATTGAATTTTTATATTGTTGTTATTTAAAGACCTCCACAGAGCATTCTCCATGATTTTATGGACCTATTTGAAGAATAGTTGATGAAAGTTCCGACTAGCTCTGTGCCATGTTTTTTAACGGGGGACTTCAATATTGACCTAATAGACCAATCGTCTGCCAGTACTGAATTTATTAATAGAAGTCTATCTAATGAGTTTCATACTTGTATAAATACCCCTACAAGAATTACGGAAACATCGGCTAGGCAACTGGATAATATTATTCTAATGTTCCTTCCAGTTTTCCTAGGGTACTCATCAATGATGTATCTGACCACTTTGGAGTTTCAGCTGGCTTCAGGGCTGCATTTAATAATACACTTTCGGATACAACAAATTCAGCTAGCTGGTAATTTTCGAGTCTCTTAGTTGCTGACTGCGTGTCAAAAACTCAGCTAGTTGTTTTTCTTTGAAAGTTTTTTTCAACTTTTTTAAACTAAGAAATTTGAACTTAAATTTGAGAAATTTGAATATAAATAGATATCAAAATATTTTTTTAATTCTACACCAATGATTCAAAAAGAGTAAGGAATGGCAAAACTACTTCAGGAGGAGATGGGTAGCAGTCTCCTGGTCATGTAGATCTGGCAGTAATGGATACTCTCTTGAGTATGATAGAGGGCACCCCGAGCCCTCAAGATTTAACCAACTCTTCCGTTGTAGTAAAAAATTGAACTTATATTCTCTCTTTTGCGCATGTGAGTGTATGTTTGTGTGTGTGTGTGTTTGTTTGTGTTATAGAAAATTACTCTACACTTGTTTTAAAATTATATTAAAATAGAGATTATTAAGCACACAATGAAAACATTCTTTTTCAGCTTAATGAAAACCTTACCATTCCTAAAGAAATATCTTCATGTCATTTTGGGTTTACTTAGTTACATTATTGCCTTCATCAGGTCAAGGGGGCATCAATTTCCTTGACGGCAAGGAGATATCAATGTTGTCACCGCCATCACCATTTCGTGACAGTTTCTGTGCCCAATTGAGACAGAACAGGCCCCCAGATTGGCTTGATAAATTATTGTTGGACTGGTTTGGAGAGGCAAGTGGTGATACTGTAACTCCCCCTAATGTTTCAACAGGAGATTTGGACGTTCGTTTGGGTCAGGCAAGTTGAACAACAAAGTGTACCAGCAACCTTTGAACAACAAAGTGTACCAGCAGCCTTTGAACAACAAAGTGTACTAGATAGTGTAAAAATTCACTCATGATATTTTTGAAATAAAAAATAAAAATGATATACGGATGTTAATCCTAATTTTTTCTATAGTATAATAATGTTTGTAGTGTCATTTTTTTGATAGTTTTTTTTTTTAAGTTAGAAACTTGAACTTTGAATTTTTCTTTAAGGTCTCAAAAAGACATTTCGTATACTTGTAACAAAAAATTCAGTTAAGTTACATTTTTTAAATTCCAGGCCAATGATTCAAACAGAACAAAGACTCGGGAACAGGTTGTTAAAGCATTTCAAAGAGACTTTGACGATACCTCTGAACCAACTCTTTGACGATACCTCCGACATACTATGTCTGAATCATCCCTCTCCAGATAAAAAGAATATTCCAATCAATTCCGCTGCAGGTTGTAACGAATATTTCAAAAAAATTATTTTTTTTAATTCATCGACTGATGTTTTATGGTAAACTAAGGAATTTTGCCTGAATAAAATCAGCTTTAGATTATCAATCCACACATTGACATCAGAAAAGCAATAAATAATGAGGGGACTGAGCCAGAGTCGTACTAATCCGGACTCCTCAATGCCAAGATTATTAGGCAATACTCTTTTTATCTGACCAGATGACCGGGGATGTCGTGGGACCCGTTATTGCATACCATCGAAAACTGCCTAGCAAGCATGTTGGAATGATGCTAAAAAAATTTCAAAAACAATTATCTCAATGAATAGCAACAAGTTCAGATGGTGACTTTTACTCTCTGTAACGTGTAGCCTATAGCAATCAGGTAATTCAGACGATCCACTGACTGCGTATAAAAAATTTAATAAAGAACTTTTGGGTACAGGAACCTCAGATAGTCGATAAGTTCTGAGTGTTCTAGTTGATGACTGACTGTAAGAATTAATAAAAAGTACGTTTTAATTCCAACAAACTCATCCAATTGATAAATTCTGAGTGTTTTAGTTGCTGACTGAGTATAACAAAATTTTTAAAAAGCAGTTTTGAATACAGCAAACTTAAGTTCTTCGCACATTGGATACCAAGGGGAATACCTGATTGTGATAAGTACATCCGACACAGCAAAAAGTATGCTATATCATAGGACCTCTGTTTGCGGATGTGTAATATTGAACTTTAACCAATAGACATCTTTAAGCTTAACCTGTCATTATTTTAGACATGTTACCCGAAGCAATTGTACTGCTAGTGTCAAACTATGCTATAATGGATGAAAATGCTAAAACGGAAATATCTTTTTACTGCCATTTTAGCATCTGTTAAGGCTGTTGTTATGATATCACCAATTCTTCTGGTTCTAATGCAACCAATTTAGTTCACGCGCTCATTGGAAAAAATGTGACGAACCAGGAAGAGATGAGGAGAAAAATATTAAATGAAATGAAATCTACTAGAATAAGGGATAAATCTGTTTTAAATTGGTCAAGTAAGAAACTAGCAGAAGGAAGGGCGCCTCTACCCCCACATGAAAGCTCAAAAATAGAGCGAAGGACTTGGACAAAGAGCTAACTTACTCTAGAATGGGATCACGAAGAGAAAAATAAAATTTCAAGAAAAGCAGAGTTCCCCGTAAGGAATTCTTCATATTCATTGAGAAATGACTGAGAAGGTTCTTATAAAAGAGACGGGGCATACAGGAATTCATCATCGTTCTGGATGAGCCCCCATTTATCAATTAATGCCAAATCTCACTACTGATGGAACTTGTAAGAAAGTTTTTGCTTTTATATTTGCAATAATTTTGTTTTCCATATAATCTTTTCTGTCTTAGATTTTCCTTAGAGCTGGGTTAAGCAGTAAAAAATTGAAAAAGACCTTTTTTAATGGTTAGAGATGCATGAACAGGATTTTTTCATCACAAATTTAAAAAGCTGGTTAAGTCCGAGTGTTTTAGTTAATGATTGAGCATACAAATTTAATGAAAATTAGTTATGAGTACAACAAATTCAGTTAGTTGGTATGTTTCGATTGTTTTAGTTGCTGACTAGATACAAAAAAATTTATAAAAGTACTTTTCAGTGCAACAAAGTAAACTAATTGGTAAATTCGGAGTGTTTCAAAAAGTTTCAAAAACTTTAATAAAAACAACTTTTCAGTACAACAAACTCTGCTAATTGGTGAATACCAGGTCTTTTAGTTGCTAACTGCATATACAAATTTAATAAAAGCACTTTTGAGTACAACACACTCAGCTAGTTCATAGATTCCTAGTGTTTTAGTTACCGACAGCGTAAAAAAAAATTAAAAACACTTTTTATAACTGTAAACTCAGCTAGTTGGTAATTACCCATTCTTTTAGTTGTTGACAGTTGAGTCAACAAGAGTCTTTTAAGTTGTACCACAAAATTTAATGAAAGCGCTTTTGAGTACAACAAACTGAGCTAGATTGTGGATTCTGAATGCTTTAGTAACCGATTGCATATCAAAAAGTTTAATAATAAAAAGCACTTTTTAGTACAAAAACTCAGCTAGTTGTTGAATTCCGAGTCTTTTAGTTGCTGACTGCGTATAAAAAATATATAAGAACACTTTAGTACAACAAATATAGCTAGTTGCTACATTCTGAGAGTTTTAGTAATTGACTGCATATTAAAATATTTAATAAAAGCACTTTTAAGTACAACAAGCTCAGCTAGTTGTTGATTTCTAAGTCTTCTATTTGGTGACTGAGTATTAAGAAATTTAATCATAGCACTTTTGAGTTCAACAAACTTAGATAATTGGTAAATTCTAAATATTTTACTTACCAACTGAGTATCAAGAAATTTCATAGAAGTACAATCATTTTTATCGACCGATTAAGATGCCGAGGACAGTGAAAATAGAAGAAAAACATTAGCTTTGGATTGTGATAAGAAAAATAAAACCCTTTCACATTTTCTTGATAAAGAAAAAGACTATTGTTTGATAATACCAAGTACATTTTGGTGATGTCAGAAAATTATTCATTTGCTTACCACGTCTCTACTGCTATCGTCTACTCATTTACAGTCATAGATGGCAATATTTTTGACTACCCCTAGTTCTACCACCTGTTCCGCTATAGTTGTAGATGGTAGCACAACTGGTTTTGTACCTAGGTTACTTTATTTTAATGTGTTTTAAGCTAGGTTTGTTTGGGTTCAGTAAGCGTGCTCTTACGCTTACTCAACCCAAATGAACCTATTTCCTCGAACTCGTTGGGTTTCATCGAAAGCAAACGAACTCTAGTTTTTCTTCAACTCCCCCTTGACGTACATTGAAATTTTCACACTTATATCACCAGACGTGGCTTATATATTGCTAATATTCTGTTTCCACAACCAGTAAGGACAAAGTGTTTTGATTGTGTTTGATGTCTTTTTCAACTTTCCATAAATTTTCACCTTAATTCTATTAGCCTTTTGGGAGATCCCGGATCAAGAAAGTTCTCTTTTTTTAATAAGAATCCTTATATGTTATTAATGATCAATTTCTATAGCTTACATCCCTTGTATCGGAAGCTACGCAAGGAGAGGGGGGCTTGTCAACTCTGGAGGCATATGGAGGTATATAAACTTTAGACTAGTTTGAATAAAATAGCTTTCGCGCAATTTTGATCAGATATATTTGGGTGGAAAAGAGCGTAGAAATGGGTGATGGGTCTCCGGTCACTTCTTCATTTCAAAAAGGGCATTGAAAGTTTCGATTTCCAATTGGATAAGCCCCCTTGAAAGTGTATATGACCAGTCTTCCCATAAAAACTAAATATCTTAATAACAAGCAACTTGCATATCTTACAGTCCACGCCTTGGCACTGGAAGGGGGATAATCGAACCCGGAGGCATTTTTGTTTGACTTTTGGACTGTTTTGAACAAAATGGCTGACTAAAAATTTTAGATTGAGTACTTCTGGAGAAAAATAGTGTGGGTAGAGCCCACACTCCTCTAATAACTAATCTAATCACTCCTCCAATCACTTTTAACTCTTAAAAGAGAGTCCTAGAACTTTTAATTTTTAATCGAATAAGCACCGTTTGACGTCTCTACGATCAACTCTTCCTTATGAAATGCCTCTAGGGAAGAATAAATAAATAAATAATATGAGTAGTAACCGTTCAATCCATCTGTCAACGACCATACCCACTAATACTTTTTTCCTTAGCGACTTAAGATCCTGAAGAAGGTTTAACAGCGGTTCCCCTAAGGCTACCATCTACCTAAATAATGTTATAGATGGCGATATTGTTTCTTTACTTATAGATGGTAAAATGTTTTCGTTTTTAACGTTATTATAGAAGTATATTTTAGCCTCTAAGCAGTTTCCATTGAAATTATGAATTATTTGTCTGGTGTAGGAATCCAACGTAATTGGTGTCTGGTGTAGGAATCCAACGTAAAACCCAAAATTTCCTATGATAAAGGTTTTCAACTGAACCAACAAGCCAATGATATTATTATGCTCTTAGAAATACATTCTAAGCATAACACAGGAATTTGACATGGCTACTAAGCATGTTATCGATGATATAATATAATCGATCCAATGACCCCGGGTAATACTTTGCATGCTGCTATACAGTTTTCACAGAGAATGATTAGCATTGATGAAATCAGGGTAAGAGTTAAGGCTAAGTAACGTAACAATTTCACTCTTCATATGCATGCATTAGGTACTGAGAGGTTTATGACTCCTTCCCGCCATTAATTTGGACGGTTTTACAACTTTATCTCACAGCGAATTCTAGGTTTTATGAATCCTCCCAGTCATAAATCCTAGACAGACTTTACAAGGACTCCAGACAGTTTTACTGTGTCTGGGAGTTTCTTGGCGTCATTTTGACAAGATACATACCACAGTTATTTGACATTTTGCTGTGCGTGTTGTTGATTATAGAGCATAACGGATTCTAAGACAGCCCTGGCCATCTGGAAAAAAATAAAGAAAGCATCGCGTATCATTTTGGACTTGAGTGTGGGTTTAAAACAAGGAAAAACAAACCTTACAATATCGTTAGTTGAACGGAGATTGAAGTATGAAATGGTTTAATTAATAAACCATGGCAATATAAATGTTTTTTTTGTATGGTTAGTGGAAGGGGCTGATTTTCATACAGTTTTATTTTACTAAAATACATTTAGCGTCCTTTTAGTTATCGAATTGTTGGTGATTATATGTCATATAGCATCCTTCATTTAAAAAAAATTCCCTCCCTGCTCGTTATTCTTAAACTGCTGGGTTCAATACATTGAAACAGTATTGCCAAAGTTCTACTAATCTAACTCTGCCTTGTGCGACGTATATATTTATAGGGCTGAGTTTTAGAATCTATTCAACTCACTTTTGGCGGGTAGTATCAAGACAGATCCAATAGACATAGTCTACTCCAATGCGGGCAATATTTGAGCCCTTCTTGAACGACATATTCAGGAGTAGAGTTTGTGGGATAACATTAAATCATCCATCGCACAAAAATTGCGTATTTAAACGAAAAGTCGGGTGATGTGTATTCGCATTATGTGGAAACTCAAATTTTATATCCTCCTTCCCTCTCCCTCCTCTTAAAATAAAATCGGTTTTAAAATTAGCCGCATTAGCATCTGAACTCTCAATTCACAACTAGTGAATTCACACTCAATCCACAACAAAATTCACAACTATTTGAAAATGGTATAGCCCTATCAATGTTCCCAAAAAGTCATGCTATCATTGTATTGGACTTGTTTGGTACTCATTATATGGGTATTGTCTGAACTGGCACTGTCCGTATAGAATGTACCTTTGCCAAGCCGTTGGAGGATATTATAGCATTAATCTTGCTAAATCAATTCGAAACCTATTGGGAAATTACACTTAACGGAAGTGTTCTATTAGACCTCGCACCATGAATACAAATCAAACAATCGTTTGATTGTTTCGATCAAATTTGATCTCTACACGTCCAAATACATTTGCATACACACGGATTTCCTTGAACATATTCATAACGCTAACAATAGCATTATCATTGTTAGTACTAGTCCATCAACTCTACAGACGGATCATTTGCTATTCATCTTTCAAACGGCGAAGAAATTTTCTGGCCCTCTTGGTTTACCATGTGCATTTTACTTTCCCAAAATCAAAAACTTTCTTGAAAGAAGTGGGAAATATACTAATCAAAATAAGAAGTGAATACAAGATTTACCAACCAAAAGCTCTGGTTTTTAATGCTCTACTATATTTGATTTTTCGATGTCTTGGCTATACTTTGAGTGAATTTTTCGACATTTATGAAGACAATCCTCGACTGAATGACTTCATAGTGGAAAAAATCCTTTAACCGAATAATATTGATTTTAGCACCCTAAGAATGCAGTGTTTTAAAAATGTTTTCAAATTTATTTTCTACAATACAATGTAACTTCATTCTTATTATATTTTTTTTATAAAGTCAATGATACAATTTCGGTTCATATTATAAAATTCACATGTTTCAAATTGTTTATTTGAAGTAATTCCATACACGATATTCGCATATGAAGAATCATTTTCTGTTGCAGCCAAATAAAAATCAGTAAGGTTATCATCCAAGTAGTCATTGTTTTCACAGCGATGACGTACAAACCACACTCGCTTGTTATTCAAGCAGCTGAAGCGTTGACCAGGTTCTTCCACAAACCACACTCGCTTGTTATTCAAGCAGCTGAAGCGTTGACCAGGTTCTTGCTCCGAAAAAATTTAAAACCACGATGATACCAGTCTCTTAAAAATAAACTGAAATCACCTTTAGGTTTTTTTCCAATCACAACGGGGTATTTTCTCATTTTCAGAGTAAATTCAAGTATTTTCCCATTGATCAGATTTACCATAGTTACAATGGTAGCATGTGAAGCTTTTAGTTTGAGATTTACAAACCTCTTCAAGACAGGAATTACAGTCTTTAATTTGTCCAGCATGCCCTCTATGCAATTTACAGGGATCGTATTATCTACTCTTTTCGTCATAGTCATGAACGCTTGTGCAGTTCTCACATGACGATCAGCTACCCAGTGTATACAAACATAGTGGACATGTGATGAACATTTTGTCACTGTTGACTCTCACACTAACAAATAGAAACTAGCTTGCTATCAGAAGGAATATTCGTTTTACTTCTAGTGACGGAGAGGAGGAGTGATCGAGTGACTTCGCACATCAAAATCAATTAAATCTGTCTAGAGAGGATTTTTTTAGATTGTCGACATGATTGTTGTTCTAATGATGAACAGAGACCGAATTATCATTCGGGTAGAATCTTATATCAACATAGAAACTTGAATATCTAGCTATTGTTCGAAAGCAAACCTACAATATCATTTTGTTTTGTTTCGGTTAGTATGTCAATAAATCGAGTAAGTGCGTTTGGCCCACGACGGATAAGCATTGTATAATGATCCAAAGCTGCTGACTCATCTTTCATAGTATCGTCAAGCATTCTTTGAGACAATATTTTCTTTTGCACCGATTACTTTTGAAACGGATCCTTTAGATTCAAACATTTTTCCAAAGTCACAAGATTCCATATGATTTTTTGTTACTCAAATCCATTTCATATTTTTGCTTTTGACACTTTCCACTGCTGATTACAAACCAACTAACAGACTCCAAGGGAAACTGAATTTATTAAGAGGGAGGATTCATAAAACCCTTAGAATTCATTGCGATGGGGAGTTGTAAAACTGTCTGAAATCATTGTGTGGAGGAGTCATAAAACCCACAAAACGTGTTGCATGCAAATGAAGTGTGGAAATTGTTATACAACTTAGGTATAACCGCACTCTGAATTCATTGATGCTATTCCCTCTCTGTGAAAGGCGTACAGTAGCACGCAATTTATTATCTAGATTCAATGGGCTTCTCACCCTCTGTGAAAGGCGTATAGCAGCAGGCGAAATATTACCCGGCGTCATTGGACCCATTATGTTACATCATTGATAACATGCTTAGCAACAATTTCAAATCACAGCGGAATCATTGACTTGTTGGTTCGGTTGACTAACGTGAGGTTCTTTTACCATACGAAATCCCGGGTGTGACGTTCGATTCCTACACCAGACAAAATAATTCCTAATTTCAATGGAAACTGTTTAGAAGCTAAAAACACAAATGGGTCTATAATGACGTTGGAACAGAAAACATGTCACCATCTGTAGCTACAGTAAAAATATTGTCATATATGACCTAAATTGGGTAGATGACAATCCATCCGACAATGGGCGTTGTCATATGGATTGACCCGTTACCAGTAATAGTACTTTGAACCCTTTTGGCCCTTTACTGTGAGCAACACTACAACCTTGCCTTTGACTTAAAAAGGTGAGCAGGACTTTCAGTTTCCCCTCTAATGGATATTCATATTATCCAGGGGTAATATGGGAGGAGTTCCCCTGAGTAAAATTTTCCACAGGAGGGGAATTCTCCCTGGAGATTTTCCGCGGAGGGGTATTTTGCGAAGGGATTTTTGTAGGGGGGATTTTCCACAGGGAGTGATCAGGGGGTTTTCTACAGGGGGAATTTTCATCGGAGGAGAATCTTCCTGGGGGGGACGCCTAGACCCAAAAAACACACAATTCCAGACATTTGTAGATGGGAGCCTTAAACCTCTACAACAGAGATTTCTGAATATTTTGTAGTTAGGGAGAGAGGCAAATGCCTCAAAGAGTGTGTTTTAACGGCAAATCAACCAAGCTTTCATCGAGCCTCCTGGTAAATACAGAATTAGTTTTATGGAAGGGACGGGGAGGATGGAGTTAAAAATTGATATTTAATCTTTCTTGATTTCTGAGAGCATTCCTGGTCTATGCTGTTGCTATGAAAGTAAAGAGTAACATGAAACCCCGAAATAAGCAGAATTTATACCATATAGGAAGGGGGCTGCCCCTTTCTCATCCTCAAATGGCCCTTCATGGTCATAGAAACCTTGGAGGATGCTCACTCGATCAGAAATTGATAGGTCTAGTCTTCTTTTTTTTTAATTTGAAAGTGAATGGAGACCAACCAGCCCCTGTCTCAAAACAGTTTTTGTGAGTTTTATCTCTTACTCCTGATTCGCTTGACTAACCCGAATGGAAGGGCATCTATTTTGATTCTATATTGTCAGGAAAGGGCTTAAAAGTACCGAAGAACGTCAAAAAAGGCTATATTTAAACATCTTTTCCGGCATTTTTAGCAGCAATCCTAATGTACTATTTTAATCGTATATGGCGTCAGTCAGCTGCATGGACATTGCCTATGCGTGAAGAGTTTCAATAAGGTTTGTATTAGAAGACACCGATTCCAGGGTCTTGTTCTTATAATCAATTTATTTAGGGTATCCATAAAGTTATTAACTGTCTCTTACACTAATAAATTGCATTGCCATTATGAGCTACGATATCATCTGAAATGGGCATAGAGGTAGACAAATATGTAACTACTATGACTAGAGTCTTATTATCAAAAATAATATTATTGTCCATAGAGGAAATTGTAAAAAAAAGTCTTGAATCAACTTCATCTCAATCTAAATCTCATCTCAATCTGAACAAAGAATACAAAAAAGCGGAAAAAGATGAAAATTGCAATCAAATCGTCCAATAAATCAAATCAAATTAAAAAGTTTCACTTACCATTAGTTATGGAACTGCAAGGGAGTTGTGTTATTTTTACATTCCATGTGCGAGCACCATTTTCTTCACCCGGCCCATTTCCTATACTAAATGTCATAGTAAATGCATTTTGTCCAGAGCTCATGTCCACATACACTAGGAGAGAAAACCTTGTTACAAAGATTAGTTTTTGCAATGCGGTCATAGATGAAGGAAGGACAGAAAAAAAATCCCCCATTAAACAAGGAGATATAATAACGTCCATTAATAATTGTCATTTACAAATATCTACAGTTAGAGCGTCATATGCTATCCATATGTCATATATGTTTGTTTATTTTTTTAAGGGGAAGATCAATTGGCATATCTCTGCATAGGGCGTTGGACAGTATGATATAACTTGATTAGTATAGAGTTGTTCACTTATGAAAGTCTTGGTTCTTGGAAGTTTACATTCATTTCATTGAAGTTTTTCTTCTCAAGAAAATGTTCAATAACTATAAAACTATAAACTTAGATTAGTTTGGTTATTATAAGTAAGCTTTTTCGGAACTGAATCATTTCAGCTTAAGATTATTGATGAAAAGACACGAAAAGCAGATATTATCCCGAAAATTGTTAAGAAAAAAAAATATCCGGACAGCACTTTTAAGCCATAAACTGAATAAGAAACAATTTAAGATTCTCTAGCATCTACTCTTCAAAGTGTAGAAATACTTTACTGATTATTTTTTCTCCTGTAATCGGCCTCAGAGATGGATTTACTTACTATGCTGACCAGTATTATTGCCACACAGAATTGGGATCGGATTTGATCCTCCACTTATAGTGAAACTGTCAGTATCACACTGTCCTTGATAGTTTGCAGCATCTTCAGAATATTCGGCAGTGTTTGGTTGAGCGATGACGAAATCCTGAAAATCCAACCTAGAAGTATAATCCCACTTAAATTTCAGCTTTGAGTCGAGTAAAATGTGACCAGCCCTTGCTAAAAAGAGCAGTTCACGTTTAATTCACTACAACTTACGAATATGTGGCTGAAAAGGGACTTTTTCTGTTAAAATCAGATTTCATTATATTTCTTAAGTGTTTTTTTTTATAATTTACGCATCAACCTTTCTTTGTACAGCTTTTTTTTGTCACCCTTTCATCCAATTAAGCTACCGAGTTCTTATTCCGATCCATCGATGTGAATCATCATTTCATGTCCTTTCTGTTTAGGGTTGATTCAACTGGCAACAAAGAAGAAGAAGAGACTAGCTGCAAATAAACAATTTAAAATTCTTGTCTATATTTTGCAACTTGATGACTTTCCATGGTTTTCAATGTGAATTCCTTGAGCATTTTTTTTTTTTATTGAGATGTTCCCCTAGACGGCATCAATAGGGCAAAATCCCACCCCCAGGTTACAAGGGGACGTTATGAGTCTATTGCAGAGAAATAAAGAAATAGAAACAAAAGACATTTCTAGAAAAGAACAATTAGCGATCCTACTCAGGTAAATATCGAATGGAAAAGTAGTGGAGGGAACAATTTGCTGCTACCACATACACAAATTAAACGCCGAGAGCTTATCCATCTCGATTTGTGAAACTAAAAAAAAAACTTAGCGTATATTTGATGCCGTGTATTGCCCAATGTTATGACTGTGCATCCGTTATGAACGGGGATTTAACGGAGTTCAAGCAAAGTTTAGGGAGAAGGTTGCTCATGCAGTTTATGTACACTGTCACTCCCACAGATTAAACTTGGTTTTGACTGACTGCCTAAAAAATATCAGCTAAAATCCCGCTATTTGTGGAGTTCCAGAGTAGTAGCGGGCAAAAGTCTTGGAGCTTCAAAGGACCGTCCAGAACCGCTGGTTTTACACATTCCACTCAATTTCGAAGGTGAAGGCAAGGTTTGATTGTATTGTTGCTGTTTCAATCCGAAAGTTTGTTCATTTATCAGGCACTTGCTCGGACATATGAGACACTCTAAAAGCTGAGAAATGATAGCAAACGGAACAACTTAAGCAAAAACATATCCGAATTCTCGGCTTTACACGATATCCAGGAGTCGAAAACTCCAAAATCTAAAACCAGTGCTCGAAGCAAGAGTTATCAAGCCATTTCCATTCATCTCAAAGACTTTTTTTTTCAAACTCAACAACCGGTAAATGCAATATTAGTCAGCCGGTTCAATCAGATTCCGGTAAACTTCTGTACTTTGAGGTAATAGACCGTTTCACGAGCGAGATATTTCATGCAAAATATGCTTCTGCTTGACGCTTGTGCCTTCGACCCCTCAAGTTCCGACTTTCTCAAACTTTCGAAAGTGGAAAGGGTTACGTGTCATTATCAATGGATTCTCAATGTCGATGATCATGCCATAGAATCCCAGGTTTCTCTTGCAAAGCTGCAATTGTCAAAAAGTGATATTCCAAAAATGGAGCTTCTTCCAGCTATCAAAACCTTATTCGACCTCCCAGTTGCCTATTCTGCAGTGCTAAAACTGATGAAGCTAGTTGCTACTTTGCCTGTGACCACTGCCAGCAATAAACAATTATTCTCAGCATAAGAGCCTGTGAAGGACTACATGCGATTGACGATGGGAAACGACAGCCATTAAAAATAGGAGGTAAAGAAACTGGATTTAGATAGATTGGTCGACGATTTTCCCAAGCAGCAAAGTTGCTACTACACCTTTTTTAGGTATGTTTGCTCAATGTTGTTTTTTTTAGCATCTTAGTTAAAAAAAATTCGATATAAACCCTTCCCCTCTCTACATTTTCCTAAATTGGCGCAACTGTTAATGAAACCTCTTTACTGAATTGATTTCGATTGCGACGACTATTTGATCTTTTTTCTTAAGAAAAGGAATATGAGTTGAATTTCTTTACACTAAACTATTGTATACAAGGTCCATAAAAAAAATTAGAAATACAAATAACGATCATTGTGACTGGACCTCTAAGGCATAGAAAATTTAAGATTTGAAAGCTCTTTAGAATTCGGACATTCAAGAAAACAAGCAATCATGAGTCTCAACCTCTAATGGAAATTGTAGGTCGGAAGCAAAATTATTCAAATATACTAAAAGCCCATTAATAAAATCATGCCCATGGTCCCCAATAGATAGAAAAAAATTAGCAAACAAGTTTAGAAGGAATACTTTAGTGAAAAACTGCCCAACGGGAAATGTTTGATAATACATATATATATATATATATATATATACTAGCTGTTGGGGTGGCGCTTCGCGCCACCCCAACACCTAGTTGGTGGGGCGCTTCGCGCCCCCCCAAGCCCCCCCGCGCGCGTAAGTCGTTACGCGCCATATTAGTTACGCGCCATTGTAGTTGTGTCCCTGTCTCCCACCTGTGAATATAGATAGATTTATATATGTGTTTCAAACTACGTAAAAATTGCGAATATACAACATTTTTGGCTTTCCCACTACTGGAAGCTTTCCGTTTCCAATTGCCAGCAATTGATCTGAAAATGTTTGACCAGAATCATCGTTTTGCAATCGGACACGCATATTTGTAGTTAATTTTAATATTTTTACGTGTGCCCATAAATTAGAACTTTTCAGGCAAGCATTCATTTCGTCTGCAGGAGTTAAACTACGTAAAAATTGCGAATATACAACATTCTTGGCTTTCCCATTGTCTGTGCATATACAAAGCCGTATGCACTAATAATGACGTCATATGCAAACGCTCTTCTTACAAACAAACAAACATGCATACACACAACTCGTTTTTATATAGATAGATAGATAGATGGATACAATACAAATTAACTGCGTAAAACTTGCGAATATACAACATTCTTCGCTGTCCAATTGTCGCTGCATATAAATAGATTGTCAGGTTTACCGACCCTCGAACATGCAACGTACAATTGTCCATGGAAAAAACAATCAGTATTAAGATCTATACCACATATTTCTAATGATTGACCTTGAGCTTTGTTAATGGTGATTGCAAATGCTAATCGAATTGGGAATTGCAATCTTTTAAATTGAAAAGGCAGATCCGTTGGAATCATGGGAATGCGAGGAATAAGAACAGCCTTACCCTCAAAATGCCCTGTCAAGATTGTCGCCTTTATTAGGCTTTCCATTGTTTTTTTTACGGCAAGTCGCGTGCCATTGCAAAGCTTTGGTGGGTCGCCCAATACTTTTTCAATCAATTCATTTTTGGACGTCACTAAACTACAGAAATCAGCAGGTAGTTGTATACGTCCTGAAATTGAGTCTATCGTATCATAAATGTCTTTTTGTTCCGACGTTAACTTGTAAATGTTATTTTGTACATACGACAATAGATCACTCGTACTGTAACTTTGTTCACGATCCAATTCTACACATGTCGAAACAGCAGCGATACGGTTAGGTGAAGGCATTCCCAAATCCTGAAGAGGTTTGTTTGCCATACGTACGCACAAATCTTCTATAATAACTAAAAGCCATTTATTATTTTTATAATTTTTTAGAATATTCGGAAATACTTTTTCAATCAATTCATTTTTGGACGTCACTAAACTACAGAAATCAGCAGGTAGTTGTATACGTCCTGAAATTGAGTCTATCGTATCATAAATGTCTTTTTGTTCCGACGTTAACTTGTAAATGTTATTTTGTACATACGACAATAGATCACTCGTACTGTAACTTTGTTCACGATCCAATTCTACACATGTCGAAACAGCAGCGATACGGTTAGGTGAAGGCATTCCCAAATCCTGAAGAGGTTTGTTTGCCATACGTACGCACAAATCTTCTATAATAACTAAAGTGTCGTTATAAATTTCTGATGTAAAAACAAAAGTCATTTCTGACGTCTCTAACTGTTTTCGATGGAGTATATCTTCGGACATTTTTGACTTATATTTTTCCCATAACTCTGTAGGAGCTGATGGAGAGCAAGTGTACGAATTTGACTTGGGGTTGACGTTTCGCACGCGTCATTGATGCAGTTATCCCAGTGTTGGTCATTCTCCAATAAATTCAGAGCTTGGCATGCACTACGGTAAGTGTCATGTATAGTACCGTTTACAGTTCTCAAATACTCAAAGGATGTCGGACCGGGTACATTCACCAAAAGCAGGCGTAGAAAGAAGCATTCATGTTGATTGGGGTGAACGGTGTAGAGTCTTCCTATCGTGGTATCTTTGAAGATGGTAGGTTGGCCGTAAACCCACTGGTTATCTACTTCGATGGTGGTACCGTTGCCATTGTAGGTTTTTCAGTCATTTTACAATTAGAAATTTCTCTTTCAACGGTCTTCTTACAATTAAAAATTTGTCTTTGAACGATATTCTTAAATACCTATGTCCTGGTCGTCATTTATATTCCCTGTGTCCCGGTCGTCATTTGTGTCCCGGTATCCCAGTCTGTCATTTCTCTTTTTTCTTTTT
The DNA here is from genome assembly GCF_032884065.1 of Artemia franciscana. Lineage (NCBI taxonomy): Eukaryota > Metazoa > Arthropoda > Branchiopoda > Anostraca > Artemiidae > Artemia > Artemia franciscana. Next base: position 30,753,230 of record NC_088873.1, read on the forward strand.
TCAGTTTTCTTTTTCTTCTTTATTTTTCAGCTTCACTATGAAATACATATCGCCGAACCTTTGTTTTTTTAACTAAAATCTGGTAGTCATTGATGACCTTATCCAAGTCAAAATCCCAAACCCAATCATCATCGCTATCATTTTCAGTTTTAATATGTTTTGACTCTCGCTGTCCAGGTGGATCTTCATCTAACTGCGCGGTTTTGCGTTCTTTAGCCTCAAGCCTGTTTCCTTGCTGTTCTTTTGATTCCTCGGCACGCTTTCTTTTCTGACTTTCTCTATCAGCAGCAAGTTTTTTGGCATAGACTCTTTGAGCATCTTCATCAGTCATTGTAAACTTAAACATTAATAGAATTCTACGCGAACATATGTCTTATATAACTTGAATGACGTCACCTTCAAAGCAAAAATGATGTTAACTAATTTCATGACGTCAGCCGAAACATGACGTCACCTGATCCATCCACAGATCCACACACAGACAACTTATTTTTATATATATAGATATATATATATATATATATATATATATATATATATATATATATATATATATATATATATATATATATATATATATATATATATATATATATAGAAACTTGCCAAACACGACAACAGAACTGTTCTCGTTGGTAAATCTACGGTTTGAAGAAGAAAAATTTCCCTCAACCTAAAAACAGAGATAATTTCGTTTCAGTGCAAAATACGAGTCATGATCGTATCTAATCTCTATAGTTTTTTAATCAGACAAACAGAATTTTCCTATAATTTTCTTTTAAAGCTTGCTCATATTTTTGATGTCACAGAAAACGGACATAGGAATTGCAGTGAATCTTGCAAAGGTGGTATTACCAATTATACTTTTCAACAAATTGACTTTTTAACTTTTCAACAACTTGAATTGAGCTTTTTATGTATGATTTCTGTGTCCCTAAAAGGGGTTGAAGAATGGTGGCCAAAAATTTGCATATTCGTACCTGGGGAATTATAGCCTGTTACGATAGAGTTTAAATCAATATCTTTTTTATTGATTTTGGAAAGGCCATAAAATTTAGTCGCGGAACATTATTTAGGCCAAACTTTTCTGTACATTTGAAGGGTTTTTAGTCCATCACCTTTTGTTGTTCCCAGCTCCTTTCTCGATTTGATTGTGCATTTATGTGTAAGGATTTTAGTTTTGTATATTTTTAGCACCAGGAACTTGTCGACTTCCCCGCCGGACCTTGACATGGCTACGCTGCAGGCTTATATGCATTGATTCTATTGTCACTTGTCTTCAAACAACAGACAATGTTAGCCTCTTCTTGATGTCATGGCGTCACCATAGGTTCGATACAACCACCCTTGGAAAAATACGAATTCTTCCATAAAGTTTTGATTCATTTAACTTATTTTTGTTGCTATGCCAGTTTGATGAAAAGAAAAGAACTATGTAGCCAAGACCGGGCCCCGGCTATTGGCATGCAGCAGGCTTGTGTGCATTGATTCTCGTTGTTGCTTGTCTTCTAGCTACAGATAACGTGAACTTCTCATTGGCATCATGGTTTCAGGTTAGATTCAATTCAACGAGCCTGGGAAAAATACTAAAAGGGCACACAATTCTAACAGAAAGATGTTTTAAATAAATACACAGTTGCTCCTTTAAAGAGAGTATATACATTTGTTATTCTTTTCTTTTAAGTCACAAGGTGTTAAATAGGCAACAAAAACTTAGTTGAGAAAGTTTAGCGCGTATTTAATTCCACCTTCCGGTTAATGCATCAAAGAAGTATCCATTATACAGGGTTTGTTTTCTTCTAGAACTCGTTTGATTCTTGCTGTTGCTTCACTTCTAACCACAGATTTCATTTACGATTCGATAAATTCGTTGGGACGCTGGTTTTTAGATGTCCCTTTTCCGCAGATTTCGCTTGCACTTCATTTCAGTGCATGATTACCTCAAACTTTCTTTCACGCCTTTTACTTTAGCTGTTCGGATTCATTCCAAGGCATGTATTCCAATGCCTATGCCATATGAAATATCTAAATTTGGCATAATCGTCGTTTTATTCTTAGTTTCAAGTAATACGGTTCAAATAAGCAATTTTAATTGTATAAAGAAATTCTGTCGTGAATTCACTCCCTCCTTCCTGCTTAACACGTTCCTTATTCAATCGTAATTTTCTGAAATATCTAAAATCCACAATAGCATAATTATCATTTTATATTTCATTTTTGACAAAATATAGTAAAATGGAGTAATTTCTAGTAAAAATGAGGGGAAGGTTTCTTACCTTAATTGACAAATATTTGGATTGCACTTTTGCACTGTCAAGGAGCATTGAAGCTGAGGATTCACTCCAGTTGGGTATTCAGGGTTTTGGAAATAAGTACAGTTTTTATTTGATGTAGATCCACAGGTCGACACGACAACTGTAACAAAATGACAATATCATACATAAACAATAGCAATACTAATTCTGACCCCGAAGACATATTTCCTATAAAAAAAAGCGTGGAAAATCTTTGGTCAAGGGTAACAGGCTTTAATGTGAGAAGCATAAGTTGGAGGGTTTCAAAATTTCTCAAAAACATAACTTTAAAAAGACTTTTCACTCTCTAACAGCCCAATTTCTCATACAGATCAGCCCCACACAACTCAAAGTTCACTTGTTTCAAACGACACAGTCCACATATAATTCAGATTCTCATATATATTAATTTCAAAAGAAAAAATCCAAAAAGAAAGTTTATCATAGAAATGTAAAAAGCCATTTAAAAACCCAGAACGAGCATAAATAAAATCAAATAACGATGAAAGCCTAAAGCGACCAAACATCACTGTCAATGAAGAAAGGAAACTCAAAATAAACTGAAGGTAGAATACAAGTTACATAAAACATAAACATAAGAGATGCTAATACAAATGAGGAAATAGATTCTAAAATGTGATGAAATTAAAATGAATAATCAAACTTAAAACGAAAAGAAATTACTAAAGCGGGAATAGAGCTACTGCCCCAGAAGCTTAGGAAATCTCTTGGACCAAGCCTTTGATTCTATAGCAATTTCTAGGCATTATACTCGAAAGAATTTTCCTGGGAGAATGTTCAAAACTTTATGTATAAATGAAAATAGCATAAGAGAATAATTGTACATCAGAGAGTTCCTGTGCAGCTGAATCTTCGCTTAACTCAACCCTACTTTTCCACAGCACTAAACTCCGTGATCGAATCACCAAGGATGAACTCCGCAAAATCTGCAGTCAGCAGCTTAATATGGCCACTATAATTTAACAAAAAAACTCCGATGGTTCGACCATACACTTCGCCACCCGCACCACACCTTCGTCAATAAAGCCCTCAGATATACACTTATTACGGGATGGGAAAAGCGTCATGGGGGACAGAAGAAAACATGACTCGGCTGCATCAAGGCCGACCTAGACCCAATCAGTGGCTTCAAGAAGCATGGATAAAGATGCAAAAAGTCTTGGCTCAAATTGATTGAACCACTCGTGAACGGCTGAGATTCTTGGATTACTAAAAAGATGAAGCTACTGGACGCCAGGGAGAGCTTAGATTCTTCAGTCCTGCTACAATTGCCAGTATAAGTAAGTACGTTTGAACTATTTTTTAACAAAATGGCTATCTAAAATTTTTATCGGATGCATTTGGGGGAAAATGGGCGTGGAGGGGGTTAGGTGCCCTCTAATCTCTTTTGACTCTTAATAAAGTAAACTAGAACTTTCAATTTCCAATCAAATGAGCCCTCTCCGAAATTTATACGAGCATCCCTTCCATAATAACCATGTATGCACCCAAAAAATAACTTACAACGCCTGTCCCTGGGCCCTGGGGGGTTGCGTCGACACAAAAGTTTTTCTTATCTGACCTTTCAACTATTTTTAGCAAAATAGCTTTTTCATAACTTTTATCGGATTGGTTGCGGGAAAAAGAGCGTGGGGGGCTAGTTGCCATCAGATCTCTTTTGACTATCAAAAAGTGAACTAGAACTTTCAATATCCAATCAAATGAACCCTCTCTGAAGTTTATACGAGTATCCCTTTCACAAGAACCATATACGCCCCGAAGAAATAACTTATAACCTCTGCCTTCTAGGCCCTGGGGGGCTGTGTCGACGCCATAGTTTTTGTTATCTAATTTTTGAACTATTTAAAAAAAATGGTTATCTCACAATTTGTATTGGATAGGTTTGGAGAAAAAGGTCGTGGGAGGGGCTAGTTGCCCACTGATCTGTTTTGACTCTTAAAAGTGAGCTAGAACTTTCAATTTCGTATCAAGTGAGCCCTCTCTGAAGTTTAGTCGAGCATCCCTTCTATAAGAATCATATATGCCCCCAGGGCGTAACTTAAAATTCCTGCCAACAGGCTCTGGCGGGGGGGGGGGGTGTATTGACACCGGAGTTTTTTTTATCTGATCTTTGAACTATTTTTAACAAAACGGTCACATAAAAATTTGTATCCGATGGGTTGGGGGAAAAAGTGTGGGGGCTGGTTGCCCTCCGATCTCCTTTGACTCTTAAAAAGTAAGCTAGAACTTTGAATTTCCCATGAAATGAGCTCTCTATGAAGTTTATACGAGCGTCCTTTCCATAAGAATCACATATGCCCCCAAAGCATGACTTAGAATACCTGCCACCGGACTTGGGGGTTTTTATCGATACAGAGTTTTTCTTATCTGACCTTTATAACAAGCTATTTATATACAACTATTTACCAAAATGGTTATAACAAAATGTTCATCTCAAAATTTTTATCAGGTGTGTTGAGGGAAAGGCTAGGGGGGGGGGGGCTAGTTGCCCTCGGATCTCTTTTGACTCTTAAAATGTGAACTAGAACTTTAAATTTCAAACAAATGAGCCCTCTCTGAAGTTTATAAGAGTATCCCTTTCTTAAGAACCATATATTCCCCCAGGGCATAACTTACATGTTCTGCCCTCGGACCTTAGGGGTTTTGTCGGCTCCCGAGTTTCTGTTATCTGATCTTTTAACTATTTATAACAAAATGGCTATCTCAAAATTTTATCGGCTTTATTCAGTGAAGCAGGAGCGGGAGGGGGCTAGTTGCCATCCAATCTCTTTTGACTCTCAAAAACTGAAATATCAAATGAGCCCTCTCTGATGTCTCTTCCATAAAAACCATATATGCTCCCAGGAAAAAACTTGCAACGCTTACCCCTGGGCCCTGGGGGGTTGTGTCGACCCTGGAGTTCTTTTTATAGGATCTTTGAACTATTTTTTTTTTAATGGCTATCTCAAATTTCTTATCGGATGGGTATGAGGAAAAAAGGGCAAGGATGGGGGGGCTAATTGCCCTTCGATCTATTTTGACTCTTAAAAAGTGAACTAGAACTTTCAATTTCCAATCAAATGAGCCCTCTCTGAAGTTTATACGAGCAACCCTTCCATAAGAAGCAATACACCCCAGGGCATAACTTTCAACATCTGCCCCTGGGCTCTGCGGGGTTTCGTCTACACCAGAGTTCTGTTATATGGTGTTTAAACTATTTTTAACAAAATGGCTATTTCAAAATTTTTATTGGATGCACTTGGGAAAAAAGGCGTAGAGGGGGGGGGGCTAGCTACCCTCCAATAACTTTTGACTCTGAAAAAGGGCCCTAGAACTTCTGGTTCCCAATCGAATGAGCCCCCTTCGAATTTTATGTAACATTCCCTTCCATATGAAGTGCCTCTGGGAAAAAATTAATAATAAATAATACAACACTGGAGCCGCATGGCCTTTACTATGAATTGCTTAAAATCTGAATCGTATCCAGTCAGTTGTGGTGTCGCACAGGGATCAGTTATTGGCCCGATTCTCTTCCTTTTGTTTATTAATGATATGCCTAATTGTATCCATAATTATTGTTTTAGTGTTGGCGATATGACTAAAAGTCTCCGGAATGAAACTGTGGCTGTCAGCTCTGCTTAGACGGAAGAATTACTCCTGACATCTATGAAAAATAATGTGGACAGGTTACATTCTTGGTTGAGGGTAAATAGGCTTAAATTAATCTTGGTAAATCAAATTTTGTCATTTTTTCCCGATCTCCTGTTTTTTGTCCATGGATTCATGAAATTATAACACATTGTGGAGTTTCAAAGCGTAATTTAGTGAATCAGTACCTGGAAGTTTATATTGATGAGATTTTATCGTTCAAGTACCACGCACAGTCTGTGAGTAAAATTTTGTCTCGTAACCTATGTACAATGAGAAAACTTTTTTCCCTACAAATGTGGGGCATATTTTCCCTACAAATGTCCTACGCCTCTTTTATTTTTCCCTTATGCATCCATATATTCTGTATTGTAGTAGCTGTTGGCTTGGCACATCTACTTCCGTTGTCAGGTCCGTACGAGTTCTTAAAAAAAACACTGTTCGCTTGTTGGTTGGCCTAAAACCCCAAGATTCAGTACGGAACGTCTACTAGCAAATAAGGATACTGCCAGCGTCAGGACTACGAGAGCTATATACACTTTTGTTTATTTTTGGACTAAAACTGACAAATCTTTAACGATTTGACAGTTTAATTAATTTGAGATCCATCATCCATAATTATGAAACTTGGTCTTCTGGAGAGATTAATATTCTATTGATTGTTACGTGCGGGTCGACGTTTTCTTTGCTTCATAGGGGGATTAGAAGGTGGAATTATCTAGACCAGAGTTTTGAAAATAAAAGTGATATTTCTTTTTTTTAAGAGAGAAATAAATGAAATCCTATTTACTAAGAATTAATTCTAGTTCTTTTGCTGTTGCTTTTTTGGGGACGGGGGGGGGGGGGTGGTTTTTGCGTAAATAAAAATTGAGTGCCTTATTGTGGCCTCTTGGGTATGATTTTAATAGAATTGTTGAGTTTGTTTTGTTGTAAGGTTTGTGGTGCCGATTAGGACGTATTATAGGTTTTGTATTTTTTTTTTTTAGTCCTGTATTATTTTTTTTTGTATTTTTGCCACCCTTTCGGACAACTGTTTTACCTATCGGGGTGGCTGTTATTACTGTTGCTGTTTTTGTTTTTGTTTTGGTTTAATAAATATATATATCTCTCTCAGTAGGCTGAGGTAGAGGAGGAGCGTGCGTAGCTGTGTTGGCCTCAGGCGGCTTGCTGCTGCGGTTAGTTGTTAGCAATAGTAGCAGTAGTAGTAGTTTCTAGAACTAAATTGTAAGCCCTTCTAACACACGTATTTGCCCGTTAAGGCAGGTGTACGCTCAGAAATATATTCGTAAGAAGTTTCAACAATAATAATAATAAAAATTGCGTTTGATGATTCGGACAAATCAAGAATATTTATCCAGCGTACGAGCCTTTGTCTATACTACCTCATTTTCAATGTCTTTAACCAAGTCTTTAGTGTATACTTTGACCCTTGTGAATAAATCTTATCTAAACATTCTTAGCAGCCCAGTGGAAAACAGCAAAATAAATTTTTAGTTGAGTAAAGCAGCTCCTATCGTGTATTAATTGTTCCTTAGTTTTGTGCCTGAAATATCAACCAGAGATTATTTTTACAGTTTTAGCGTAAGTAATACCTAAAAACGATAGGTGTCAAGCTTATCAGATATACATATCAAAAACTTGAAGCCTTTTGTCTTTGACCATGTTCAATGACATTTGCAAGGGTTCAACCTTCGCTCATCCTTGTAACCAACAATCAAGTTCCAGGTTTACATTATTTCCGGTTTATGGGTCTCTAATTTCAATCAGCATATGGTTTCTGAAAATATTTTAAGGACGCTGTGAGGTGGAAACGAATTTTCCTAAGGTCAAAACCTACCTAAATCGTTTTTTCATACACATTTTTGCAAACACACACTTATATATATATATATATATATATATATATATATATATATATATATATATATATATATATATATATATATATATATATATATATATATATATATATATATATATATGTATATATATATATATTATATATTATATATATATATACATATAAATATATATATATGTATGTATATATATATATATATATATATATATATATATATATATATATATATATATATATATTATATATTATATATATATATATATATATATATATATATATATATATATATATATATATATATATATATATATATATATATATATATATATATATATATATATATATATATATATATATCTATATATATAAAAATAAGTTGTCTGTGTGTGGATCTGTGGATCAGGTGACGTCACACTAAATTATTTCACACTAATACAAAAGAAGAAAAAAACTAAAAAAGCTAAAAGCTAAAAAAAACTAAAAAAAGGTAAAAATCTAATAACTAAAAAAAACTGAAAAAAATAAAAAAAGGCAAAAACTACAAAAAAAATAAAAACTAATAAAAAAACTAAAAAAGCTAAAAAACTAAAAAAACTAAAAAAAAATAAAAACTAAAAAAGAAAAAAACTAAAAAAAAGGAAAAAACTGAAAAATAAAAGAGAAAAAAAAACTAAAAAAATATGAATAAATATATATAAAAATAAGTTGTTTGTGGGTTATGTCTGTCTGTCTGTCTGTCGAGTGACGTCGTGTTTGTCCGCATATGACGTCTGAATTATTTCACACTAATACAAAAGAAGAAAAAAAACTAAAAAAGGTAAAAACTACAAAAAAAACTAAAAAGAAAAAAAACTAAAAAAGCTAAAAAACTAAAAAAAACTAAAAAAAAGGTTAAAAAACTAAAAACTAAAAAAAACTGAAAAAACTAAAAAAAGGCAAAAACTAAAAAAAAAAACTAAAAACTAATAAAAAAAACTAAAAAAGCTAAAAAACTAAAAAAACTAAAAAAACTAAAAAAAGGTAAAAAACAAAAAAAAAACTAAAAACTAAAAAAGAAAAAACTAAAAAAAGGAAAAAACTGAAAAATAAGAGAAAAAGAAAACTAAAAAAATATTAATAAATATAAAAAATATAAATATAAATATAATATAAATTAGCAATCAACAAAGCACCGAGACACAAATGACGACCGGGACACAGGGAGTATAAATGACGACCAGGACATAAGTAAAAAAAAAAACTAAAAAAACTAAAAAAATGGTAAAAACTACAAAAAAACTAAAAACTAATAAAAAAACTAAAAAATCTAAAAATCTAAATAAACTAAAAAAGAAAAAAAAGAAAAAAGGAAAAAAATAAAGGAGAAAAACAAAACTAAAAAACGAATGTATATACAGACCGGGACACCGGGATACAAATGACGACCGGGACACAGGGAATATAAATGACGACCGGGACACAGGGACACAACTACAATGGGGACGCCGGGGGGCACAGGGGGATATAAATGACGACCGGGACACCGGGACACAAGGAATATAAATGACGCCCGGGACACTCAAAGAGAAATCACAGACTGGAACACCGGGACACAAATGACGACCGGGACACAGGGAATATAAATGACGACCGGGACACAGGGACATAACTACAAAGGGGACGCCGGGGTGCACAGGGGGATATATAAATGACGATGGCGACTCAGGGAATGGTCGATTAGCAATCACCATCAACAAAGCTCAAGGGCAATCATTAGAATCATGAGGTATAGATCTGAATACGGATTGTTTTCCCATGGACCATTATATGTTGCATGTTCAAGAGTCGGTAAACCTGAAAATCTATTTATATGCACAGACAATGGGACAGCAAAGAATGTTGTATATTCGCAAGTTTTACGTAGTTAAAAACATATATATATATATATATATATATATATATATATATATATATATATATATATATATATATATATATATATATATATATATATATATATATATATATATATATATATATATATATATATATATATATATATATATATATATATATATATATATATATATATATATATATATATATATATATATATATATATATATATCTATATTCACAGGTGGGACATAGGGACACAACTACAATGGCGCGTAACTAATATGGCGCGTAACGACTTACGCGCGCGGGGGGGCTTGGGGGGGGGGGGGGCGCAAAGCGCCCCCACCAACTAGGTGTTGGGGTGGCGCGAAGCGCCACCCCAACAGCTAGTATATATATATATATATATACTACAAACAACTCACCAGAGCACCAATTCACCTGAGGCCAACACAACTACGCACACTCTTCCTCCATCCCAATCTATTCAAAGCCTCCCTCTTTACACCCTCCCAGGAAGTCTTCATTTCCTTTAAATCTTTCTTTGTGATATCCTGTCACCCCTGACGAGGACGACCTGCTTTCCGTTTCGCCCTAGACGGTTGGCCGAAAAGGAAAATTTCCGGCAATCTGTCATCCTTCATCCGCAGAATGTGCCCTAGCCATCTCAACCTTTCTTTCATTATAGCCCTATAAAGCGGGGCTGATCAAGATTTTTCATACAACCTACTGTTTGAAATAGGGTCAGTCAGCCGGGTACCCTGAACAATCCGTAGGCAATTTCTCTGGAAAATATCTAGTAAATCTTCATCCGCTTTTCGGAGTGCCCATGCTTCAGAGCTAAATTTGACCATTGTCATCGCTGTCCCTTCCAATATTCTAATCTTAGTTTGTAAGCTTATCTTCCTATTCTTCCAAACTTTTTTTTAACTATGAAAAACACCCTGAGCCTTGGTTATTCTGCTTTTAACATCTTCACTGCTTCCACTGTCCTTAATAATAGTACTACGAAGGTAATTGAAGCTCCCCACCTGATCATGGGGACCCGTGAGGGGGAGGGGAGGGGGCCATACCCCCTGGTAATTTGGAACTATAAAGTGTAAAGTATAAGGTGTGTGTTGCCCCATTGTTGGCTACCTGTCAATAGATTTCGACCCCTTTCCAGTTTTAGAAGAACATGTTTTCTATTTGATTTAGTTGGGGTAACACAATAAATCAATGTTGGCAATGTTGGTAAAAATATTCCGTCAATTTTCGCTTGCATGGCAAAATGTTGGTAATGTTGGTAAAAATATTCCGTCAATTTTCGCTTGCATGGCATGAGTACCCATGAACTGATAAATGAAGCCACTATAATCAGAAAATTTCTCCTGAACGGAATGCTGGGCATTTTTGTATTTTCTTTGTATTTAATTTTTTATTGTATTAAATTTTGTATTTAATTTTTTACAGTTATGAAGCATAAAGGTATCAAATATACTGGTTTTGGTATTGAAAATTAGATTAAAAATTTTGATTTTCTTAATTTTATTTTTCTTGTTTTACTTTGAAAGAAATACTTCGATGATGCGTTGCTTTTTATAAGTAATTGAGTCTAAACTTGAAATATTTTGGTGTTTGATAACCAAGTTCAAAACTGTCGATATTGTTAAAAAATATCCGTCCAACGCTTCCGCATTGCTCAAGAGAACTGAATGCTGAGAATTAATATCTTAGTTTTTGCAAGTAGGCTATTGCATTTGTGTATTTTTCATAATTAATTAATTCTTTTCCTTTTTATATACTTTAATTTACATACTTTTTCCATTGCCTTTAGAAAAATATTTGTCTCTAAGCTTCATTAAATAAAAAAGTATTTTTTCAACTGAAAGTAAGGAGGAACGTTAAAACTTAAAACGAATAGGAATTATTACGTTTATTAGTGGGTTACCCCCCTCTTCAACACCTCGCTCTTCACGTTACAGTTTTTCGTCGCTTAAAAACAGTTACTAATTGTTCTACTTAAACAACCCTTGTGTTTCAGGAGTTGTTTTTAAAGAATTGGGACAAAAATTAAACTATAGCATAAGAAGAAAGGTGTTGAGAAGGGAGCAACCACCTCATATACGCAATAATTTCTGTTCGTCTTAAGTTTTAATTTGCTCCTTACTTTCAGTTGAAAAAAAAACTTGTTTTATTTAAATTCAATTTCTGATCGATTTTCAAATACCGCCAGGATACCTGGCTCCAGCTCCACGGGAAAATTCCCCTTCCCACAGAAATATTCTTTCAGATGATTTTGGGGAAAAAGTGGTGTGGGAGGGGGCCTACTAGCCGTTCAATTTTTTTGGTCACTTAAAAAGGGCAACAGTACTTTTCTTTTCCGTTATAATGAGCCCTCTCTCGAAGTTTTAGGTACATCGGGTTGATACGATCACCCCTGCAAAAAAATCACGCATCCTTGATCTTTCTTCTGGCAGAAATTACAAAACTCCACATTTTTGCAGATATGAGCTTGAAACCTCTTAAGTAGGGTTCTTTGATATGTTGAATCCGGTGGTGTGATTTTATTAAAATCCTATAGCCTGAAGAGGGTCTTTCCTCCTTTTTTCAAGAATCAAACAAATTCTCTCAGGCTCAAAGCTTATGATGGGTACAATTAAACTTAATGAAACTTATATATTTGAAATCAGCATGATAAGTCAATTCTTTTGATATATCTATTGGTATAAAATCTCTGTTTTTTTAAGTTTTAATTACTATTGAGCCAGGTCACTCCTTACAGTTCGTTATGTAGGTAGGTAGGTAGGTTTTTTTTTTATCCACAACATAAGCATAAATAAAAATGACACCACTAATAAATTATTGCAGCAAAAAGAAAGTCCTAAGGACTTATACTGCAAATTCATGTTATGGTTTAGATCTTATAAATAAATATCTAAACATGACAACTCATGATTAACCACCTAGCCTATCTTATATATAAAAAAACAAAAACACATACACATAAACACAATACAAAAAATAATTCTATTGAATATTATTTATCAGTTTCAGCCCCACCCCACCCCAACAAACTGCAAAATGACCTCAAAAACGTCCCACACTTCAAAATCTATTAGTTAAATAAAAATGTTTTCAATTCATTTTTAAACCTGTATAAAGTGACAGACTCCCTGATGCTAGCCGGTAGATTACTCCAAACAGAAGGCCCCAGATTATGAACCACATTTGATGATCGAACTGTTTTTCTTTTTTCATGGCTTAAAAGTTGATAATTTCTTGTATCATAATTATGGTTCTCATGATTCACAGAAAAATAATCTAGAAAATGCTCAGGGCGTCTATGTTTCATGCTCTGGAACAAAAAAATTGATGCCCGGTAGTCAAGAATCTGACCAACATTTAAAACATTACACCGGGAAAAGCTAGCAATAGTTTTGGATTCAACCTGCTCTTTTATGTCTGCAACCAATCGAATGTTTTTATTTGCAAAATATTGATCTTTTTACAATTAGAAAAAAAATTGCTGGTCCAATGAATGCAACATGTTATTTCGTTTTTCTTTCCTTAATGTTTTTACTCTGCTTAAATTGTCAAAACAAGCGGGTAACAAATAAATTATAATTAATTATCATATAAAGATCAACAAGGGAAAAAAAATGATTTTTTAAATCTTTAATGAAATTTTTTTTTTTTTACACGTCTCGGAATTCCTAGACCCCTAGCCATTTTCTCACCAATAACAAATTTTAAATAATAAATAACAATAATAAATTTTTCCAACTATTATTATTATCTAAATAAAACCTCAAATACCTAATTTCAAAAACTTGTTTAATGGGTAAATGTCCAGAAAATATGTTATTATTATCATTAAGTAAGCTACCTGTTCTACTAAATATACTGTAATTTGTTTTAGATGTGTTAACTGCTAGGGAACTAAAAACTATAAAACTGCGCAAACGTTCAAGTGCTAAATTAGCATTATGTGTAACGTGCACCGAACAATTACTAATTACTGTTATAGTAGTGTCGTCCATTAAAAAGGTCAGTGCCTCTTATCAAACATGTGAAGCTAACGAATTAACATAAATAAGACAAAGTAGAGGTCCCATTACGGAAACTTGAGGCAATCCACACTTAACACCGACATATCTGCTTAATATATCTGATAAAGCAACTTTGACAGTGCGGCCATACAAGTACGATAAAAACCACTCTACACAAGTACTACCTAACCCAAGCCAAATTAGTCTACTTAAAAGAGCATTAAATTAACAGTGTCAAAAGCCTTACGGAAATCTACAAAAAAAGATTAAGGAACCATATTGTTTTCAAGTGCATTATCAACAAAACATAGATCTGAAACTAAACTTTTCATCATACAATATTGTATGACAATATACCAAAAAATCATGCAAAATCATCAAACAATATACCAAAAAATAATACAATCGCTCATAAATAACTTTTTCATAGATTTTACTAAATAAAGATAAAATGGAAATCGGTCGCCAGTTACAGGAGTCCGATGGGTGCCCACCTTTATGTAAAGGTATGATTTTAGACCGTTTCAGTTCCGGCGAGAAATCTCCTCTAATAATTGACAGATTAATCAAATAAACCAGTACCGGCAAAAGATGCATCCACAAAAAATTAAAACCTTTTAGGTTCAATCCATCTACTCCAGAAGAATTTGGTTTAAGGCCACAAACAATTTTTTCAACTTCTTCAACAGCACATGGTACAAATTCAAACCCACCCTGCATGCTTAAAGGATGTGTTTTTAATATTGTCGGCACCACCACCTCTAGACACTTCATTATGTATATCACTAACAATCTTCGAAAAATAATCACCCATGTAATTTGCTATTTCTAATTTATCATCAATAATTCAATTAATAGTTTTTTTTACCATGAACTGTTTGATTACCCATCAAAATCCAAACAGACATCATTGAAATATTGATCGTTTTTACTGTGTACCAAAATTGGTGTATTCATAAAACTTAACAGTTTCATTAACTGTAATTAAACAAATAGAAAATGTTTTTCAATTAAAGTAAAGAGCAAGCTTAAAACTTAAAACAAATATAAATTACTGTGTAGGTGGACCGCCCCTTTTTCAACACCTCACTCATTAAACAAAAGTTTTTTAGTGCTTTGAAAAATCTTATCTTTCCAACTGCTGCCGACTGCTGCTAGATTGTGAACCATATCCTGCCTTATACCCAGCCTGCCATATACTACTGCTCACTCTGTACCTGTCTTGTTGTTCACATTAAGTAAGTAATGAAAGGTCAAATCAAGCCACCCCGTGAACTTAGGTCAGACAGCTCACTCCAATTCTCTGGATCAGAATCTGTCTCAGAGCAAATACTCATCCTGACTAGCCACATGAATAATATAAAAATTAAACACAAAATGTTAGCAGATTCACTGCATCCTGACAGCCTTAAATCTTCAGTGAAAGGGTTACTTGATGACCTCATATTGGCCAAGATCTCTACCCAGGTAGATGAGGCTGTGACCAAAATGAAAGAGGAACAGGCATTCATTCAACATGATGCCACTATTTCTTCAGATAAGCTGGATGCAATCAAGCAGGATGTGTATGCTGGCCTCAGTCTAGATCTTAGTAGTCTAGTTGATAAGACCCTTGAAAGCTATAATAAACGCATATCTTCAATTGAATCTTCTTTGACTACTCTAGGGTCATCAATGAAAGACCTTGAGAGCTCTTTCAAGCCTATCCAGTCTAACCTGGCAAGATTAAATGATCGTTTTGAACAGCAGGCTTTGAGCAACCAAATTATTGTCTTTGGGGTGAAAGAAGATGCCCCCATTGAAAACACTGAAAGTCAGTTCATGTCACTATGTGCTGTGAAATTTCCTGGCATACCAATTACCCAGTCTGATGTTGTATCAGCCAAAAGAATTGGCAAACCATCTGCCAAACCCAGACCCATAGTTGTAGAATTTTGTAATTTACGAATTCGCCAACTGCTTCTCAGACAAAAGAAGGATTTGAAAGGATCTGGGACACTATTTTCTGAGATGCTTACAAAACCACGCTTACAGCTTCTTTCATATGCCAAGTCAAAGCTTGGTTTACGTAATGTTTGGTCCAGTAAAGGTGATATCCTGTATAAAACTCAGTCTGGAAGAGTAGTTAAGTTCAGTGATCAGGATGAAATTGATCTGTGTGCTGCAAATGCAGAGAATTGAAGTGATGGATTTTAGTTCACTTTGTTATAATATGTTGAATTGTTTTTGTATGAATTTATTTTATGTTCTTACATTTTTCCTTTTTCACTCTTCACTGTCTTCACATAATTCTGACTTGTGCTATATTATGCTTTGGGGCAATACCTTGGATGATATGTCCCTTCCCACTAATATTGCTCTATGTTTGTTTGTGATTCTACCACCTTCATGTAGTTTGCTTTCTGTTTTACTCTTGTCATGTCAGCATACTTATAGCTCACATAATTTTAACTGGTTACACATTATATTTTGTGCCAATCCTTTAATTAATATGTGCCTTTCCACTGATTTTTTATTATGTTTGTTTGTGATCCTATCACCATCATGTTGCATGGCTTCTAGAACGTTCTTGTTGTGTCTGCACACTTGCAGCTCATCGAGTTTTGACTGTTCCCATATTATATTTTGGGCCAATATTATGATTAATATATGCCATCCTACTGAATTTTTTTTATTTCTGTTTTTGACTTTCTCACCTTCATGTAGGCCAATTTCTATCATATTTTTGTCATGTCAGCACACTTACAGCTCACATAAATTTTACTGGTCCCATATTGTAAATTTAGCCTATTCTTCAAATATTATGAGCCATCCTACTAATGTCTCTTTATATTTGTTTGAGATCCTATTGCCTTTATGTAGCCTAATTTCTGTCATTGTTTGTCATGCCTTAACACTCACAGCTCATCTTTTCCTGATTGGTGCCACATTATTTGACCCCTTTCTTTGGTTAATATCTGCCATCCCACTGATATTTCTTTTTCTTTGTTTATGATTCCATTACCTTCAAGTGTACTATGGATAGTGCGTCATTTGTGAAGGTTTTATATGTCTGAGATAAATATGGGTGATTTCTCTTTCCTTATGAATTCTTCTATTCTTAATTCAGTTATATTTGATCAACCAAGTAGTGCTGGTAAACAAGAGGCACACACTTCTGACCCTCTCCTTGAATCTATGGTTAGTTCTAGCTGTAATTATCACACCACCATTGATTATTGTGATAATATTATGCCCTCACTCTCTTCAAACAGTTGCTTTAATGTTTTTTGTTTGAATGTGCGTGGGATAAGAGATAAGTGGGACACTCTTAAATCGTATCTGTGGTCTGATAATTCTTGCCCTTTTGATGTCATAGGCTTGACGGAAACATGGTTATCTGACAGTGATAATTTTACAGCTTATGACATGCATGGTTATATTGCTATTCATGTCCCTAGAATGGTAACAAAGTGTTCTGGGGGTATTTCTTTGTTCATAAAATCTAGTATTGAATTTTGTAGAAGATCTGATCTTGAATCCTTGTTTACATCGGTGGTGTCTAATAGTAGGACAGTTTATTCTCTTGTTATTGATCTGAAAAGCCAGGTTGCATGTGATACTGTTTGTTTGTTTTATAAGCCCCCTCCTTTTCCAACACATCTGTTCTGTGATTTGCTTGATCAGCTTTCTGGTGTGGGGACTTTCTCTAAAAAACGGATTTGTGTTTTGGGAGACTTTAATTGTAATATGTTAAATGTTGGATCAAATGATGAATGTGACCATCTTTTTGATGTATTTTCTTCTTCTGGGCTACTTCCTTCAATTTTTTTTCCTTCACGCGTTGACCCTTCAAGAAATTCTGCCACTTTAATAGATAATATTTTCACTTCTCTTTCTCCTAATTTGAAGTTCTCGTCTGGTCTTGTTTTCACTGATCTTTCTGATCACTTCCCTATTTATCTATCACTATCTGTGCCTAAAACAGAGATTACTGTGGATGAGAAAGGCAAGTCTTCTTTTAGAACTTTTACAGATAGAGAAATTTCTAATTTAATACATAGTCTTCAGAGTAATGATTGGTCTAGTGTTCTTGAAGCTAATGATGCTGATTGTGCAACTAGATTATTTTTGTGTCGTATGGGCACTCTGTTGGATAAGCATTTTCCTCTTAGAAAGAGGCCAAGGAATTTTACACCTAAATGCCCATGGATGTCTAGAGGTCTGATCAATGCAACCCATATGAAGGCGTCTTTGTTCAAGGCTGCATGTAAAAGTAAGACACAGGAAGATCTTATGAAGTATAAACATTACAAAAATGTGCTCACTTCTTCAGTTCGCTTAGCAAAAAAGCTGTATTTTTCACGTCGAATTAATGAGTGTAAAGGGAATTTGCGCAAGGTTTGGACTGTAATTAATGAAGCTCTCTCCCGTAAGAAACTCAAACAATCTTCCCCATCTCTTTATAGGAAAGCTGATGGATCTGTTGTGGATAAAAAATCCTTAGCAAGTGCCTTCAATTCGTATTTCACCACACTTCCCTCAGTTCTCATTCCACCCCTGAGTAGAGTAAGTTGTTTTCCCATGACAGAGAAGTCTTTTTTCCTTTCCCCATGTAGTACTACTGAGATTTCTATTATTATTTCTCAACTTCCAAGTAGTTGTTCAGTTGATAGTTTTGGTTTGAGTAATAATGTCCTTAAAAAAATCAGTCAGTTTGTTTCTCATCCCATCTCACATATAACTAACCTCTCTCTTTCTTCTGGTATTTTTCCTCATTTATTTAAAGTTGCTACCGTTGTACCCTTGCATAAAAAAGGTGATTCTTCTCTAATTTCAAATTACAGACCTATTTCTCTTCTTCCCGTCATCTCAAAGGTTGTTGAAAAAGTAGTGTATCGTCGACTCTCTTCATTTGTATTTAGTACTAATTCGACTGCTGGAAATCCTCTCATCACTAACCATCAGTATGGTTTTCGTCCCTCATTCTCTACCTTGCACGCACTTTCTGATGCAACTGAGTTTGTGCGTGTTAATCTGGACAAGGGCTTGTGTGTTTTGGGTCTATTTCTCGACTTTTCTAAGGCCTTTGATATGGTTGACCACAATGTTCTTCTGTCTAAACTATCTTTATTTGGAGTGCATGGAGTCCCACTAGAATGGTTTAGGTCCTACCTCTCAGAGAGATCTCAGTATGTTTTGGTTAACTGTACTTCTTCCTCTACTTTGCCTGTATTGAAAGGTGTCCCACAAGGCTCTGTGCTTGGTCCACTTTTATTTCTAATTTACATCAATGATCTTGTTGATGGTCTTCATCCCCTTGTTCACCCTGTTCTTTTTGCTGATGACAGTAACTTTTTCATTGCTGCGGTGGACCTGCCATCTGCCACTTCTATGGCTCAAGGTCTTCTTGATAAAATAAAGGATTGGTGCTGGTCAAATGGTATGGCTCTTAACAGCCGAAAGAGTGCCATTGTCAACTTCAGGACCCCTTACCGTATGCGAGACGTACAGGAGCCAATCACCCTGACTTTTGGGAATGATATTATACCACAAGCTACTGTGGTGAAATTTCTTGGTGTGTATCTTGACTGTTTTCTTTCTTTCAAACCGCATATAACTCACACCCGTTCCTTAATCCTCCGCCAGTCTTCAATGTTGCACCGGATTAACTCATTTCTTCCTCCTGATATTATGGTTTCTCTTTATTATGCTTTTATTTATCCTTACCTTTCTTATTGCTGCTCTGTCTGGGGTAATAATAATAAATCTCTTCTCTGCTCACTTCAAAGAGCCCAAAATAGGGCAGTGAAGGCTACTTTTCTTCTCCCTCGGCTTTACCCTTCCTCTGATCTTTATAATGATACTGGAATAGCTCCACTGGATCATATTATAGGTAAAAGTACCCTTTATTTTGCGCATTCTGCTTTTCTAGGTACTCTCCCACCGCCCCTACAGCAGTTTTTCTCACGGACAGGCTCAGGTAGGTACTTTTCTTCTTTACGTAATTCTTCTCGACGATTTATTTTACCAAAACGATCTTCTACAGCAAGCCAGAGGTCTCCAGTATATCAATCAATTCTATTATGGAACTCCATCCCTTCGGATGTCCCTCTTTTTCTTTCTGCAAAGGCATTATTTCGTCGGGTATTTCCAATTCAATAATTTTTCTCTCTTTATTAATCCTTTCCTAATTTGTATGTCTCTTCTCTTCTTTTAAAATCATTTTCAGCTATATGTTAATCTCCTTCTAAATCTTCTATCTGTTAAATATCCTATCTATTCAATGTCCTTGTCTTGTTCCAGTGTTGTTTTTTTTTTTTTTTTTTTTTTTTTTTTTTTTTTTTTTTTTTTTTTTTTTTTTGTATATATTTTATAGTAGTGTTTTATTCTTGTTCTCTGTGGTCCATTACAAGCAAAGCTTCTTGGGCCTAGTAACCACTTTACTTTTGTAATAGTTTTTTCTTTTAGTATCAATAAATTGATTGATTGATTGATTGATTAAATAGGAGACGCCCCCTTTTATAGATAACTTCGAAGACTACACTGCCTTTCCATGACGAAAGTAAAACAGTTCAAAATAGGGTTGAAACCTTTTAATTGACAGTGAACAGATATAAAATTATTTAACTGGATA
Organism: Artemia franciscana; assembly: GCF_032884065.1. Taxonomy (NCBI): domain Eukaryota; kingdom Metazoa; phylum Arthropoda; class Branchiopoda; order Anostraca; family Artemiidae; genus Artemia; species Artemia franciscana. The sequence continues at coordinate 30,773,558 of NC_088873.1, forward strand.
TTTCGAACACATATACAGCGTTCGTCATCAGCAGTAAAACAGTTTTACTGCTGACGATGAACACTATTCATCCTATTTCATCCCTATTTTGAACTGTTTTACTTTCACTCCCTTTCATATAAAGAATCACCTGTTCAAATAGATCTGTTCCTTGCTGTCATTAAAAAAATTTTCCTTTTTTTCTGATTGTTTTCTAAATCTTACCCATGCCTAACCAAGATATAATTTGAGGTATCGGTTCCTTAAATCCCTGGTTAATTGCTTTTAAAATGTGCAAATAATAATTGTACGTTCATTAGTACCGTACTATTTTTAAATATGCAATGTCAATTTTGACTAAGATTTGAATAAACTTACAAAATTAGTGGTGAATAATAACTTTGGTAAAGAGTCCTTGCTAATATTACAACTAAACAATTTTGGTTGGATGAAAAGGAGTATTATTGTTTGTAGGAATTGAAATTATGTGAGACTTTTGATCTTCTACTTAATTGAAGCCATCACAACCTCTACAATAAGATTTTCTTATCGATAAATACATTACATGTATTTCTTTAAATACATTAAAGTACTTCAAATAAATAGAAAAAGAAAATAACACTGTTTATTTTCACGGTCAACCTGCCTGAGACTCTTGGCAGGCGTGACTTGCTAAAAGATAACAAATCGTGTATTGGTCCACCCACATACTTCCGCCGTTTACCCAAGCCAAATTAATCAAACACTTGGAAAACTATAGTTTCTGTCACTATATTAGCTCTATGACTATCTATCTTGGTTCTACTGCCCTAGCAATGATACATGGACGAATAATAGATGAGACATATCTATTAACAAATGAACTTACCTCCTTTTAATATAATCCTAATAAGGGGGGAATTAATGCCAAGTTTGTTTCTCACTAAATTGGACTAACTGTCTCTGCTTTTTCTACGATTAGCCCTGACTTGATACCCACAACTATTCAATTTTAATTAAAAGTTTTAATTTTAATTCATTTAATTTAGTTGAATAGTACAATAAAAAGAATGAGGGCTAATTTGACAGCTGAGAAGTAAGTTTAAACTTTGTTTTTCTTACGCTATTCTATTTTTTGTAATGTCTGAATATATAAGAGGTTTAAGTTCGAGGGGGGCATTTTCCTGTTTTGAAAGAGATATATTTTGCATGGCCGTTATAAAAATCAAAACGTGGTATCTATGCACGTAGGATGATTTTTGTGCATCTCTACTCCTTCTGTAAATTATTGTAAGGCACAAAAAAATGCATAAAGGTAAGTCTAGATCTGTTATGATCTACGGAAGCAATAAATCTTTCCGCAATTTTGGTTTGAATTGATTTTTTTGTAAAATTGAATGCATAATAATTAGATATATTATTGATAAAATAAATTGACCCCTTTACCAGAAAACCTTGTCGTTTAAAATTCACCGTATTTTGTTTCCTAAAAGTATTTAAAAGTATTGTAAGGTTTTTTCTAAGAGTATTTAAAATAAATTTATTCCTACGAAAAAACATTCCTGAAATATGTTCCCTGTCAGCCAGCCACCACTGATATTTTGGCTTTTGCCCCCCCCCCCTCTGGAAAATTTTCTGCTGGCACCCTTGCACCTGATCAATCTTTTCGTTACCCAACGTCACCTTTTCATCTTCACTTATTTCTAGCTTTTGTAGCTTGTCTTCTGAACATTGATTTTCAAACCTATTCTGGCACCCTGAACTCGCAAAACCTCTAAAAATTCATTCATTTTGCTGACAGTTTCATCCAGGATGCTGAAATCATCAGCATAATCTAGGTCCAGGAGATTGTTTCTCCCCATTTGATTCCGTGGTCTCTCATTGCCTTTCCTGTATTCCTTAAGGTAAAGTAGATCAAAATGATGCATATAAAGTGGGATAGAACACAACCCTGCTTGACTCCTGATTTAATACAAAACCAGCTACTAAACTCATTTTCTATCTTAACCGCAGAAGTGTTATTCTGGTACATAGCACTAATCACATTAAGTGTATTTGTCTTGTATGCCATACAAGGAAAAGACCTTTGCTAAAGCTCTTCTATCAACAGAATTGAACACTTGATTATAATCTATAAAACTATGGACTAAAGGTGTTTGAAAACTAAGGCACTTCTCAATTGTTAACCTAAGAGTGAATATTTGGTCGATACATCCTCTACCTTTTCAGAAACCGCACTGTTTTTCTCTTAAAACTTTGTCTACAGCATCTCTCAGTCTAAAAAGTATCTGTTATAAAGAAATCTTTCCTCTTATCTAGTAAAAGGTTCTTAAAAATAGACATGTATAATGAAAAAGCCATATGGACAAACTGCTTTAATACTACAGTTAACTTGAGATGTTACAGCTTGGATATGATTTTTGAGTTATTGGAATTTGTTTTATACAATACTTGTATAAGATTTGGGGGTGATTTGTACAAGCAAATTATGGGAATTCCCATGGGGGGGAATGCCAGCCCATTTATAGCTGACTTGTTTTTAAGTCAACTAGAATATAAATATATGATGGATAAGAATAATCCAATTAATTTAAAACATGCTTTGTCAAATAATAAAAGATATTTAGATGATATTTTGGTCTTAAATTGTAAGGATTTCATTGATATTTATAAAAATATGTATCCATCAGAGCTTATTCTTGAGCCTAGTCATGGCGCTGGTCATGAAGATCATTTCTTAGATTTAAATATTAATATTTGTGATAATAATAAATTAAGTTTTAAAATGTATAATAAAACGGATGATTTTGATTTTGAAGTGATTAGTTTCCCATTCCCTGAAAGTAATATACACTCAAATATCACATATTCAGCGTTTTTCTCACAGTTACTTCGTTATGCAAGGATTTGTAGTAATTATATTGATTTTAAAAATAGATGTAAAATCTTAAGCCAAAAATTGATATCAAGAGGTTTTTCTGCAAATAAATTAACTTGGCAATTTAAAAAATTTAGTTTTCATTATAACGAACTTTTAAATAAATATCAAAAGAATTATCTAGAAATACTTAAAGAAATTTTTAACTAATTTCGGAGGTTCGAGAAATGTTGTCACAGCGCCATTTATTTTGAATTGTGTTTCTAATTGAGCGGATTTTCTAAAAAATTAGCCACATGGTAAAGATGAATTCTATAATTGTTTAGTTCATTCAGGTTTTTTGCAATGTGTTAATATTTGTGATTTGGTAAAATTTATAATATTTAGTTTACCTATTGTTGCTAAAGGGAGGGATATATTAACAGGATAAGCTTGTTTTGGTTTTACTTGGTTGTTTTACATTTGCTGTTTTTTTCATAGGCATGTATTTTGGGGGTGATACCTGACGCGGGGATGCCATGATATTCTGTGGTAGCCACAACACTGTCCTGGGTAGAGAATTTAGAGTGGCGAAACCCTATATAGGCCAGTGTATTCTCCTGATGAGCCCTTATGTTGGGTGTTGCCTCTGAATCATTTGTCTATATTATTTTTTCTATTGTTTGGTAAATGACGACTTATACTTATTGACGACATGACTGCCTGTCCATGGATTATTCTTTATGGTTGATTGTGTGTGGCTATGCTGTTTGACCTATGTGATTGTATGGATGAGTAGGGTTAAGGCCTCATTCAAGTGCTGGTCTATATTAATCACTAATTTAGGAAAACAGTCTTCCTTTTCTCCTTCTGTCTCTTTTTTTTTGTGTTTGTGCTGTAGCATTGGTGATTTCTCTTTTCATGATATTACTAAATAATTTGCTACCTTCAGAAACAAGACTAATGCCTCGATAATTACAACACTCACTCTTATCACCTTTCTTATTCGGTGGTTTCATTAAGGTTTTCCTAAAATCATCAGGTACTTCTCCTTTTTCAAAAATCATACTCATAATCTTCAGTAACTTATTTCTAACATCAGAGCCACCATATTTAAGAAATACATTTACTACACTATCAGCATCTGGAGCCTGATTGCTTGTAATCCTTTTAGTAATGTCGCTAATTCCTCCTCACAAAACAAATCTTCGTTCACATCCAAGGTATCACAAACTTTTTCATTTTCCTCTATATCTTTTCCTGTAACTGACTCTTGGTTTAGCAAATTCTCAAAATGTTCCGCCCATCTCCTTATCAATAATTGCTGCTCCGTTCCTATGTTTAACTGGGACAAGTTGACTCCTCCCTCTTAATTATCAACAAACATAAAGCTTTTTCACTAGTATTCCTAGCAGCAGTATTAACTTTCTTCCCTAAGACACCATCAGCAACTTCACAAATGGTTTTTCTAAAATTGTTCCAACCATCTTCTACATTGTCAAATTCTAAACTATCAAGTTTGGTATTCAACTGATCCTGGAAAGTTTCTCTCAAATTTTCATCCTGGAGTTTATCAACATCATAATTTTCCGGGGGTTGTGACCCTTCCAAAATTTCAGCTATAAATTAACCATAGACACAACTAGATTTACTTTTAACATAAATAACAGCACTTCCATATATCCTAGTATCTTGTATTGATCCTGCCAGTCTTCGGTTTATTATAACATAATCAATAAGGTTTGCTGTCTTACCATCACGTGAATATTATGTCAAATTACGGGCCATTTTATGACCAAACACCGTATTGGTTATAACTAGATTGTAATACCTACAAAATTGTAAAAGTCTGTAGCCATTACTGTTTTCTTTTTCTTTTTCTGTATATATATATATATATATATATATATATATATATATATATATATATATATATATGTATATATATATATATATATATATATATATATATATATATATATATATATATATATATATATATATATATATATATATATATATATATATATATACATATATATATATATATATATATATATATATATATATATATATATTATATATATATATATATATATATATATGTATATATATATATAATATATATATGTATATAATATATATGCGATATATATATATATGTATATATATATATATATATATATATATATATATATATATATATATATATATATATATATATATATATATATATAAATAAGTTGTCGGTGTGTGTGTGTATGTGTGTCTGTCGAGTGACGTCATGTTTGTGTGTCGACTGACGTCATGTTTTCGACTGACGAAATTACAGACCGGGACATCGGGACACAAATGACGACCGGAACACCGGCACATAGGGAATATAAATGACGACCGGGACACTCAAAGAGAAAGCGACCGGGACACAAGGAATGTTCTATTAGCAATCACCATAAACAAAGCACCGGGACACAAATGACGACCGGGACACAGGGAGTATAAATGACGACCAGGACATAAGTAAAAAAAAAAACTAAAAAAAAACTAAAAAAAAGGTAAAACCTACAAAAAAACTAAAAAAAAACTAAAACTAATAAAAAAAACTAAAAAAGCTAAAAAACTAAAAAAACTAAAAAAGAAAAAAAAAGAAAAAAAGAAAAAAATGAAAAATAAAGGAGAAAAACAAAACTAAAAAAATACAAATAAAAAAAAACTAAAAAGAAAAAAGATAAAAACTAAAAAAACTAAAATAAAAGTAAAAACTAAAAAGAAAAAAAGGGGAAAAATACAAAAATTTATTTCATCATATACCATTTCAAAAGCGAATGTATATACAGACCGGGACACCGGGATAAAAATGACGACCGGGACACAGGGAATATAAATGACGACCGGGACACTGGGACACGACTACAACGGGGACGCCGGGGGGCACAGGGGGATATATAAATGACGACGGGGACACAGGGAATGTTCGATTAGCAATCACCATCAACAAAGCTCAGGGGCAATCATTAGAATCATGAGGTATAACTAAAAAAAAAACTAAAAAAAAAGGTAAAAAACTAAAAACTAAAAAAAAGACCAATTCAAAAACGAATGTATATACAGACCGGGACACCGGGACACAAATGACGACCGGGACACCGGGACACAAGGAAATAGAGACGAAGACCACACTGCCTTTCCATAACAAACAAATACAACGTAGAAACAATAGGGAAAGTTTTTTCAAGACAATGGAAATTATTTATGTAGATATTTCGGCCCTATGTCCAAGGGCCGTCTTCAACACAATACAATACTATATATATATATATATAAAAGAACTTGCATCAAATTGTGAGAATTAAAACTGAATATAAAAACACTTATTAAAACATTTTTTTTTAAATATAGCCCTAGCATCTTTACTTCAGCGAAGTTCAACCAGGACTGGCGAAAAGAATGAAATGAAGAAATATAAACTCATTCAAACTAAAGAGAAATAAAATGATTAGATTAGGACCTTGGACATAGGGCCGAAATATCTACATAAATAATTTCCATTGTCTTGAAAAAACTTTCCCTATTGTTTCTACGTTGTATTTGTTTGACACAAGGAATATAAATGACGCCCGGGACACTCAAAGAGAAATCACAGACTGGGACACTGGGACACAAATGACGACCGGGACACAGGAAATATAAATGACGACCGGGACACAGGGACACAACTACAACGGGGACACCGGGGGGCACAGGGGGATATATAAATGACGACGGCGACACAGGGAATGGTCGATTAACAATCACCATCAACAAAGCTCAAGGGAAATCATTATAAAGCGGTATAGATATGAATACGGATTGTTTTCCCATGGACAATTATTATGTTGCATGTTCAAGAGTTGGTAAACCTGACAATCTGTTTATGTGGACAGACAATATGACTGCAAAGAATGTTGTATATTTGCAAGTTTTACGTAGTTAAATATATATATATATATATATATATATATATATATATATATATATATATATATATATATATATATATATATATATATATATATATATATATATATATATATATATATATATATATATATTATATATATATATATATATGTATATATATATAAATAAGTTGTCTGTGTGTCGAGTGACGTCATGTTTGTGTGTCGACTGACGTCATGTTTGTCGACTGACGAAATTACAGACCGGGACATCGGGACGCAAATGACGACCGGGTTATAGGGAATATAAATGACGACCGGGACACTCCAAGAGAAAGCGACCGGGACACAAGGAATGTTCGATTAGCAATCAACAAAGCACCGGGACACAAATGACGACCGGGACACGGGGGATATAAATGACGACCAGGACACTCAAAGAGAAATTACAGACCGGGACACCGGAACACAAATGACGACCGGGACAAAAATGACGACCGGGACACCAGGACACAGGGAATATAAATGACGACCGGGACACTCAAAGAGAAATTACAGACTGGGACACCGGGACACAGGGAACCAACAACAACGGGGACGCCGGGGGCACAGGGGGATATATAAATGACGACGGGGACACAGGGAATGTTCGATTAGCGATCACCATCAACAAAGCTCAAGGGCAATCATTAGAATAATGAGGTATAGATCTGAATACAGATTATTTTTCCCATAGACAATTATATGTTTCATGTTCAAGAGTCGGTAAACCTGACAATCTATTTATATACACAGAAAATGGGACAGCCAAAAATGTTGTACATTCGCAAGTTTTACGTAGTTAAAAATATATGTACATATATATATATATATATATATATATATATCTATATTCACAGGTGGGACACAGGGACACAACTACAATGGCGCGTAAATAATATGGCGCGTAACGTCTTAAGCGCGCGGGGGAATTTGGGGGGGGGGGCTCGAAGCGCCACCCCAACAGCTAGTATATATATATATATATATATATATATATATATATATATATATATATATATATATATATATATATATATATATATATATATATATATAAATATATATATATAAATAAGTTGTCTGTCTGTGTGTCTGTCTGTCAGGTGACGTCATGTTTCTGTGTCGACTGACGTCATGAAGTTAGTTGTCGTCATTTTTGCTATGACGGTGACGTCATTAAAGATATTTAAGACATATATGTTCACGTAGAAATCTATTAATGTTTAAGTTTAAAGTGACTGATAAACTTACAATGGCAAAAGCCGATGAAGATGCTCAAAGAGTCTATGCCAAAAAACTTGCTGCTGATAGAGAAAGTCAGAAAAGAAAGCGTGCCGAGGAATAAAAAAAACAGCAAGGAAACAGGCTTGAGGCTAAAGAACGTAAAACCGCGCAGTTAGATGAAGGTCCACCTGGACAGCGAGAGTCAAAACATATCAAAACTGAAAATGATAGCGATGATGATTGGGTTTGGGATTTTGACTTGGATAAGGTCATCAATGCCTACCAGATTTTAGTTAAAAAAACAAAGGTTCGGCGATATGTATTTCATAGTGAAGCTGAAAAATAAAGAAGAAAAAGAAAACTGAAAAAAGAAAAAATGTAAAAAACTAAAAAATACTAAAAAGAAAAAACACTCAAAGAGAAATTACAGACCGGGACACAAATGACGACCGGGACAGAGGGAATATAAATAACGACCGGGACACTCCAAGAGAAATTACAGACTGGGATACCGGGACACAAATGACGACCGGGACACAGGGAATATAAATGACGACCAGGACACAGGTGTTTAAGAATATCGTTCAAAGACAAATTTTTAATTGTAAGAAGACCGTTGAAAGAGAAATTTCTAATTGTAAAATGACTGAAGAACCTACAATGGCAACACCCGAGGAAGCTGCTCAAAACGAATGTATTCAAGCCGAAGTAGCTGAGTTGGTAAAGCATTATGTTTCAGGTTCTAGGTCCGAGAGGCTCCAGGTTTGAACCTTGGCTTTAGCATTAATACAAAAGAAGAAAAAAACTAAAAAAGGTAAAAACTACAAAAAAACTAAAAAGAAAAAATATATATATATATATATATATATATTTATATATATATCTATAAATATAAAAATAAGTTGTCTGTCTGTGGATCTGTCAGGTGACGTCATGTTTCTGTGTCGAATGACGTCATGTTTTCGACTGACGAAATTACAGACCGGGACATCAGGACAGAAATGACGACCGGGACACCGGCACATCTATCTATATATATAAAAATAAGTTGTCTGTCTGTGTGTCTGTCTGTCTGTCAGGTGACGTCATGGTTCTGTGTCGACTGACGTCATGAAGTTAGTTGTCGTCATTTTTGCTATGACGGTGACGTCATTAACGGTATTTAAGACATTTGTTCACGGAAAAATGTTTAATTGTAAAATGACTGAAGAACCTACAATGGCAACAGCCGAGGAAGCTGCTCAAAGAGTTTATGCCAAAAAACTTGCTGCTGATAGAGAAAGTAAGAAAAGAAAGCGTTCCGAGGAATCACAAGAACAGCAAGAAAACAGGCTTGCAGCTGATAGAGAAAGTAAGAAAAGAAAGCGTGCCGGGGAATCACAAGAACAGCAAGAAAACAGGCTTGCGGCTAAAGAATGCAAAACCGCGCAGTTAGATGAAAATCCACCTGGACAGCGAGAGTCAAAACATATCAAAACTGAAAATGATAGCAATGATGATTGGGTTTGGGATTTTGAGTTGGATAAGGTCATCAATGCCTACCAGATTTAAGTTAAAAAAAACAAAGGTTCGTCGATATGTACTTCATAGTGACGCTGAAAAATAAAGAAGTAAAAGAAAACTGAAAAATGAAAAAAGGTAAAAAACTAAAAAAAAAAACTAGAAAGAATAAACACTCAAAGAGAAATTACAGATCGAGACACAAATGACGACCGATACAGAGGGAATATAAGTGACGACCGGGAACCTCAAAGAGAAATTACAGACTGGGACACCCGGAAACAAATCACGACCGGGACACAGGGAATATAAATGACGACCGGGACACAGGGACACAACTACAACGGGGACGCCGGGGGCACAGGCGGGATATATAAATGACGACCGGGACACAGGGATTGTTCGAATAGAAATTACAGACCGGGACACCGGGACACAAATGACGACCGGGACACCGGGACACAGGGAATATAAATTACGACCGGGACACTCAAAGAGAAATAACAAGCTGGGACACCGGGACACAAATGACGACCGGGACAAAGGGAATATAAATGACGACCGGGACACAGGGACACATCATTAGAATAATGAGGTATAGATCTGAATACGGATTGTTTTTCCCATGGACAATTATATGTTGCATGTTCAAGAGTCAGTAAACCTGACAATCTATTTATATGCACAGACAATGGGACAGCGAAGAATGTTGTATATTCGCATGTTTTACGTAGTTAAAAACATATATTTATATCTATCTGTATTCACAGGTGGGACACAGGGACAAAACTACAATGGCGCGTAACTAATATGGCGCGTAACGACTTACGCGCGTGGGGGGGCTTGGGGGGGCGCGAAGCGCCCCACCAACTAGCTAGTATATATATAAAAATAAGTTGTCTGTCTGTGTGTCTGTCTGTCAGGTGACGTCATGTTTCTGTGTCGACTGACGTCATGAAGTTAGTTGTCGTCATTTTTGCTATGACGGTGACGTCATTAACGGTATTTAAGACATTTGTTCACGGAAAAATGTTTAATTATAAAATGACTGAAGAACCTACAATGGAAACAGCCGAGGAAGCTGCTCAAAGAGTTTATGCCAAAAAACTTGCTGCTGATAGAGAAAGTAAGAAAAGAAAGCGTTCCGAGGAATCACAAGAACAGCAAGAAAACAGGCTTGCAGCTGATAGAGAAAGTAAGAAAAGAAAGCGTGCCGGGGAATCACAAGAACAGCAAGAAAACAGGCTTTCGGCTAAAGAACGCAAAACCGCGCAGTTAGATGAAAATCCACCTGGACAGCGAGAGTCAAAACATATCAAAACTGAAAATGATAGCGATGATGATTGGGTTTGGGATTTTGACTTGGATAAGGTCATCAATGCCTACCAGATTTAAGTTAAAAAAACAAAGGTTCGTCTATATGTACTTCATAGTGACGCTGAAAAATAAAGAAGAAAAAGAAAACTGAAAAAAGAAAAAAGGTAAAAAACTAAAAAGAAACTAAGAAGAAAAAACACTCAAAGAGAAATTACAGACCGGGACACAAATGACGACCGAGACAGAGGGAAAATAAGTGACGACCGGGAACCTCAAAGAGAAATTACAGACTGGGACACCCGGACACAAATCACGACCGGGACACAGGGAATATAAATGACGACCGGGACACAGGGACAAAACTACAACGGGGACGCCGGGGGCACAGGCGGGATATATAAATGACGACCGGGACACAGGGATTGTTCGAATATAAATTACAGACCGGGACACCGGGACACAAATGACGACCGGGACACCGGGACACAGGGAATATACCGGGAACCTCAAAGAGAAATTACAGACTGGGACAACCGGACACAAATCACGACCGGGACACAGGGAATATAAATGACGACCGGGACACAGGGACACAACTACAACGGGGACGCCGGGGCACAGGCGGGATATATAAATGACGACCGGGATACAGGGATTGTTTGAATAGAAATTACAGACCGGGACACCGGGACACAAATGACGACCGGGACACAGGGAATATAAATGACGACCGGGACACTCAAAGAGAAATTACAAACTGGGACACCGGGACACAAATGACGACCGGGACACAAGGAATATAAATGACGACCGGGACACAGGGACACATCATTAGAATAATGAGGTATAGATCTGAATACGGATTGTTTTTCCCATGGACAATTATATGTTGCATGTTCAAGAGTCAGTAAACCTGACAATCTATTTATACGCACAGACAATGGGACAGCGAAGAATGTTGTATATTCGCATGTTTTACGTAGTTAAAAACATATATTTATATCTATCTCTATTCACAGGTGGGACACAGGGACAAAACTACAATGGCGCGTAACTAATATGGCGCGTAACGACTTACGCGCGCGGGGGGGCTTGGGGGGGCTTGGGGGGGGGGAGGCGCGAAGCGCCACCCCAACAGCCAGTATATATATATATATATATATATATATATATATATATATATATATATATATATATATATATATTGTATATACATATTATATATTTTCTCTTGTTATTTATGTATTATGGAGGATACGTATTTAGTTTCTTTTTTTTTGGTCGTTTTGTTAATTTCGTTTGCTTTTTCTTTTCTCCGTAGGGTTATCTTTGTGGGCTATTAATAAATGATGAATTAGATGAATGCGAAAGATGAGCGGCGGTCTATACTGTTTTTGTAAATATTTCTAGTTATCAATTCAGCTTTACTTCGTCTGTTCTACTGATCTGTTAGTCTATTTTATTATACTGTTTTTCTTTGTTATATTAGCTTTATGGTGCTTGCCATTGTTGAGTTACGTGTACTTTTGTTTTTGCTTTGTTTATGAATTCTTTCTCTGTACTCCACTGTTTATACTTTTGTATATTTGTGGGTAACAAATATGATTATTATATATATATATATATATATATATATATATATATATATATATATATATATATATATATATATATATATATATATATATATATATATATATATATATATATATATATATATATCATATTTTTAACAAGAACATATCTGGAAAATGTATTAGAAATGATGAGGGGTTGTTGGAGGGTGCTAGAGTGGCAGTAATAGCGTGCCATGGTGGTGAGAATTTACGAAAATATGACACTTTATATATATATATATATATATATATATATATATATATATATATATATATATATATATATATATCAAGTTCTGATTTTTCAGTGGTCGTTAAAGAGTATTTACTTATCTTGTATTTTTTTTTTTCGTTCATGCTACCAATATAGTGTACTTACAGACACAGCAAACACCAAATCCAGAAGCACATGTGCCATATGCGGTACCTCCGCCTGTCGAACACTCTGCACTGCTTAAACAAGTACCATTGTATAACGGATTAGTGGATACACATTCATTATTAGGAAACCGGATAATTGAGAAGACAGAAAGAACTGAAAAGATTAAATTTTAAGCCTCCATTGCATAATTTAGAAAGATATTCAACAGAATACTCTTTCAAATATTGTAGTTTGGATCCTTTTTTTAAATTTTTACTCGATCTTTAAAAGACATGCCATTTAAAACTCATGAACTTGCCCGAAACAAAAATCTTACACAGAATGAAAAGTATGACTTGACTAATAGATACCATATGCATAGTATAATCAAGCCCAAAACCCAGAAGTAGACAACCCTTTGTTGGTCATAATAATGCGAGAAAAATTAGATTGGGAAGCCAGTATCCCCATTTAATCTTATTCAGTATACCATAAAAACTCTGAGATGAGTTCATTAATGTTATCAGCAACAAAATTTCAATTTTCCATGCCTCAGTTTTTTTCCAGTGTCTTTTTTCAGTCTGAAAAACACATATGCAGTGAAAATATGTCCAAAAGCATGAAATAAGATCATGAACATGTAAGGAAATGTCATACAGTTCCATTCATTAGGCTATTCATTTTTATCCATTTATGAGATATACTGAAAAACATAATTTTTAGCTTTAAATGGCTTCTTTGTGCTTCTACGTTTTAAGCAGAATATAAAACTTTGTGCTTATAGATCAACCACAGTGTTTGCAAAGTGCTTTGTAGATTTTTTTTTGCGAACGTCGAGGGTATTGTAACTACAATAAAAAAACAGTAATCAATAAGGAAATAGTCCATAGCGTTTTATTTCATTTCATTATATTCAAAAACACAACACCTTTTTTTTAGAACAGATATTTTTTTAAACCCATAGTTTTTAATATTTTTTTTTAATTGTGATGTTTCAAGCAATAACCAATTATTTGCACTAGCTATTACTGATGGAAAAATTCTGATCATATTTTCAAGCTTTTTTTTAAATTTTCTTTTGTATATTTATTATTTTCGACTTCTTTTTGTCTAATCTAAGACTGAATAGTCTTTAGTTTTCACTTGAACAAAATTTGTCTTATCTAAGATTCAAACCTAAGTTACTATGATCACAAGCAAGCTTTCTAACCACTGCATAATCAGGTTTTGTGTATTGGTACTGGTTTTATACTTTTTGGTGTGTCCGATCACCCGCTTACATTTAATAATCCATAAGAGACAGTTCCCGAGAGGGGGAATTTTAATGTTATATTATTAGAATGGCATCAGAAGTACATATGCGTAAAAAATTAGAATTAACTGAACATTGGTTGAAAAATAGCTCACAAGTTTAGCGAGTCTATGAGACCAAAATAGAGACAAGTTGGTCTCAGTTGCTAACGGTCTGGTAAGTGAGTTGTTGAAACATGCTGGTTGCAATGCTAGAAACTAGAACGATATTGCAAAACCGGTGAAAATCAAGAATTTGATTCTTTTAAAGGGTAAGTACCTCGTGATCTGAGAAAAACTTTAATTAATACATATTATAAGAAAGGTGACAAGAGTAAGTGGTAAAGTCTTGAGAATTTTAAAAAAGCTTCCTATTCTTACTAAACGGCCCTTATATTTCAGGAGTCGTTCTTAAAAAATTGTGATAAAAAGCCAAAATTTAGCGTAAAGATCGAGGTATTGAGGAAGGGGCAACCCCTTCATATACGAAATAATTTCTCTTCGTTTTGAATTTTAATGTTGCTCCTTACTTTCAGCTGAAAAACTTGTTTTTTATGTAATTTCTGATCGCTTTTCAAAGAATGCTGGTGAATCTGGCTCACCCTCCATGAAAAATTCCTTCCCCTCACCAGAAAATCCTCCATGGTTAGTACCTACCACGTAAAATACCCGCCCACCATAAAACTTCTTGCGGACGTTTCAGCCTGAAAAAATTCTCTTTAGCATACTTTGGATTGCAACAGAATTTAATTTCTAATTGTTTTTCCAAATCTCTCCAAAAATTATCCCCTTCGTGGTAATTTTTCCCTGTGAACCTAAAGCCGCTGAAAAATTCCCCCGAGCAATTACCTCTTAACATATCCAAGGGAAAAATTAGTTACCAAAGAGAAAGTAAGACCTCTAAAAGAGACCTCATTGTTAATGGAATTGACGAAGTCTTTAGTTTATACTTTAACCTTTATAGTTATATCTTATCTAAACATAAAGAAAGAAAACAATCAAAAATGGAGCTTTTAAAGGCCAAATAAAAATACTGAAGAAAACACAGCAAGCGAATATTTTGAGAAAACAACCGCCTCTCTTTTTACAAAATAACATGACCAAGGGAAAAAACAAAAACCAAAAAACCAGTGCCGAAAGTGAAACAAAACCAATAAAAAAAAAAACGCCAAAAAATAAAAATTTTTTTGTTCATGCTGAAGAAGAGAGGCGGTTGTTCTCTCGAAATATTCACTTTCTGTGTTTTCTTTAGTATTTTCATTTGGCCTTTAAAAACCCCCCGTTTTTTAGCCATTAGGTTAGTTAAACATCCCCCAAAACAAGCTTCATGAATTTAATTTCACACTTGAAACTGTTCCTAAGATATTGACGATATGCCCTTTTGACAACCTGCATCGAGATGTCAGGTTGTCATCCGTACAATATAAATTTTCAGAAATATTCTCTGAAAATTTCACCTTCATAACCCTTAGGTATATCTGTAATAATAGTTACAGCAGTAATATAATTACTCGACCTAGCACAATTAGCCATTGCTATGGTATTGTCGATTTACTCTTTTGATAACCTATATATTCATATACTTCTTTAAATTTTCATCTTAATGCTCTTAACCTTACAAGTAGTTGCGATAGATGTAGTAGTTGGAGCAATAATAATAGTAGTAGCAGAACTAGTTAATGTTGCAGTAGCAGTAATATTAGTACTAGTGTTTGTATATTGCTTTTGGTCAATTGTTCTTCCCCTTTAAGTATTCTCTGAGAGTACCAACTTAATACACAAATTAATTCTCAAGAGACACTATTTTGACAAATGCTCATGGTGTCTTCT
The DNA here is from genome assembly GCF_032884065.1 of Artemia franciscana. Classification (NCBI taxonomy): domain Eukaryota; kingdom Metazoa; phylum Arthropoda; class Branchiopoda; order Anostraca; family Artemiidae; genus Artemia; species Artemia franciscana. The sequence continues at coordinate 30,789,491 of NC_088873.1, forward strand.
TTAGTTCAAGTTTGCCATCAATATTCTCTCAAATTTTACCTTCATAGAATTAGCCTTAATAGTACTAACATCGCAGTAGTTTCAGTGATAGTAGAAGTAGTTGCAGTGTTAGTGTTGTATTAGTAGTAGTGGTAGTAGCAATAGCAGATGTATTAATAGCGATAGTAGCATGTACATATTTCTTTTTGGTCAGTTGAACATCGCTTTCATGATGCCCCGGAAGTTTCACCTTGACAAGGTAAACCGTTCCAAAAAAAAATTGAAATGCGCTTCTAACACCCTTTTGACGCCCTTTTCACCTTAATACTCTAAGCCTTACAAGTTGTTGCAATTGAAATAGTAGTGTTAGTGTTAGTAGTAATATGCAAGTATTACCTTTTCGAAAATTGATCTTTCCCTTCAAGTATTCCCCGAAAGTTTCAACTTAATACCCAAATCAATTCTTGAGAAACGCTCTTTTGACAATGTGCATTTGCTATATGTCTTTGATTTAGTTCAAAATCTCCCTCAATATTCTATCAACTTTTCACCTTCATCCCCAGGGCATAACTTAAAGCCCTTGCCCTTGGACTCTGGAGGGTTCCCTGGAGGCATTGTTATATATTCTTTGTACTGTTTTAAACAAAATTGTAATCGCATAATTTCAATCAGATGCGTTTTACCTCTAAAGCTTATGCAACCATTCCTTCACTAAGAGCCTTTAATTCCCCAGGGGCATTACTTACAACCCTCACCCTCAGGCTCTGATGGTTTGTATCAACCCCAAAGCCTTGCTATATGATCATTGGACTATTTTGAATAAAACGACTGTCTCAAAATTCCTATTGGATGCCTTTCAGAAAAACCGGACGTGTTTGTGTGTGGGGGCTCTGAATCCTTTGACTTTTAAAAAGGGCACTAGAACTTCTGATTACCAATCTACTGAGTCCTCTCCAAAACATATACGACCACCCTTTCTATAAGAAGCTTGTATATCCCAAGGACATAACTTGAAACCCTTGTCCTGAGGGGGGGTTGTCTTCCTCACATACGTAATTTCCGGACCCTTCAACTATGATGAGCAAAATAGTTTTCTCCAAATTTTGATAGGGTTGTTAAGGGAAATGATGTGTGTGGAGAGGGGGGGGGGGCTGGTTTCTCTCAAATCGCTTTGACTCTTAAAAAGAACGCTTTAACTTCCAGTTTCAAATCAAACAATCCTGGGCACTGGGGGGGGGATGGTGTCAACCCTTGAGGTATTTGTGTTCTTAGACATATTTTGAGCAAAATCGCTGTCTCAAAGAAGCGGGGGGAATAAGCTGTCATACATCACTTTTAACTCTTAAAAGGGAACTAGAACTACCGATTTTCAACCAAGTGATTCCTCCTCTAAAGTTTATAGAGCATTCCCTTCCATAAAAACCTTAAATGCCCCCGGGATACAATTTATAATCCTTGACCCCACGCTCTGGGGGTAGGTTTCAACCCCAAAAGCCTTTTTATATCATATTTGGACTATTTCGAATAAAATTGCTATCTAAAAATTTCTATTAGATGCAATTCGGGACAATACGACGTGTGTGAGTGGGTGGGAAGGGAAGTGTAGCTATCCACCGATCACTTTGACTCTTAAAAAGGCCACTAGCGCTTCCGATTACCAATCCAATCAGCCCCCTCCAAAGTTTATACGACCAAGTTCTTTCTACAAACCCTATATTGCCCCCAAAGTATACCATGGAACCCTTGCCCTGAGGGTTGGGGGAGTTCAACTTCAAAGACATAATTTCCGGACCTTTCAACTACGTTGAACAAAATGGATATTCCAAAAATTTGATTGAAAGTGTTTGGGGAAATGACAGGCGCAGGTGGAGGCATTTATCCTCCAATAGCTTTTGACTAATAGAGAGGAAACTAGTCCTCTCAATTTCCAATCGAATGAGCCGTTTTTGAAGTTTCTACGACAACACTTTCCGTGAAAACCTTATATGCCCAAGGATATAACTTAAAACCGTTGCCCTGATAAGCAATTTATAATAAGGGGGGAGGGCTGTCATCCTCAGAGACACAATTTTTGGACCTTTCAACTGCGTTGAATAAAATGGCTATATCTAAATTTTGATTGGAAGTGTTTAGGGAAATCACGGCCGCGGGTGGGGGGCGTTAACCCTCTGATCAGTTTCGACCATTAAAAAGGGCACTAGTCCTCTCAATTTCCAGTCGAATGAGCCCTGTTTGAAGTTTCCGCGACAACACTTCCTATACAAACTTTAAATACCCATAGGGAATAACTTACAACCCTTGGCCCTGAAGTCTGTGGGGGAAGGTCATCATCAAAGACATTGTTTTCGGACCTTTCAACTACGCTGAAAAAAATGGCTTTCTCAAAGTTTCGATTGGATGTGTTTGGGGAAATGGTGGGCGTGAGAGGGGATTAGTTGCCCTTCAATTACTTTCGACTATTAAAAAGCGTAATAGTCCTTTCACTTTCAAATGGAATGAGCCCTGGTCTGAACAAAGAAAAAATAAATAAGACATTGTGCCAACATCGGTCTTTACTTAGGCAGCGCTTCTGCGCTGCCTATGAAACAATATATCTATGTTTTACAAAAATCCCATATTTTCTATTTGCCCATATTTCTATTAGATGTAATTCGGGACAATATGACGTGTTTGTGTGGGGGGGGGAGTGTAGCTGTCCTCCGATCACTTCGACTCTTAAAAAGGCCACTAGAGCTTCTGATTACCAATCTAATGAGCCCCCTCCATAGTTTTTGCGACCAGGTTCTCTCTACAAACCGATATGCCCCCAAAGCATAGCTTAGAGCCCTTGCCCTGAGGGCTGGGGGGTTCAACCTCAAAGGCATAATCTCCGGACCTTTCAACTACGTTGAACAAAATGGAAATCTCAAAATTTTGATTGGAAGTATTTGGGGAAGTGATAGGCGTAGGGGGAGGCATTTATCCTCCAATAACTTTCAACTAATAAAGAGGAAACTAGTCCTCTCAATTTCCAATTGAACGAGCCCTTTTTGAAGTTTCTACGACATCAATTTCTATAAGAACCTTATATGCCTAAGGATATAGTTTATAACCGTTGCCCTGAGACGTAATATATAATGGGGGGCGGTCATCCTCAAAGACATAAACTTCGGAACTTTCAACTACGTTGAGCAAAATGGCTATATCTAAATTTTGATCGGAAGTGTTTGGGAAAATTACGGCCGCGGGTGGGAGGGGGGTGGGTTGTTAACGCTCTGATCAGTTTCGACTATTAAAAAGGTCACTAGTCCTCTCACTTTCCAGTCGAATGGCCCTTTTTGAAGTTTCTGCGACAACACTTTCTATTAAAACTTTAAATACCCCTAGGAAATAACTTACAACCCTTGGCTAAAAAAATAATACATTGTGCCAACATCGGTCTTTACTTAGGCAGCGCTATTACGCTGCCTAAGTATTTATCCTCCAATCACTTTCGACTAATTAAGAGGAAACTAGTCCTCTTAATTTCCAATCGAATGAGCCCTTTTTGAAGTTTCTACGACAACACTTTCAATAAAAATCTTATATGTCCAAGGATATAACTTATAACCGTTTCCCTGAGACATAATTTATAACGTGGGGGGAGGGAGCTGTCATCCTCAAAGACATAAATTTTTGACCTCTCAACTACGTTGAATAAAATGGCTATATCTAAATTTTGATCGGAAGTGTTTGGGGAAATTACGCCCACGGGTGGGGGCGTTAACCCTCTGATCAGTTTTGACAATTGAAAAGGGCACTAGTAATCTCAATTTCTAGTTGAATGAGACCTTTTTGAAGTTTCTGCGAAAACACTTTCTATTAAAACCTTAAATGCCCCTAGGAAACAAATTACAACCCTTGACCATGAGGTCTCTAGGGGAAGGTCATGATCAAAGACACAATTTATGCACCTTTCAACTACGCTGAACAAAATGACTGTCTCAAAATTTTGATTGGATATGTTTGGGGAAATGGTGGGCGTGAGAGGGGATTAGTTGCCCTCCAATTACTGTCAACTATTAAAAAGCGTACTAGTCCTTTCAATTTCAAATGGAATGAGCCCTGGTCTGAACAAAAAAAAATAATAATGCACTGTGACAACATCGGTCTTTACTTAGGCAGCACTATTGCGCTGCCTATGAAACAGTATTTCTATTTTTTACAAAAAGGCCATATTTTTGACCACAGAATAGCAATAAAAAACTTATTCCCATATTGGTTTGAAATACGAATTAAGTGGACTGACTACTTTGTACGTGTTCTAAATTTCTAGTCTCCGCAATGAAATTGCGCCCTAAACTCTTTCAGCAAAAAATTAATGACTTACATTTTCCGTTTCTTCCACTTAGTGTATTCCTTTTTTCATCCGTGATTTTAAGTCCAAATGCTAAATGTAAAATTAAAAAAACAATAAACAAAGTTAAATATGTTTCTTTAATCATTTTTTGAGATATTGTATAAATGAATGTGGCATAGGTTTCTCACTGGCATAAAAATGTCACGGTTCTTGATATTATTTGCCTAATATTATTACTTATTGTCGAGTCAATTATGCGTATACAGCTCTAATCAATTAAATGATAAGATCCTAATGAAGCGTAAATAGCTCTACTACATTGAGGTCACTACCCGTTTATTAGAACTCGGTAATTTTTTTTTTCGTAGATTGTTTTTTTTTATTATTATTGTTATTTGGTGACGAGAGAAAGTATAACTCGCTTGAAAATGCCTGGTCGGTTGTATTTGGAATTTGTTATTTCCTATAACTGTCATGTTCTCCAATAGAACGTAGCATCATTAGCAGCGCAATAGCGCCGCCTAAATAAAAAGTGATGTGGACACATTGTGTTTATTATTTATTTTTTATTAGAATAAATAATTATAAATATTTTATTTATTCTTTATATTCTTTGTTTTATTTATTCTTCGTTATTTTACTCATTTTTCTCTGTCTTTTCACCAACACACTTTGTCTAGAAGGAGTTGTCATAGAAAATTCGGAAGGAGCTAAATTGAACGGAAATCGGAAGTACTAGTACAAAACTAATTGGAAGAATTGGGAGGTTCAAAACTAAATAGAGGGAACCAGCCACCATCACACGCGCATTAATTCCCCAAACACATCCAATAACAATTTTTAGATAGCCGTTTTGCTCGACATAGTTGAAAGGTCCAGAAACTGTGTCTGTGGGACTGTCAACCCTCCTCCCACAGCTTTCGGGGCAAGTGATATAAGCTATGCAATTTTCCCATTGTTTATATACATGATTTGTTATAGGGAAAGAGCGTATATTTAACCTTCAGTCTTCAAAAACACCAAGCGCATCCAGGCGAGGCTTTCAAATAATGTTTAGGGAAGTGTTGAAATATATCAAAACATTTTATGTGACATCAGATGTCAAAAAGGCATTAAGGGTATTATGCTAAAACTATCAGGGATTGCTTAGGGAAGGTCAATCGGCAAAAAAGGCAATATGTGCCTAAGAATAAGGCGTAAAAACAATATGTGCCTAAAAAAATATGTGCCTAAAAATATAATTTGTACGAAATCCTAAGAATACAGTAAACAAAATGGCTATAATTACGATCCAGATAGTAAACTACAAGTCGTGACAAAGCATTTCAGAGTAATGTTTCAGAATCGGTGACAGTTTCTGTATTAACTGATAATTAACTGAAAACTAAAGTGAAGCATCCTATCTCTGAAGCGTTAAAAAGATTTGGTAAGTACTTCTTCGTTGCATACATTTCCGCCTACGACGTTGCAAGCACCAAATAATGGTTTTAATTACTAAAAAGATTTTTAGTTTCTTTTCATGATAGTAAGACATTAAAGTCTATTCAAATTCACAGACATATTTTGGATTTTTCAGATACAGATACATTTTGGATACAGTAATAAAACGGTGATTCAAAAATAGTTTAAGAAAACAATTCGTTTTTATAACAAAAATAATTCAGTCGTGTGACGCTTAGGCCACGTTGTCATTTGGCAATTTAGGGATAAACTGGAAAGCAAATCAATCAATATGAATGCATGAAAACTGTTTGTTTTCACAAAGCAGAGAAAACCAAGGTTTTCAAATAAGTGATTTATCTGACACTTTCCCCTTAAACACGAATTGCATCAGTTTATTAAAAACACCATTATCTGGTGCAGTGCAAAAAAGTAGTTCCACCGTATATTTTTTCTTGATTAAGTTTTTCTAGTGACTCTGAAACAGCAAGTTAGAGACGGCATAGCGAGAAAACTGTTTGTTTTCACACAGCAGAGAAAACCAATGTTTTCAATTGACTGATTCGTTTGACATTTTCCCCGTAAACATGAGTTGAAGCATTTAATGAAAAACACAATTTTCCACTGCTGCGCTGAAAAAGTAGCGACACTGCATTTTGTTTGTTTGATTGAGTTCCTGATGTGACCCTGAGATGACAAATTCGAATACAGCAAGAACGCAGAAACAAAAGGTGTCAAAGAATGGAGTTTCAAAAGAGAAAAAAAAGCTAAAATTGCTAATCCTATAACTTCTATGAAATAATAACTTGAGTACCTAACTTCCTGTTCCCAAAGCACTATCTGGCTCTATCTGCCAGTGTTTAACTAGCTTATTTTAAATAGTTTTTGGCGTTCAATAAGTAATTAGGTAGTAATTATTGAATTATGTTCCAAGTAACTAATAGACTCCTATTAAATGTTTTGTTGGCTTGTTGCAGTTCAGAGCTAAATAGACTGAAAATAGTCCTTTTCTAGGTAGAAAATTCTTGTGTATTAAATTCTATCAAGTAGAAAATTCTTTCAGGATAAATTAAAAATCATTCCTGTTAGACATTTCTTAAAAGGTGCTTTGGAGCTGTGAGATCTTTCAAATAATTTTTTGTTTTCAATCCTATTTTTGGCATTACAAGAATGACATAGGCGTACAAATTGGCAGAGTTAGAGTGCTGGAATTTTGACCTTACTTTTGATTTTTCAATTAGTCTTGTAAAATCAATTTTGCTGTCCAAACAGCCTTCAAGAGAGCACACCACTTGAGTAATAAGCACATATATTATTTATTGAGGACATAACTGTGATTAATTACGATATGCTATATTGAACGCTGGTCTGAAGGTTACTTAACTTAGCTAACGGGATCTAGGAATTGCGGGTCTTGACGGTGGCGTGTATGCTGGAATTGCCGAATTGCTAGTGGTATCTAAAAAGAGCATCCGAGAATCACATAGAGGGCAATAAAAGCAAGTTATTTAAACAAGTAAAAATGTTGAAAACTAATATACTATCAATTCCTATCACCATTTTGGTGAAAAGGCAATTGAATCCTGTACAGCTCGTAGCTGACAATCTAGATTGCTGTAACCACAGATCTTGTACTGTTTTTAAAAGGAATGAGTCACGAACACCCAAGGTTGACAGTGTAAGAAATAAAAACGTCACATTTGAAACAATTCAAAGGATTATTTGTGAGTTTGAATCCAAAATACCAACTTCTGAAGGCATTCAAAGCTTAAAAAGACTGCTAACAGAGGTTTCAAGAAATAAGGATGAAACTACTTTCTTAATGCTAGTAAACTCTAGAATAAAGATAGAATGGAGGATGAACAACTTTGAAGAAGCTGTTAAAAGTCTAAAAAAGTATTATAAACCGATCAGGCCTGAGCCTTCAGATGCCAAAAGAAAAAATATTGAGAAGTCAGCATGCAGAAGCCTTCTAAAAGACCTAATGCAAATTAATCTAAGTTCAGCTACAATAGATTATTTGTACAATTTTACAGAGTGGTGTGGAAGTACAAGGTATGATTGGAAGGTAAAGATTTTGGTATTATGCTGATTTTAGTAGCTCTGCATGCAAAAATCATAGGCCTACAAGAATTCTGAAAATTATCAGGTTATTATACAAAGAAAGGTAATATATCCTAGACCTAACATCTACCAGTTCTTAGTGGTAAAATTGGTGCAAACAGTATCATTGGCTTCTATATAAAGTGAATATACCACTCGATGCCTTTTTTAATGCTGTTTACAAATATAATAATCACTTCTACTGCAAATTCAGATTTAAGCCTTTTTTGATCTCTTAAAAATGATCTATATATAGGGTCATTGCAAATCTGTAATAGTTTAGAAACAAATTTGGGCTATATATTTCCACATCAGGGGGTGGGGGTAAAGCATATCATATATTAAATATGTAAACTAACCATTGCTGTATTTTTGTATTTTTTTTTTTATGTGTTTGTGCACATTGAATTTTAATGAGAAGAGAAATCACCAGTGCAACAGCACAAACACATAAAAAAAGAAAAAAATAATACAGCAATGGTTAGTTTACATATTTAATATATGCTATGCTTTACCCCCCTGATGTGCAAATGTATAGCCAAATTTTGTTTCTAAACTATTACAGATTTGTAATGACCTTTTCATTGTAATGACTTGTCGTTTTTAAGAGGTCAAAAAGTGCTTAAATCTGAATTTGTGGTAGAAGTGATTATTATATTTGTAAACAGCATTAAAATAGGCATTGAGTGGTATATTCACTTTATATGAAAGCCAGTAATACTGTTTGCACCAATTTTACCTTCTTAGCAACATGTTTTGACTTCAAAAAAGTAGTAGACTGGTTCACAAATTACTACAATTCCAGAAGCATAGTCCCTACTAGCCTATTGTAAATAAGAAATACCAGAAATTTTGAAAATTTACAATTTTCTATATAAAAAATTGCCAAAAAATAAACCATAAGCCCTTGAACTAAAAGGAATTTTCTTATGTGCACCTGTTTTGTTTAAAGATTTTTTTTTTTAATTTGGCTTGATTCAAGTTGTCAAAGCAAGGGTTGATTTTGGCTTGCAAATTAGTCATGCATGTTGCTGATTCAAGCAAACCAACAAGGGTCAAAATTGCAAGGCTAATTCAATGTAAGACAAACTTGCATCAAGCATTTGTTTAGTAGCAGTCAACTCCCTAACTATGTATCCTGGACTGCATGCAAGCATTTGTTGTCTAACTACCCGTAGATAGATGTATTGCTCAAATGACGGCCAAAGAAAGTGTTGTGATCCAAATACCTTTTTATCAAATCTGATTTATTGATTTTTCTGATTTATCTGATTACATTTTTTGTCCAAATTTAGATAGATATTATCCTGTCATTTAAGGGAATATTCTGAGCCCTAGTAACAAGAAAGGGTAAAGATAGTAGCTTGATATTGCATTCCTGGGGTATATTTTAAGCTGTGGATTCACTCTTGAAAGTTTCATTCACTTAACTCAACTACTTTCCAAGGCAGCAAGAAGCTAATTAACTAGAACTTCAATCTTTCTTTGGTTTTGTTATAATAAACAAAAACATTAGCAATTTATTAGTGCTGGCAGATTACTACCACACCAAGCTGCATGGGGCAAATGCAACTATTTGTGCTCCTTCTTCATCCTGCTCTGTTTTGAGAATCATGTTTTGTGAGTGGCTTATGAGGTTTCCTTTTCTCTTGCATCTTTCCTTGTGATTTCTTCCCACTCCTGTGGTTCATTGTGTTTCATTTTATTCCAACTGAATTACAAAAAAAGACAATTCTTGGCAATCTTTCAAGCATTAGTCATGACTTAAACACCTTAACTTTTCCTTCCTTATAGCTGTAGAGACTTGACTCAAACCACATATTTGTAAAGCTTATTATGAGATATGCAGTCACTCAAAGAAGTTGTTAACATAACTCTTAGACAAATACTCTGGGTAACCTCTAGCATATCTTCCTCATCTCTTTGAAGCACTCATATTTATAAATCATGTTTGGAAAAGTGGTTTCCAATATCTTAATCTTATCTCCAATAGCTGGCTTGTGTCTCCCAATTTTTCCAAACTTATTTAAACTATAGAAAAACACTCTGCATTTCGCTTATTTTACAGTTGGATCTTCATGGCATCAACTTTCCTTACTAGTAATTATTGAGAGACAATGAACTGGAAACTAGTGAAATTTGAGGTTTTCCCTATAATTAAAACCAGAAAATTCTATTTTTTTCTGAAAACGATTCCATCATTTCTTCTTTTTTTAATTGTGTCTTAAGTTTTCATTTATTATCTAAACATACACTTCACTAGGAACTTGGAAAACCTGTCTGTGAAGATAAGCTGATTTCTTCTAGTATTTTTCTTCTGTCATTTGAATCAAGTCAGCCAAAATAATCATAACTCTATGTATTGGCACTTGGCTGGCCTTTGTAACTCAAAGCAAATCAGATATACTCCGTTTTTTCAGCTGTGTTTCAAGCATACACAAAATGTGTGTCATTTTTATAACGATTTAAGCCTGAATCATCATTTCAGTTTTCAAATTTTTTTGATGAAATGACATTTATTATACAGCTTTGAAAATTCTGTTTTTTTAATGAGGCCTACTAACATGACTAGAATTATGCATAACTTTATGTGGTTAGGTTCTTTTTCTTTAATTCTTTTATGATAAACAATAAAGTTCATTTCTACTGAAATTGGTGTATAATAGCTGTTTAACAATGTCATTCTGTAACACAAGATACTTGACCTAGGAATGTAGAATGGTCCATGTTTGGCCAGCTCAAAATAATTCACCAATGAGAATCAAGTGGATTTTTATGCTACAAAATTGCCCCACCTCCTTCTTTTTATAAAAAGGCATTGTTATCCCCACTCCTAATTTCCATGAATTAACACCACTTCATAGTAATAAAAACCCTAAACATTTTCAACAGCTATACATGTTCACACTTATGTAGTTATTACTAGGAGCTCTTACAATAAACATTGAAGTTCATTTCTACCGAAATTGATGTAGCCTATATGTCTTCACACTTATGTTGTTATTACTAGGGGCTCTAAGTTAATGTCAGAAGCTTGAAATCTGGGTACTGTTCCTTCTATCTCACTTTGGAATTACATCCCAGTCAGAGTTAATCAAAATCATTTTGTTGATGTTTCAAGCATTTGAAAGTTTTTTTCATCAATTTAATTGTATTTTAATGTGGTTACTGTAGTTGACTATTCTGCACTTTCTTGTGCTTCTCAGTGTGTTCCTTTTGCTTTTCTCTCTTTCTTTCTCTGTGATTTTTTTCTCACTTAAATTTTCTTTTCATCTGATTGGATGCGTGCTTTCTATATTTTTGCCCCTCATTTTCTTTGAGAGATAATTAATAATTCTTTTAAATGGTATTAAGCATGTTAGTATTAAAACAGATAAAACTAAAAAGCGCAAAAAGAGGAAACCAAAACTTTGACCAAGTACAAGGAACAAATAATATTCAGGTGTGCAAAATGTACATCGAATATATACAAATTGTCATAAATATTTTTCTGTTAAACAAATGGAATTCATTTTCCAGTATAAAAATTAGAAAGAAGCCTGAATTAATAACGTTGTAGGTTTAGAAAATAAAATTAAAGAGTTCTTAAACTTAAAACAACAAAAATTTGATTACAAAGAGAAGGGGATTATTGCAACCCTATGCCTGCCCATGAATGTAGGCAACAATGTATTGATGACACACACTCAATTTGGGTAAGAATATGAGTCAGCAATTGTATAATAGTTCAGAGGTGGGACTAAAATTGACGAACTCTTGGCCTTTTATGGCACTTGGTATTAGTATTAACCAAGTGACGTATAGCAATTGCAAATTCTGTTGGTTTGTCTGTCCTGGTTTTGCTACTTTAGGCACTTCCAGGTAAGCTAGGACGATGAAATTTGGCGGGCGTATAAGGGACCGGACCCATTAAATTAGAAATAGTCGTTTTCGCTATTTGACCATCTGGGGAGGGGGGGTCAGTTAATTTGGAAAAAATAGAAAAAATGAAGTATTTTAACTTGCGAACGGGTGATGGGATCTTTGTGAAATGTGATATTTGTAAGGATATTGTGTCTCAGAGCTCTTATTTAAATTCCGACCAGATACAGTGACATTGGGGGGAGTTGGGGAGGGGACCTAAAATCTTGGAAAACGCTTAGAATGGAGGGATCGAGATGAAACTTGGTGAGAAAAATAGGCAGAAGTCCTAGGTACGTGATTGACATAACCGCAAGGGATCTGCTCTGTTCGGGGGAGTTGAGGGGGGGGGGGGTCAATCTGAAAATTAGAAAAAATGAGGTATTTTTAAATTACAAAGGAGTGATCAAATCTTAATGAAATTTGATTTTTGGAAGGATATCGTGTCTCAGAGCTCTTATTTTAAATCCCAACCAGATCCGGTGACATTGGGGGGAGTTGGGTGGGGGCAAAAAATCTTGGAAAATGCTTAGAGTGGAGGGTCGGGATGAAACTTGTTGGTAAAAATAATCATAAGTCCTAGATACGTGATTGAAATAACCGGAACGGATCCGCTCTCTTTGGGAGAGTTGGGGGAGGAGGGTTTATTCTGAAAAATCAAAAAAAATGAGGTATTTTTAACTTACGAAGAAGTGATCGGATCTTAATGAAACTTGGTGTTTAAAAGGATTTCTTGTCGCAGAGCTCTTATTTTAAATCCCGACCGGATCCGGTGAAGGGGAAGCTGGGGGACGGAACCTAAAATCTTGGAAAACGCTTAGAGTGGGGGGATCGGGATGAAACTTGGCTGGAAAAATAAGTACGAGTCCTAGATACGAGATTGACATAACCGGAACGGATCTGCTCTCTTTGGGGGACTTGGGGGAAGGGTTGATTCTAAAAAAATAAAAAATGAGATATTTTTGACTTATGAAAGAGTGATCGTATCTTAATTGAATTGAATTGAATTTATTTATAACCCGTTATAATACACATGAAAAACGGGGTAAAATGTGAATAAAAGAAAATGACCTAAAAAACTACACAAAAAACTTTCCAACACTTCAGCTTACTTAAAAACAATTAAAACATACAAAAGCAAAACATTCATTGAATCAAAATAGCTCTCCATGGGTGCCGACCAATTCTGCTATTATAAGCTTCTATGCTTTTTCTGATAGAAGCATTGGGGTCTATGATGCCGTATCTTTTAATGACCCAGGAGTTGTTTGACCATGCTGGAAGGGCAAGCAGGTATTTGGCATACCGGAAATAGATTCGCCGAAGCTCCTTCGTCTCGGTTATCGTAAACGTACGCCAAAAAGGTGCAAGGTATAAGAAATTCGGGAGTGCAGAAGCATTGTAGAGTTTCGCTAGCAGTTTACGGTTGAGTCGAAGTTTGTTTGCTACCAAGCTTCCGTATGCAGCTGCTGTTCGATGTTGGAAATGAAGGATCAAGAGCCTTCTTGTTGCTTTGAGAGTGTCACCAATAGGAAGCCCTAAATATTTCATTTGTGATTTTGGGGAAACTGGCGCGCCGTCGAGATTAATAGTAAATCCTGCTCGAGTTTTAACCCAGTTGAACAGAACCACGTCCGATTTTTCTCTATTGAATGTAAGGTTAATCTTAGCATATTCTTTACTTAAAATAGCAAAATTTCTTTCGAACGACTGTACTGTTCGACTAGGGTTAAAAATATCATCTGCATAAGCGATAAGTGACACATCAATCCCTTTTAAAATACACGAAGGAACTGCGCTGGATTGGGCGTTCAGGATACAGTTATTAAAGGCAACTGGAGAGGTAAGGGCACCCTGTCTGACGCCTCGACGGACTGGAATAACGAAACGTGTTATGGTCCCACCAGGTAGCCTGATTACAACAGCAAGATGGTTATACATATCATACAAAGCACGAATGGCAGACGTGTCAACTCCCCGTTTATATAGCTCAAGGAGAATTTGTGCGTGAATCAGAGAGTCAAAAGCATGGCTTACATCATGACTCCCTAGGACGAGCGAATCACCAGACTTATCAGCATCTATAAGTATTGACGATAGTACAGTAAGCGCGTGGGCACACCCTAGGCCTTTTTGGAAGCCAAGCTGATATGGCGGCATGTAGCATTTATTTGTAAGTTCTGACATTACGAGTGTTTCAAAAATCTTGCAGAAAGTAGTAGCAACTGTAATAGGGCGATATGAAGAACACTCATTCAGCGATTTATTTATTTTTTTGGAACAGGAGTAAGACGACCAGAAGAGAACGAGGTTGGAACTATTCCAGTTGTGAACACCATTTGGAACATGAGATCAAGGTGACAAAGTAGTAGGGGACTTCCAAGAAGAATGTGTTTAGCACAAATATTATCTGTACCCCTCGAAAAAGGTTTCTTAATTTTTTGCGCAGAATTCATAATATCAGACAGTGAAACAATAAACGTGGGTACAGTCTTTTTTGACAGTATCCGATTGAGATCACATTTAAGGGGATATTCTACTTTGGAATCAGGTTCTGAAAACTCTTTCAAAAAATGCTGTTGCCAGGCCTCAGCAGAGATATGAGCTGACGGAGCGTTTCTTTCACTCTGGTTGCGGGTCAAACTTTTCCGCAGAAGCATCGGATTACTCATTATCTTTTCTGAAAAATCAAAACGAATAGCGGCTCTATGTTTTTGCAGTTCTTTGGAAAAATGGCGCTTTGTGGAAATCCTTATTTGTTTCACTATGCCGTCCTTGGGTCTCCCGCATTCTATCCATATGCCTAGCCAAAATCCGGCCTTCTGGCAGGCTTCAACAAGGGATGGGTTCCCAGACCAGCCCTTAACTTGTGACCCAGCACGGACTCTGGATCGAGGGACAAAGTGCGATTCCGCTTGTAGTAGCGCATGCGAAATAAGTGACGAGTACATATTTAGTTTTAGACGAATTTCAGACGTGGGAATAGGTGCTGATGTTTGGAGCAAGTCAAAAGGTATTTTTATCTTCGAAAGTAGATTATCAAGCCAGTACTGATACTGAGTCAAATCGGTTTTACCCCATTCAATGATTGTTGTCCATTTTGAAGGTCGATTTGCGCGCATTCGATAAAATGGTGCACTGATTCGGAACGATAGCAGTAAATGGTCAGAAACAAAAAATTCACGGAGCACATTTACTGTTAATGAGCTACTAAAAATACTACTAGACACAAGGACATGATCAAGGTTAGAAACTGATCCGGTAGAGTGAATGTACGTAAAGTCACCCGCTTTCGGTACAAGAGCACTTTCATTTGGAATCGGACAAAGCAAAAGAGCTGAACGCGAGCTTTCACTTTTGGATATATCACAATTAAAGTCCCCCAATAAAATCCAATGGAGATGAGAAGCACTAATTTTATTCATACATTTCCCCAGTTCTTTGCAGACTAGAGCAAACGTTCATTTCGGAGCAATCGTCTCTGTAGTCGGTGGGCAGGTACACATTTATTATAACAGTCTCGCCAACTCTAACTGCTAAGAAATGGTCGGAACTAGCGAACAATTCGGAGTTAATATGCCCACTTATTAGCGTGGCAAGTCCATCCGAGGGGCGCCCTCGTTTCTTAGGTATTTTCGCTGGTACAAAATGGACCATGTGTGAGGGTAAGGCATTGAATATATTTCTAATGTCGTTAGACAGAAAGTGTTCTTGGAGACAAATAATTTCTTCGGTGAGGCAGAGCTGTTCAAGCACGGTAATTTTTGTACTAAGACTACCATTCATATTCTAGGAGACGAAACGCTTGTCAATATAAAATTCATTCATTTTGGGCGTTTGAGGTCATTAACTTCGCTGACTTGTTAGATGGGCAGCTAGCGTGGTAGCATGTGTGTCGGGTGCTTGTACAGCTTAGGCACCGCATCGCATTCTGGCAGGGATTTTCTTTCGTTGCACCATGGTTATTTTGAGCACAATGGGCACACTTCGATACGTTTTTGCACTGGGCCGCTATGTGGCCAGATTCATGGCAGTTGTAGCAACGTTTCGGAAGAAAGACGAATTCTTGAATTCTAAAACTTTCAAAGCCCACTTTCATTGACAGTTTTGTGGCAGTATTAAGGGATTCACGACTTGGAAAATAAAGCTTGAATGCGCGTGATTTTCCACATTGTTCGGCTTTCTCACATCCAGAAACTAGACTTTGAATTACCTCTGCGTCAAGGGGTTCAGGAATCCCTTTAATCAGTCCTATGTACAAAGGGGTTTTTACTTTGGCTTCGGAAAATATGAATGAAATTTCATATTTAGAAGGACCTCAAAACTCAGATCTCTTATTTTAAATCCCGACCGGATCCAGTGTCATTTGGGGGGGGGGGGGAGGACCGGCAATCTTGGAAAATGCTTAAAGCGGAGAGATCAGGATGAAACTTGGTGGAAAGAATAAGCACAAGTCCAAGATAGGTGACTGACATGACCGGACCGGATCCGCTCTCTTTTGTGGAGTAGGGGGGGGGAGTAATTCGGAAAAATTAGAAAAAATGAGGTATTTGTAACTTACGAACGGGTGATCAGATCTTAATGAAATTTGATATCTAGAAGGATCTTGTGCTTTAGAACTCTCATTTTAAATCTCGACCAGATCCGGTGACATTGAAGGGAGTTGGAGGGGGAAACCGGAATTCTTGGAAAACGTGAAAATCGAAGTATCTTACGAATGGGTAATCGGATCTTAATGGAACTTGATAGCCTATATATTTATTTATTTATGTATTTTTCTTTATTTCCCTCAAAAAATGAGGAGTATGCTACAATATAATATAAAGAAAAGACGCTTACAATAAGTAACGCTTACAATAAAAAAATATCAAATATTGATCAAACACTTAAAAAGAGAAAAAAAGATACAAAAACACTTGCTAAATAATTTAGCCTATAAATTCATCAAGAGCCAGAACTGTCACTAAAAAACGGAAATAAATTGTGGCCTAAAAGGATAAATTTCCCCTTGTCTTCAAATGTTTTATATCTGTTCTTTATACAGACTACAGGATCCTTCACTTTAAGCTTTAAAACAATCTCAGTTCTAAAAGAAAGGGGGAAACCAAGTAAAAATTTACAAAATTTTAAATAAGAAACTTTAATGGGTGAAAGATCAGAAGGTCTTAAATTACGGAAGAGGAGGGACGGGAACAATACGTGAGGCAGAGCAACAGTGCTATATATACGACCAAGGACGTCCCGACGGTAAAGACCCCGAAAACGAATTAAAAGACCAAATGTCTTGCGTAGTTTCATCTGAACATGCTGAACCAGGACTGGTTTAAAATCTCGTTTCGAAGCAGCATAAGGTAATCCCAAATAAGTGACTATTGGCGACGACTGGAAAATAACAACATTGCCGCAATCGAGAGTCGCCCTGACATTATCCTCTAAACAATTTACAACAAAAAAATTGACATTTTCAAACTGATAGAAAGGCCCAAACCCTTTAAACAATTAATTAAAATATTAAAATTAGAAACAAGACTAGACTTGAACCGGCTTAGAAGGATAATGTCATCAGCATATGCAATGTAAGACAGATTTCAAGATAATGAAACAAAAGAGCAGGAAAGAGAATTAAGGGAAGTAGCTAAACATGAATTGAATGTATAAGGAGAAATAATTCCTCTTTGTCTAATTCCTCTACCCACTTGAATTAATTTGGACTGAGATGAAGACGAACTCGGATAAATACGGATCTTTAATCCAGAATACCAAGAGCGAGGACTGGAATGACAGCTAGGGGCAATCCAGCATGGATTAAAGCGAGCAGTGCAGATGCATGAGAAATGTGATCAAAGGCCCCTTTGATATCAACCAAGAGGGCGTATAGCGGTTGACCAGAGATTATCGCTTCTTCAGTAACTTTGCTGAAAGATGCATGGGCGTGGTCACATTCCAAACCTCTCTTGAAACCAACTTGATTAGAACCAACGTCAAGAATTTTAAGAAGATCCTTCAAACACAACTCAATCACTTTCCCAATCATAGAATTGGCCTCCAGGAACTACATGATGACAAGTCTTTATTTCCCGCTCTTAGGAATAGGCGTAACTATGCCAATATAGAATGACGATGGTACTAAACCAGTAATAAGTAAAAGGTTGAAAAATGCCAGTAGAGTAATAAGAAAAGAAGAAGGAGCAAGTTTGAGGTGATTAGAAAACACGCCATCATGATCCTTAGCCGACTGCGCCTTTAAAGTTTTGATAGCTTTACATAACATATCCTCAGATATCCTGTAATCAATTGAACAATTCTTCAATCTTTCATCTAATTGCAACACAACACTGTTAGAATCATGCGAAGTCGACAACTTAGAAAAATAATTTTCCCACTCTTTTAGCGATGGTGTGGAATTAGTACCAGGCGTGTTAGTCCGTCTATTGCTTCGGAGAACTTTTCAAAGGAGATTCTTGTCCTTGTCGTTATCAATATCTGAAGAAGCTTCTTCCGTGATCAGGCTATTATGACGTCGGAGCTCCGCTTGGAATTCGGCCTTTCTCTTTTTCATTAGCAAAAAAGCTTGATGCGTGTCTTTAGGCTTACCAAGCGCCAGCCATTCCAAATACGCTTGTTTTACCGCCTTATTAGAATTTACCAAAAAAAGGATTGATGCTCCAAAAAGGTTTCTGCGATCCCAATCTTATCCTATTAGTAGGGAAAGCTGCCGCAGCACCATACTTTAAGCAATGGATTAATTTAAAATAAAGAAAATTAATAGTCAAAGATGGATTACTGTCCATTGAATCCAAGCTATCAGGAATAAAAACTTTATCAATTAAAGTCCCAACTCTTTCTTGGTAAAGCGTTTTAAAATTTGGATTCCAATCAACCCGATAAAAAAAAAATCAGGAAGCTTATTACCTGAAAAACGAACTGGGGAAGGACGACAAGGAAAGGGGCGTAAAAGGAACTGAAGCGGCCTGTGGTCACTAACGGGGAAATCTTCGATTACAATAACCACAGGCAAAGGATCACTTGGGTTAGAAGAAAAAACATGATCCTTATTAGTTGTACTACCACTCCAATGAATATAAGTCAAATCCTGGGACTTCGGTAAAACAGAAAAATTAGGAAGACAAAATGATAGAATTGTACCCCTTTCATTCGCTATGTTTGGTTCACAGTTAAAATCACCTAAAATATAAGTACGCAAATTCAACTGTGAACTAGAGACAAAACGATTAAGATTAAAACAGCATTGAGTAGACGCATCAAAAGAAATATCATCATGGTAATCAGTCGGAAAATAACAATTAATTAAAACTACGTTTGAAAAACTACAAGCAAAAAAATTTGTATCAATAGCTAGAATAGTTGCATTAAGAGACTTGGGTAAAATAGTAGCTAAACCACCGCAAGGACGCCCACCAGTCGGCGTAGCGGGAACAGCAAAAATATCATGCCGAGTAGACAAACTAGAAAGCAGATTCAACGAATGATCAAGGAGGAGGTGTTCTTTAAGACATAATAACGATGATTTTTCATTCAAAAACTATGATGCACAGGTAATTTCCCTAACACACCATTCGAATTAAAGGACGTAACACGAAGTAATACGTTCAATTACAAAATTTCTTTAAAATAGGACACCTAAAGCTGTAAACGGGATGATCATTCGAGCCACAACTGGTGCATTTAACTGGCACTTGACATGGGGAGTCTTTAGTCGAAATATGATTACCGCTACATCGGGCACATTTGAAACATTCAGATTTACATTGATTTTGACCATAAAACTTTGACATTTAATACAACGCCTAGGCTGAATATAATGACATTCCACTCGAAAAAACTCATAACCGAATTTGATGCCATGTGTGATGTAAAAATGCAGGTATTCTTCTGTTTGAAAAATAACTCTTACAGTTTGTGCCGACTGGCACTTGACATGGGGAGTCTTTAGTCGAAATATGATTACCGCTACATCGGGCACATTTGAAACATTCAGATTTACATTGATTTTGACCATAAAACTTTGACATTTAATACAACGCCTAGGCTGAATATAATGACATTCCACTCGAAAAAACTCATAACCGAATTTGATGCCATGTGTGATGTAAAAATGCAGGTATTCTTCTGTTTGAAAAATAACTCTTACAGTTTGCGATTTTCCTTGCCGATTAAACTCAGTTATACCCGGAAAGTCCGATGCGTAGGCACTAACATCAAAATCAATGTTAACACTCCTTATAATTCCAAAAAATCGCCGAGGCTTTGAAGTTATTATGCTTTCAGGAAAATTAACCTTTAGATCGCAACTGAGCTTTGATGCATCTGGACATGGTACCAATACCATAACACTATCCTTAGTCGCTTTAACATAACGAATATTTGCACACTCTGTCTTATCAAATTCTTTCTTGCGGCAGACAGGATCCTTCAGTAGGAGAGCGGGTGGATTTTTTATCACTATGGTCTCTAATGGAATAGTCTTTAGTGGGAGAGGCGGCCATTCATGCGGGGGGCACAGTGGGGGGATTGAGATCAAGATCGTTGCCGGGTGGTATTTTTTTCTCTAAATTAGATTCGATACGATCAATAGAAGACAGTGTTTTTTCAAGCTTTCGGGAATAGTCATAAACAAGTTTATCGAGCCGGACGCTGATGCCAGGCTTTAATACTGGACATTTCCAGCCATATGAGACGATTACAGGCCATATGAACTGTTTCGAAACAAGTTCTACGATAACACGCATTATGTCCGAGGCAGTAGTCTTTTCAGCTATTTTTCTCTCCTTTCTTGCAATCTACCAGCTTTATGACACAGACATGCGAGCAGCGTTTTTGCTACATTCAACTCCTCTAAACGATAGAATCCTGCCATTGCCTTAGATATTTCATCAACGCTTATTCGGCTTTCAACGAATCAAGAAC